>NW_012105498.1:668931-710951 GCF_000951045.1 Mandrillus leucophaeus | reverse complement strand
AAAAAAAAAAAAAAAAAGCAAAAACAAAAAAACCCAAGATACACAGGCAACAAATACCACGATGAATGCAATGGTACCTCAAATCTTAATACTAACATGGAATGTAAATGGCATAAATGTTCCACTTAAAAGATAAAGAACAGCAGAATGGATAAGAACTCACCAACCAACTATCTGCTGCCTTCAGAAGACTCACCTAACACATAAGGACTCACATAAACTTCAAGTAAAGAAGTGGAAAAAGGCAGTTCATGCAAATGGACACCAAAAGCAAGCAGGGGTAGCTATTTTTATATCAGACAAAAACAAACTTTAAAGCAACAGCAGTTAAAAGAGACAAAGGACATTATATAATGATAAAAGGCATCGTGCAACAGAAAAATATCACAATCCTAAACATTTATGCACCTAACACTGGAGCTCCCAAATTTATAAAACAATTACTAATAGACTTAAGAAATGAGATAGGGCCGGGCGCGGTGGCTCAAGCCTGTAATCCCAGCACTTTGGGAGGCTGAGACGGGCGGATCACGAGGTCAGGAGATCGAGACCATCCTGGCTAACACGGTGAAACCCCATCTCTACTGAAAAAAAAATACAAAAAACTAGCCGGGCGAGGTGGCGGGCGCCTGTAGTTCCAGCTACTCGGGAGGCTGAGGCAAGAGAATGGCCTGAACCCGGGAGGCGGAGCTTGCAGTGAGCTGAGATCTGGCCACTGCACTCCAGCCTGGGCAACAGAGCGAGACTCCGTCTCTCAAAAAAAAAAAAAAAAAAAAAAAAAGAAATGAGATAGACAGCAACACAATAATAGTGGAGGACTTCAATACTACATTGATAGCACTGACAGGTCATCAAGACAGAAAGTCAACAAAGAAAAAATGGATTTAAACCATGCCTTGGAACAAATGAACTTAACAGATATATACAGAACATTTCATCCAACAACTGCAGATTACACATTCTATTCAACAGCACATGGAACTTTCTCCAAGATAGACCATATGATAGGCCACAAAATGAGCCTCAATAAATTTAAGAAAATTGAAATCATATCAAGTACTCTCTCAGGCCACAGTGGAATAAACTGGAAATCAACTCCAAAACGAACCTTTCAAAACCATGCCAATACATGGAAATTAAATAACCTGCTCCTGAATGATCATTGGATCAAAAATGAAATCAAGAAGGAAATTAAAAAATTCTTCGAACTGAATGGCAATAATGACACAACCTATCAAAACCTCTGGATACAGCAAAGGCAACGCTAAAAGGAGAGTTCATAGTCCCAAATGCCTACATCAAATAGACTGAAAGAACACAAACTGACATTCTAAGGTCACACCTCAAGGAACTAGAGAAACAAGAACAAACCAAACCGAAATCCAGCAGAAGAAAGGAAATAACCAAGATCAAAGCAGAACTAAATGAAATTGAAACAAAAACAAATACAAAAGATATATGAAACCAAAAGCTGGCTCTTTGAAAAGATAAATAAAATTGATAGACAACTAGCAAGATTAACCAAGAAGAGAGAAAATCCAAATAACCTCATTAAGAAACAAAACGGGAGATATTACAACTAACACCACTGAGATACAAAAGATCATTCAAGACTACTGTAAACACCTTTACACAAGCTAGAAAACCTAGAAGAGACGGATAAATTCCTGGAAAAATACAACCCTTCTAGCTTAAATCAGGAAGAATTAGATACCCTGAACAGACCAATAATAAGCAGCAAGACTGAAATGGCAATTAAAAAATTACCAACAAAAGGCTGAGCGTGGTGCCTCACGCCTGTAATCCCAGCACTTTGGGAGGCTGAGGTGGGTGGACCACGAGGTCAGGAGATCGAGACCATCCTGGCTGACACCGTGAAATCCTGTCTCTACTAAAAATACAAAAACAAAATTAGCCGGGCATGGTGGCGGGCGCCTGTAGTACCAGCTACTCAGGAGGTTGAGGCGGGAGAATGGCAAGGGAGGTGGAGCTTGCAGTGAGCCGAGATCATGCCACTGCACTCCAACCTGGGCGACAGAGTGAGACTTCGTCTCAAAAAAAAAAAAAAAAATTAACAACAAAAAAAAGTCCAGGACCAGATGGATTCACAGCAGAATTCTACCAGACATTCAAAGAAGATTTGGTACCAATCCTTTTGACGCTATTCCACGAGATAAAGAGGGAATCCTCTCTAATTCATTCTATGAAGGCAGCATCACCCTAATACCCAAATCAGGAAAGGACATAAGCAAAAAAGAAAATTACTGCCCGATATCCTTGATGAACACAGACGCTAAAATCCTTAACAAAATACTAGTTAACTGAATCAAACAACATATCAAAAAGATAATCCACCATGATTAAATGGGTTTCATACCAGGGATGCAGGGACAGTTTAGCATAAATAAGTCAATAAATGTGATATACCACATAAACAGAATTTTAAAAACAAAAATCACATGATCATCTCAATAGATGCAGAAAAAGCATTCAACAAAAGCCAGTATCCCTTTATGATTAAAACTCTCAGCAAAAGTGGCATACAAGGGACATACCTCAATGTAATAAAAGCCATCTATAACAAACCCACAGCCAACATAACAATGAATGGGGAAAAATGGAAAGCATTCCCTCTGAGAACTGGAACGAGACAAGGATGCCCACTCTCACTATTCTTCTTCAACATACTACTGGAAGTCCTAGCCAATGCAATCAGACAAGAGAAAGAAAGAAAGGGCATCTAAATCAGTAAAGAGGAAGTCAAACTGTCACTGTTTGCTGATGATATGATTGTTTACCTTGGAAACCCTGAAGACTCCTCCAGAAAGCTGCTAGAACTGATAAAAGAATTCAGCAAAGTTTCTGGATACAAGATTAATATACACAAATCAGCAGCTCTTCTATACACCAACAGCGACCAAGCAGAGAGTCAAATCAAGAATTTAACTCCTTTTACAATAGCTGCAAAAAAACAAAACCAAAGACAAAAAACCAGACAAATAAATTTAGGAATATACCTAACCAAGGAGGCAAAAGACCTCTACAAGAAAAACTGCAAAACACTGCTGAAAGAAATCATGGACAGCACAAACGAATGGAAACACATCCCACGCTCGTGGATAGGTAGAATCAATATTGTGAAAATGACCATGCTGCCAAAAGCAATCTACAAATTCAGTGCAATCCCTACCACCACTATTCTTCAAAGAATTAGAAAAAAACAATTTTAAAATGCGTATGGAACCAAGACATAGCTGGCATAGCCAAAGAAAGACTAAGCAAAAAGAACAAACCTGGAGGTATCACATTACCTGATTTCAAACTATACTATAAGGCCATAGTCACCAAAACACCATGGTACTGGTATAAAAATAGGCACACAGGCCAATGGAACAGAATAGAGAACCCAGAAATAAACTCAAATACTTACAGCCAACTGATCTTTGACAAAGCAAACAATAGTGGGGAAAGGACACCCTTTTCAACAAACGGTGCTGGGATCATTGGTTAGCCACATGTAGGAGAATGAACCTTATACAAAAGCAACTCAAAATGGATTAAAAATCTAAGACCTGAAACTATAAAAATTTCAGAAGATAACATTGTAAAAACCCTTCTAGACACTGGCATACCCAAAAGCAAACGCAATAAAAACAAAGATAAATAGCTGGGACTTAATTAAACTAAAGAGCTTTTGCATGGCCAAAGAACAGTCAGCAGAGTAAACAGACAATCCACAGAGTGGGAGAAAATCTTCACAACCTATACGTCTGACAAAGGACTAATATCCAGAATCTACAATGAACCCAAACAAATCAGTAAGAAAAAAACAAACAATCCCATCAAACAGTAGGCTAAGGACATAAATAGACAATTCTCAAATGGCCAACAAAACATATGAAAAAATGCTCAACATCACTAATGATCAGGGAAATGCAAATCAAAATCACAATGCAATACCGCCTATTCCTGCAAGAATGGCCATAATCAAAAAATCAAAAAACAGTAGATGCTGGTGTGGATGCAGCGATCAGGGAACACTTCTACATTGCTGGCAGAAATGTAAACTAGTACAGCCACTACGGAAAACACTGTGGAGACTCCTTAAAGAACTAAAAGTAGAACTACCATTTGATCCAGCAATCCCACTACTGGTATCTACCCAGAGGAAAATAAGTCATTATGTGAAGAAGATACTTGCACACGCATGTTTATAGCAGCACAGTTCAGAATTGCAAAATCGTGGAACCAACCCAAATGTCCATCAATCAATGAGTGGATAAAGAAACTGTGGTGTGTGTGTGTGTGTATATATATGAGATGAACTACTACTCAGTCATAAAAAGGAATGAATTAATGGCATTTGCAGTGACCTGGATGAGACTAGAGAGTATTATTCTAAATGAAGTAACTCAGGAATGGAAAACCAAACACCATATGTTCTCACTGATATGTGGGAGCTACACTATGAGGACACAAAGGCATAAGAATGATACAATGGACTTTGGCGACTTCGGGGGAAGTGTGGGAGGGGGTGAGGGATAAAAGACTACAAATAGGGTGCAGTGTATACTGCTCGGGTGATGGGTGCACCAAAATCTCACAAAGCACCACTGAAGAACTTACTCATGTAGCCAAATACCACCTGTATCCCAATAACCTATGGGGAAAAAAAGATAAGCACCAGAAATTACGGATATAGTTTAAAAAAATTTTTGTGTCAATGTAGTATGTGCAGAAAACAGGTTATATTTCCATGGACTATGTTTCCACAGGCAAGGACTATGTGCCATGGGTTTTATATTCCAAAAGAGTCCTGTCACAAGTCCTTTCCCAGGGCATTTTAAGCTCTAAGAAAGACAGAGGAAGATGTCATTCTGAATACAAATTTCACTGCCAATTTGGAAGTAATATGGTGATTATGAAGGTAGACAGAATTCAGATTGTGTAGGCTTGAATATGTTTCTGCCCCTAACTAGCTGGCTGTGTGATGATTTGCGGTAAGTTACTTAACTTTTCCAAGCTTCAGTTGTCTCCTTTAAAGGCTGGCATTAACAACAGCATTCACTTTATAGGGCTGTTGTATTAAAAGATATAATGCCCACAAAGCTCCTAGCACAGTGCCTACTGTACAGTAAACACTCACTAATGTTATCTATTGGTATTACCAGTCTAAATAAGTAACAATGGCATTATTGTTCAACCTAAATTTTTGTTGCAGATTATCTTTAAAATAAATGACCAGAAAGAGTTTTAAAAATATTTTATATCTATATATTACTGATAATGTATCACACAATGTTCTAGGCATGTTATGTATATTAACCTATTTGATCCTTACAAGAACCTTACGAGGCAGATATCACTTTCCCCATTTTGAGGCTCAGATAATTACAGTGACTTGCCCAAGGCCACACAGCTGTAACGGCAGGGTTGTGATTTGAATCCAGGCAGTCAGCTCCAGAGAATTATGCTTTTAATCATGATAACATACTGCAATAAGGTAAAGTATACTTATAATAGATTATAATAATAATAGCTGCCACTTTGGAAATTCTAATATATGTTATGTATTCTACTAGAACATTTCTGTGCATTATCTCTAATTTACAATGATCCCATATTGTGGGTACCATGATCCCACCTTACAAATGAGTAATTAGACTCACAGAAGTTAAATATCTTGCCCTAGGTCACACAGTTAATGAGAGCCAGAGACTACATGCAACTCTGTTGTGTTCTCTGAAGCTTGAAATTGTTCCATTACAGTAAGTCCTCATTTAACATTAGTGATAGGTTCTTGGATACCGTGACTTTAAGCAAAACTACTTATAGCAGGTTCTCAAATAACATCATTATAACGTTGATGAGAAAAAAATTTGTTTCACTATACATCATTTTGCTTAAAGTTGCGGTGTCTTAGAATCCGACAACATTAAGTAAGGACTGTATACCACACTGCTTCTAAGTATAGATTCTGATGAAAGGCAAATAGCCCGTGGGTTTTAGTTGTTTCAAATGACAAGCAGGAACCTGACAATGGGTGAACCTAAGACAATCTAAACACTATCATGCTATCACTTATTCATTCGTCTAACGAACACTTGTTGAACATTTTCTATGAACTAAGCCTGAAGATGGATGCCAAGGATTTAATGATGAATAACACAAACAGGGTCTTTCTCTCAGAGCTTACAAACGAGTACTTGAGAGACTGGCTTAATAAAGGAACAGTGTGATAACTACTTCAAGGATTACTTAGAGTCTAGATATGAGTTAGAACTGCCCATCTCCCTTTGTGCCTCCCCATTCAATGCTAACTAGATAAAAAGACTAGTTAAGAATATTGCTGGCACACTACTCTTTCTTACATAGTTCTAGCTACTTACTAGTTATTCTTATCCTCTCTTCCATGCAGAGAGACAGTGTTCTGGAGAAACTTCAAACCTAACCTCTCATTTCTACTCTATAAAGATAAGAGGAAGACCTTAGGCTCTCAGGTATAGTTGGCTTGCATCTGAGCACCATAATAAAGAATTATATGCCAAACACCTTTCTAGTTGCTAAAGGATAGAAATTACTATAACATAGTCCCTGGTCTCAAGGAGTTTATTTATTTACATTAAAAACTATTCTAAGGATCATGCAAAAATAAACAAACAATAAACAAAAGCCTCCTGTATTATTCCCAGGGATATCCCAGAAATGGGTTAAGTTTTGTACCCAGTATTGGGACTTACTGAGAAGTTATTTTTCTTCAATGAGGCAAGCATTTAGCAAAGGACTTGACAGTAACTTAAAACTTTTCTCTAGTAATAGATGATTAGCAGTGAAATCTATTCTGGGATTTACAGAAGAACCAACTCCTGAGAGTTGTCCTGGTTTGGTAAATCTGGTCCTTGCCCTTGAGCCATAGGAAATCTACAGTGTGCACTTGTATTTCCTCTCTCACCCGTACAGACTTTACTTTTACCTTTTGGAGACCAGGATTATCCTAGAGAAGCACTTCTGACATGATGGATATATAAAACCTGAATTCTGGAGAGCAAGTACTGAGGCTAGAAGAAATTTTCTTCTTCTATTCATGTGTTCACACCGTGGCCTGCAAAACAAAATAGTCATTGGGATGACTAGCAAATCTTTCATTACAGCGCATATTCATTTCTTAGGAAAATCACAACCTCTACTGCAAAGCTAATAGATGTCATGTGTTTCACTTTCAAAGTGAAGGTGGTATCAATGTATTGGAAAATTAATTCTTTTTCTACTTAAAATATTAACAGGAAGAAAATCAGATTTAAAACAGTGTGGTTTAAGCAAATTCTTGTATCCTGTTTCTTAATAAATGCTCTATCCCAGTAATTCAGGAAAGATGTCATTTAGCTTCTTCACACCTTTACAAGAAGATACAAAACTTGTGTCTGCCATCAATACAAAGGGAACTACAGGTTGAGCATCTTGAATCTGAAAGTCCAAAACCCAAAATCTGAAATGTTTTGAGTGCCACCATGATGGCACAAATAAAAATTCCACACGTAAGTACTTAACACAAACTTTGTTTCATGCACTAAATTATTAAAATAATTGTGACTGGGCACGGTGGCTCATGCCTATAATCCCAGCACTTTGGGAGGCCGAGGCGGGTGGATCACCTGAGGTCAGGAGTTCGAGACCAGCCTGGCCAACATGTTTTCTCTACGAAAAATACAAAAATTAGCCAGGCATGGTGGTGAATGCCTGTAATCCCAGCTACTCAAGAGGTTGCAGCAGCAGAATTGCTTGAACCTAGGAGGCGGAGGTTGCAGTGAGCTGAGATTGCACCATGGCACTCCAGCCTGTGCGACAAGAGCAAAACTCCATCTAAAAAAAAAAAAAAAAAGTATTGTATAAAATTACCTTCAGGCTATGTGTAAAAGATGTATATAAAACATAAACAACTTTTATGTTTAGATTTGGGTCTCATTCCTGTATCTCATTAATTGTATGCAAATATTAAAAAATGCAAAATTCACAAGACTTCTGGACCCAAACATTTCAGATAAGGTATATTCAATCTGTACACGAACTTATATGAATCTTTTAAAGAACCTAAATTGGTGGAAATGGTTCTTTTTTAGCTGAAATATCGTTTTATTAGATTTCAGTGTGCTCATTTTATACATCTTGAAGAGAAAAGAAGACTTCAGATTTTGTAAACAGAAAAAGCAAAATGTTACATGTCAAATGATAGCTCAAAGTGTTTTAATATCCTTGTATAAAACACACCAGGAAGGCCAAGGGTGGTGGCTCATGTCTGCAATCTCAGCACTTTGGGAGACTGCGGTGGGGGGCGATCACTTGAGCCCAGGAGTTTGAGGGAGACAACAAACATAGGGAGACACTGTCTCTACAAAAAATATAAGAGAATTAGCTGAGTATGGTGGCACGTACCTGTAGTACCAGCTGCTTGGGAGGCTAAGGCAAGGGGATCAAGGCCATAGTGAGCTATGATGATGCCATGGCACTCCAGCCTGGGTGATAGAGCAAGACCCTATCTCCAAATAAACAAAAAAATCAGAGGAGTAAAATAATAAAATACAGACATACCTCATTTTATTATGCTTCACTTTATTAAGCTTCACAGATATTGCATTTCTTTTTTTTTTTTTTTTTTTTTTTTTTTTTTTTACAAATTGAAGGTTTATGGTAACCCTGTCTCAAGCAAGTCAATTTTTCCAGCGGCATGTGCTCACTTTCCACCTGTCACATTTTGGTAATTCTCACAATATTTCAAAAGTTTTCATTTTTATTATATCTGATGGTGACTTGTGATCAGTGATCTTTGATGCTACTATTGTAATTGTTTTGGGGCACCACAAACTGCACCTGTATAAGACGAATTTAATCTATAAATGTGTATTTGACTGCCCCGCCATCTCTCTCCCTCTTGTTGGGTCTCCCTATTCTGAGATACAACAATATTGAAATTAGGCCAGTTATTAACCCTACAATGACCTCTAAGTGTTCAGGTGAAAGGAAGAGTCACATGTCTCTCACTTTAAAACAAAAGACAGAAATAAAAATTAAGGTTAGTGAGGAAAGCATGTTGATAGCCGAGATAGACCAAAAGTTAGGTTTCTTGTGCCAAACAGCCAAGTTGGGAATGCAAAGGAAATGTTACTGAAGGAAACTAAAAGTGCTACTCCAGTGAACACATAAGTAAGAATGTAAAACAGCCTTTTTGTTGATATGGAGAAAATTTTAGTGGTCTGGATAGAAGATCAAACGAGCCACAACATTCCCTTAAACGAAAGCCTAATCCAGAGTAATACTCTAATGCGCTTCAATTCTATGAAGGCTGAGAGAGGTGAGGAAGCTGCAGAAAAAAATGCTTGAAGCTAGCAAAGGCTGGCTCTTGAAGTTTAGGAAAAGAAGCCATCTCCAAAACATAAAACATAACTTGCTGCAAGGTAAAGCAGCAAGCGCTGATGTAGAAGCTGCAGAAAGTTATCCAAAAGATCTAGCTAAGATAACTAGATCTTAACTAGTTAATGATGGAGGCTACACTAAACAACAGATTTTAAATGTAGACACAACAGCCTTATATGGGAGGAAAATGACATCTAGGACTTTCATAGCTAGAGAAGTCAGCGCCTGGCTTCAAGGCTTGTCAGCACCTGGCTGCAAGGCTTCAAAGAACAGGCTAACTCTCTTATTAGGGGCAAATGCAGCTGGTGACCTGATATTGATGCCAGTGCTCATTTGCCATTCCAAAAATCCTGCAGCCCTTAAGGATTATGCTGAATCTACTCTGCTTGTGCTCTAGAAATGGAAGAATAAAGCCTGGATGACAGCACATCTGTTTATAGCATGATTTACTGAATATTTTAAGCCCACTGTTGAGACCTATTGCTCAGAAAAAAAGATTTCTTTCAAAATATTAATGCTCATTGACAATGCACCTGGTCACCCAAGAGCTCTGATGGAGATGCACAAGGAGACTGATATTATTTTCATGCCTATTAACACATCCATTCTCTACCCATGGATCAAGGAGTCATTTTGACTTTCAAGTCTTATTATTTCAGAAACACATTTCCTAAGGCCATAGCTACCATAGATAATGCTTCTTCTGATGGATCTAGGCAAAGTAAGTTGAAAATCTTCTGGAAAGGTTTCACTACGCTAGACGCTAATAAGAACATTCATGATTTATGGGAGGAAGTCAAAATATCAACACTAATTGGAGTTTGGAAGAAGCTGATTCCAGTCCTCATGGATGACTTTGAGGGGTTCAAGCTTTCAATGGAGGAAGTGACTGCAGATGTGGTGGAACAGCAAGAAATCTAGAATTAAAAAGTGGAGCCTGAAGATGTGACTTAATTGCTGCAATCTCATGATAAGGCATGAACTTATGAGGAGTTGCTTTTTTTGGATAAACAAGAGAGTAGTTTCTTGATATGGAACCTGCTCCTGGTGAGGGTGCTGTGAACACTGTTGAAATGACAACAAAGGATTTAGAATATTCCATAAGCTTAGTTGATAAGCAGTGGCAGGGTTTGAGAAGACTGACTCCAATTCTGAAAGAAGTTCTACTGTGGGTAAAACGCTATCAAACAGCACTACATGGTATAGAAAAATCTTTTGTGAAAGGAAGAGTCAATGCAGCAAACTTTAATGTTGTCTTATTTTAAGAAATTGCCTCTGCAACCCCAACCTTCAGCAACCACCACCCCAAGCAGTCAGCAACCATCAACACTGAGGCAAGACCCTCCACCACAAAAAATGATGACTCATTGAAGGCTCAGATGATCATTAACATTTTTCAATAATAAAGTGTTTTTAAATTAAGATATGTATTTTTTAGACATAATGCTATTGCATACTTAGACTATAGCATAGTGTAAACATAACTTTTATTAATATATGCACTGGGAAACCAAAAAATTTGTGACTCACTTTACTGCAATATTTGCTGTATTGCAGGGGTCAGAAACCCAATCCACAATATCTCCGAGGTATGCCTGTAGCGATGTTCTCTTTATACTTTCTTTTTAAAAATTCAGCCTGGGCAACATGGTGAGACCTCATCTCTCCAAAAAACAAAAAAAAGGTTAGTTGGGCATGGTGGTATGAGCTTGTGGTCCCTGCTACTTGGGAGGCTGAGCTGGGAGGATCGCTTGAGCCCAGGAGATAAAGACTGCAGTGAGCTGTATTCATGGCATTGCACTCCAGTCTGGGTAACATAGTGAGACTTTTCCTCAAAAAAAAGAAAAAGAAAAAAAGAAAAAAAAAATTAAAAGGTTGATATGTGGCAGAGTGTGGTGGCTCACGCTTATAATCCCAGCACTTTGGGAGGCCAAGGTGGGCACATCAACTGAGGTCAAGAGTTTGAGCCAGCCTCCCCAAAATGGTGAAACCCCGTCTCTACCAAAAATATAAAAAATTAGCCTGGTGTGGTGGTGTGCACCTGTAATCCCAGCTACTCAGGTGGCTGAGGCAGAATTGCTTGAACCTGGGAGGCAGAGGTTGTAGTGAGCCAAGATCATGCCACTGCACTCCAGCCTGGGCGATAGATCTCTTTGAGGCTCTGTCTCAAAAAAAAAAAAAAAAAGGTTGGTTGGTTTACTAATTTTTTAAATGGATTAGCTTATTTATAACATAAAATACACGCCTTACAACAAAGGTCTTTGTAACTGTTTGAGATAAAGCTGTATTAAGAAACTTTCATTTTTAAGCACATGGCAAAAGCTTTCAATTCTGAAATGGGTGATACTGTTTTTGACACTGGCATCAGCAAACCGACAAAGTGGAGGTCACTCGTTTTAAAAGAGTAGAATCTTTTTGGTATAGTACTCCATAAAGATGATCACAAACATAGAAATGTGGTGACTATGTAAGAGAGATGTTAAAGTGATACTAATCCTGTTAGTCAATCAAAATAACATGTCTATAAAAATAAAATCTTGCCACCTAAGATAATAAGATGGAAATTTGCAAAGATGAAAGATAAATAATTTACATAAGTCACTGATCTGTATAAATTAAAGGGAGCATAGAAAAGAGAAGGCTAATCCTAATTTTTTGCTATCCTTGTTGGGATTCTTATGTATACATTAGTAAGGTTCTGCCAAAAGCCGATTATGTATTCCTAGATTTGGTTATCACCTTAGGCTACATGGCAATCTCAAAGGACACGGTAGGGTAGGGAATATACGATACAAATGAAAGGCAGAAAGAAAGGTCAAAGAAAAGTGCCATTATGAATGCTAAAATCTCAAATTCCTTGCCATTGCAACTGTCAAAAGACAAAATTACAACAATTTTGCGAAAGATCTTAATTGGCTTTATTTATGATTCTGTCAGAGGTGTTTGAACAAAAGCAACTCCATCTTGTCTAGAGGGCGGGTAAAATGAAGCTGAGACATACTGGGCTGAATTCCCAGACGCTTAAGGCATTCTAAGTCATAGGATGAGATATGAGGTCGACACAAAATACAGGTTATAAAGACCTTGCTGATAAAACAGGTTGCAGTAAAGAAGCCAGCTAAAACCCACCAAAACCAAGATGGTGACGAGGGTGACCTCTGGTTGTCCTCATTGCTACACAGCCACCAGCGCCATGACAGTTCACAAACACCATGGCAACATCAGGAAGTTACCATATATGGTCTAAAAGGAGGAGGCACAAATAATCCCCTCTTGTTTAGCATACCATCAAGAAATAACCATAAAAATGGGCAGCCAGCAGCCCTCGGGACTGTTCTATGTCTTTTATTCCTTTACTTTCCTAGTAAACTTGCTCTCACTTTATGGATTCACCCTGAATTCTTTCTTGCGCGAGATTGAAGAACCCTCTCTGGGGGTCTGGATTGGGACCTCTTTCCTGTAACAGTTCTAGAATCGGGAAATACTTTATTCCATAAAATACAGTAAGTGTCCCAAGGGGCAGAGCAGAGAAGTTTGGTTTTATAGACAGAGAAGGGCTGAAGAAAGTAGAAACAAAGAACAAAAAGCAGCTTAGTCATTTCAGAGGTACTTTCCTCCTAAACTGGGAACAGAGGGACAGAAAAATACAGGAATAATTGGTTGACATAAGCCTACTTTTTGTTGTAAGCATCAAAGGCAGAGCGAACTTCATTGTCATGACAACTGAAACTGGCATGTGTGGGAAATTTGGTTATTTCTCTCTACTGAGTTCTAGGAAGATCAGATAAAAATGTAGTTTTGATTTGGTGAGGTGGAACTTTAAGTATAAATGTCTCTATTTTGATTTTTAGTCAGGTCTACTGGGGCCTAGTGCACGAGCTTAGTCCAAAACAAAGGCCTCCTATAACTTTTAGTTAACACAACAATGGTGTAATGTCAACAAGGGCATCATCCCTCCACATTCTAAAATCTAATTTAGCGTAGGGTTTAGTATAGAGGTATACCTACCTGTGAGTTAGAGGAGCTAAAATAGCATAAAGTTCACTCCTGAACATGCTGTCTCTTACCTGCTTAAAATCCTGTTATTTAGAATGAAGCCTCAATATCTCACAATGGTCTGTGCAGCCCTGGGTTAGCTAGATCTTGCCAATCCCTGACCTCACTTAATACCACTCTCCTTCTTAATCACTGTATTTCAAGCCATGCTGGCCTTCTTTCTGCTCCTCAAGCATACCAAACAATTCCCTTCTCAGGCTTTTGTGCTTACTGTTCTCTTTGGCTAGGATATTCTTCCCTTAGGTCTTGGAATAGTCGGTTCTTTATCATCCTTCAATCTGTAACTCTGTTATCCCCTCAGAGAGCCCCACTTTAGCTCAAGTAGAATCCTCCTTCCTCTTAGTTTCTATGGCATCTTCTGTTTTATCCTTCATGGTACTAATCGTGCTGGATAGTCATCCTGTATACGTCTTTGCTTACTTATTTTTGTTCGTTCTACCCATCACTAGCCTAAGTTTCATAAAGATGGGGACCTAGTCTACCCTGTTCTCTACTGTAACCCCAGTGCTTAGAACAGTGCTCAGCACACAGTAAGTTCACAATAAATATTTATTGAATAGGGCCAGGTGTGGTGGATCAGGCCTATAATCCCAGCACTTTGGGAGGCCAAGCTGGGAGGATTGCTTGAGCCCACCAGTTTGAGACCAGCCTGGGCAACACGGTAAGAACTCTGCAAATAATAAAAAATATTAGCTGGGCATGGTGGTGCACTCTTGTATTCCAGCTACTCAGGAGGCGGAGGTGGGAGGATCACTTGAGCCTGGGAGATTGAGGCTGCAGTGCACAGTGATTGTGCCACTGCACTCCAGCCTGAGCAACAGAGACTAGTCTCAAAACAAAATTTATTGCACGAATGAAGAACTATAAGCAGAATTTTGCAATTCAAGAAAATTTTTATAATAGAGTAGGCATATGCCATATGATACCATAATTTTCTTCCTATTTCATTTGAAGTTCCCCTAAAAAATCTTTCTTTATTAACAAAGAGAATGGCTTTTCTTTTTTTCTACACCATATACTATTGTACCTCTGTAGTCCTACCATTTGTTTTGTCTATTGTAGTGTATTGTCTATTTGGTTTTATTCTCCCTAATGCCTATTCTCTTAACTTTCTTTTTGCTCTTTATGTGCTAGTAATTTATGCCAAGGGAAACAATCTGAGTTGTGTTCCTTGCTTCCCCACTCCCACAGTATGTTTCACATTTCTATGCCTTTGTTTTTTTCCATTCTTCTCTTTAAAATGCTCTTTCATTCTCCTGGTAATGCTTATTCTTCTTTAAGATCCTTCTTAGAAGTCTTCTTTTCTAGAACGTTTTCCCAGAAGTTAAATTACTCTTTAATTCATCACATGCCACATTATATTAAATTTATCTGTTCAATATGGTTTGTTTTTCCTGGACCCAGAGTAAGATCTTAGAAGGACTATCTGTTTATATCTTCAGTGCCAAGCTCAGAAATTGTTCATCTGAACTTCAGATATTAATCTTCTTCATGAGTTGCAGTTCCTCTTCCTAAGCCACAATTTTGTCACTTAGCGTTAAAAACACAATTTTACCAAATCATAAAATTATCTTATATTTGTATACGAAGTACACAGACTAGTTTCATATGTAGTACCTTATTTAATACTTATTTTAATCATTACTTACGTCTTCTCCTCACTTCTAATATTTTTACTTGTGTTCATATTGTGAGCAGAGACTATTTTCTTTAGGGCTCTAAAACAGAATTTTATATTGTACCACAACAATATGGGCATTCATCAAATCGTATTCTTTACACAATTGCTATTCAAACTTTAGGAAATGGAATAAACTTGTAATATGACTCGTACACTGGGCTAAGTGAAAATAACATACTGTCTGTCCTAAAAAAATTTGTTAATTGGGCAGACAACTCATCAATAAGTGAAAAACTTAAATAAGCAGGAAATTTTGGATTCATTTCTAAATTAATTGTGCCAGCACTTATTACTATACTTTTAAAGGAAGGTTGGTTACATTGTTTTTATTTAAGGGTTTATTGCCCTCTAGTGGATCAAATGAGTAAGTCTAAAAATCTATAAAAACAGCAAATTTGAGAACTGTAATGAAAGGGGTCATTAGTATTTTTATTATTTGTATTTCACCTGGTGAACCCCAGAAACTGGCGAAAAGGCTTCCCATTTATTGTCTGTTGGACAATAACAGAATAAGATGCTTTCAGACAGTTAATATTAATTAATTTCCTTTGGTGTTTTCATAGTATTTCCTTCATACTTGCCACCTAGTTTATTATTGTATTTATTTATTTATTTATTTGCCTAGGCTCTGGGGTGTTTTTAGAGTTTGTTTTATTTTTCTGTCTCTCTCTACTGCATGACTTGCAGTATAGTGGATGCATGTCTGATGAATAATTGAATGAAACACCAGGAATAAGTAAACACTAAAATTAGGAAGGCAGGATGACACACTTGGGAACAATTTCATATGTGGTATCTTTTGGAGTTTATCTTTCTTCTAACATTTATTGGGAAGGATGGTGATATCGTATTACATTTCTTTCAGCTCCATCACAGCAAACCATATCCCCATTTAATATGCTAACATATTTATTTATTCATCAGTTATTAATTGTGCAGCTGCTAAATGCTGGGGGGGAGAGCGTGATTGATGGACAAACAGACAAGGTCCCTACCTAGTCAATAGACTTACTGTCTAGTGTAAGAGTCAGACATTAAATAATCACACAAAAAATTTACCTGCAATTCTGGCAAATTCTATTTCGGAAATGCATAGTGCCATGAGAAGATATAACAGGGGGACTAATTTAGTTTTTGATGGGAGGAATGGGGAAAGAGAAGAGGATACTTAGGAAAATACATAATCTTATTTTTAAAAAGTATTTTCTCAGGGTAGTAGTGTTAAGAGCGATTTTTATTTTCTTTATATATTTAAGATATTTTCTAAGTGTATCGCTTTCATAATTAGAAAAAATCAATAAATACAATAAAAATACTGGAGAGGGACATTAGCAATAATATACAAAGAAAAGCTTGCTTTCTTTAAATCTCTCACACATAAAAGTAGAAATAAGGAGGGTAGAAAGGGACAAAAGTATAAGTGTTGGGGCAGAACTAATTAAGGCCTCAGATGGCCTTTGTTTTGAAAGCCCAGGGATAACCCAGGTCAATGTCCAGGAATGAAGGCTCTGATAGACTTATGCTTATTAAAATATGTGGGGTCCATGTGGACACACTATAGTACATATCTAATTTACCATGGAATATTCTGGAATACTTTCTCTCCTTTTAGACAAGCCATTATGGGGAGCAGAACCGTAATCCAAAGATGTTTTACTAATTTACCATGAAAAATTACCATCACAGGGAAGGGACATATCAGAAGCCTGTATTTAAATATTTGGTATAACTACATATTATACTCAAATTACAAACAGAAAGTTGCTTGAAGAAGAGCTGTGTGGTGAATCGACTATTTAATGGAATCAAGCTAATGCCTGATGCATCTTTCATTCTAGAGATGATTTTTTCAGTGGTACCAGATATATAAACTCACTGATTACAACCTCTGCATCCCATTTTCATACTAGACAAGTATTTCTCAACCTTTATCATACATCAAAATCACCCAGAAGGCTTGATAAAACAGATTGCTGGACTCCAACTCCAGAGTTTGATTCAGTAAGTCTGGGTGTCTGAGAATCTGCATTTTCATAAGTTCCCAAGTAATGGCCAAATTGTCCACACTGGAAAACCAGTAGCTTAGTCATTGAGACTATCTCATGGTGAATAACACTTGTGATAAATATGGTTATAGTTAAATTCCCAAGGCCTGACAGCATCTCAGTCTCGTTTAAATTATTTTGCAATTCTTTGCTCTAATCCATTATTTGGTGACCTTTCAGCTTAACTACTTCATAATCAAGTTCTCAGAAGGCATCTTAATCATTTATGGAAAACTGTGCCCATACATGCACATACCAACACAACTTTTTTTCTTCTTTGGGCTAGACTAGAAGATCTAGAATAACTGGGTTAGATTAGAAAATCTAAACTAAATCTTATTCTATGTTAGATCCTAGAGAAAAAGTTCAGTGAAGTATTCAGTGTAAATTGGCATCTGGGGATGGGGCTGAAGAGAACATAAAAGTATAAGATATGAATCCTATCTTAAAGTTCATAATCCAGTTTGAGTTCATTTGACTGCTTTACAGTTTGCAAAGTGCTTTTGCATCATTATCTGATCCACTTAGAGAAGTTAAATAACGAATTAAAGAATAGGAATTAGGAGAAATCAGGTCTGGAACTCATGCCTTCTGATGAGTAGCTTACTAGTCTTTCCAGTACATCACTCTCTTTGTTCAAGCTTCACACTTGAAAGAAACTATGTGTATTTGCTTCAAGACTGTGCCCAAAGGATGAAATTACTCCTTTAAAAAACTAGTCTTAGTTCTAATGGCATAAAGAAAAGAAAGTATGACTAACTTTTCTCCCTTTCTTCATTCCTCTCCAAACTGTTCTTGCCTTGCATGAAAATCTTTGTCACCTTGTAATTATCCAATTTTCTATTTCATAATTTACAGGCCAAGAGGCCTCAGTTATGGGAAGGGTGGCTATTTTGAACTGTTTTCTTAACACTATCTAATGGTTTCCTCCAAGGGCACATACTTGTTTAATTTTTCTAAAGGCAGTCATAATTAGTCTCTAAAACATAATTTAGTGACATTAACACGAAAACTCTAGAAAAGTAAGAGAGGCAGGCAGGACAGTGAAAATTAAGTAAACAAAAAAACAAAGAGACAAAACCCAGTGAAAGGAGAAATACTGATGAAAAATACTTTAAAAACATGAACCAGGAAAATTTTAGTACAATACGGTTTTTCCGTTGACTGTCATTTATGGGATATTTATTACAGGGATGGCGAAGGTAATAGGGTTAAAGAGAGAAAAAACAGGCTCTTGTGTTCAAGGAATTTATAATCTATTGGCTAAGACAGACAATAAATAACTATCAATGAAATAATATATGCAAGCTCCAGACTTCTACACCTTAACTGCTTACCTGAGAGCCAGCTGTATTTGATGTCTCATAGGGATCTCACGGTTTAATAGTTTAAAAACCTGAATTCTTAGTTTCCTCTCAAACCTCTTTTTTTGCAATTTTGCTCCATCTCAGTAAATGGTACCACTCACTAACCAGTAACTCAGGCCAGTACCTGGGAGTCATTTGTCATTCCTCCCTTTCTTTCACATCCCACATCACACTCATCAGAAGGTACTTGAATTTACTTCCATACTTAGAAACCATCATTCACCTTTCCCTTATATATTCTGCCATCATCTTAATCCAAACCACCATTATCTCCTGTTTATGGTGCTGGATTAACCTCCTTATCATGATTCGGTCTCTGCCCATCTTTCCAGATTCATCTCATACAACTGTCCTTTCTGAATATATTCCAGCAATACTGGTCTTTCCTTAGATTCTTGAACATTAACATGTCAAGCTCTTTCCTGCCTCAGGACCTTTGCACAACCTGTTCACTCTGTTTAGAATGTTGTTCTTTTCCTCTCTTGCACAGTTGGATCATGCTCATCTTTTAGGCATCAATATCAACTCCTCGGAAAGGTCTTCTTAGACCAGTCTAATTCACATAGTTTCCTTGTAAATTCTCCTTAATTCTATCCATACAAGGTAAGTTCCATTAGAACAGGAATCTACCTTGTTCATCATCGGATCTCAGTACCTAGCAGTTCTTGGCACAGACCAAAGCAGCACTTAACTATCTGCAGAATAAACAAATAATTACTTGTTGCTCTGTGATCCAGTCTTGTGGGGTCAGGAAAGGGTTTCTGATTTAAAAGGCTTTGCAAACTGGGTAAGAATTAGCCAGGTCACGGACAGGGTCAGAAGACGGTTTGGGGTGAGAAAGAGGATAGTACACTTCAGGAACACAGAAGACATTCTATATGGCTGGAGCGGTGCAAAACCACTGGGGCTGAAGAGGCAGGCAAAAGTCAGACAGGAAAGAGCCTGTAAGTCATGTTAAAGAGTTTGGGCTTAAACCTGAGGGCAAATAGGAGCGACTGAAAGGTTTTCAATGGGGAGTGCCTCGGGCAATTATCTTTATCAGCCCAGCAATGTGGAGACTGGACTGGAATGTGGCAAGATTGAAAGCAGGAGAACCAGCTGGGGCAGGTGGGGGTACTGCCACAGCTATGTAGCAGTCATAGGGTCGAACCAAAATAATGTCAGTAAAAAACGGAGAGACGTGAACAGATCTGAGATATTCAAGAGGCTGTTAGGGACTGGCTGGATGCGAAAAGGAAGAAAACTTTCAAGTTCTGGTTTAAGCACCTGGCTCAGTTAAAGTATGTTCCCTCTAAGCCATGATACCAGTTTGGCAGATCCCCTTTCAGCACGTACTACTCTGCACAGTGGCCCGCTGAATACGTATTTGCACATCACAGAAGCAAGAGTCGCGCCTTTTCCACTCTATCTCCGATTCTAAAAGCTCACTCGGAGTCTAGCTCGATGCCACTGTAAGCGTTCAATAAACGTTCGTTAGGTGATTGCAACTGCACTGAGTCTAAAATAAAATAACTGACGTTTATATCTTTTACCCTCATGTCCGCCCGTTTACAGAGAATAACTCGTGAAAAAACAAGTGCCGGGCTCCGGGTGGGTCTCATTCATAATGAAGTTAAGAGCCTCCTTGGGAGTCTCCGGCCCTTAGGCTTCCCGAGAACCCCTTTACCCAGCTCACCTGAGGGAGAAGACCAGTAGCTGGCCCAGGCGACACACAGCAACTCAGACCGGCCGGATCAGTAGTTCGCCGGGAGCCTTCCAATCGAATCTCCCGCGTCCTTTTCCGCCGGAAGTAACGCTTTGGCTGGGTTCACTCAGAGCCAATCAGAAGAAAGCGCCGCAGAGGGTGGCGCTTAGCCAAGAAATCCTACAAGCTTGTGGGAACGACCATTTTCGTCAAACTGCGGGTAGAGTCGGTGGATCAGTAGTACAGTCCGTAAAGTTGGTTTTGGCTGCGCTGAGCCTCCTGGGCGTAGGGATCCCCGGAAAGTGTGGAGCAGGCCTCGGCGTCCTGGGGTCTGGCGGGGTGACTGAAAGAGGGAATGGAAGCCGGATGAAGAGGGTTGAGGGAGCTTTGGAAGCCAGACCCGGCGCTGTCCTAGGGGCTAGCACTACCCAGGGGCGGAGGGGGAAGGGGGCTTTGGCAGGAGGCAGGAGGGAGGTGGAGCGCGGAGTGGGTTTTCGGGTGCCGAAGAAGAAAGGGGGCGTTACTTGAAAGAAGGGACCGGGACCTGGCGGGATTTAGGGACGATGTGGACCCGGGGCGACCTCTGTAATGGATGGGTTGTGCAAGCAACACAGTTTTGGGGTTACCAAAGAACGGAGTATCATAGGGAGTGGGTAGGCTCCATGATGGAGGTGGGTGCAAGGAGCACAGTCTTTGGAGCTGGACCCAGCGGTCTGCGACGACGTGCTCCGCTTACTGCTGAGTGATCTAGTGCAAGTTCCCGCACCTCTCTGAGCCTCCGTTTCCACATCTGTAGATGGGAATAACAATCGAATACGACGCACAAGATTGCTGTGACGATTGAGTTAGAGGAGATGATGCCTGTGCCTCCCTGCCTCCTGATATACTGGCCTGTAGTGAACCTTCAATAAATTGTCATGGAAGCTGTTATTGCCTTTATGTGGGATTTGCGGAGGGCAGGAGGTGTAGCAATGGAATTGAGGCAGCCAGGGCAGAGTTTGGCGGTGATTATAATGGTGGGGATATAGGGTGACCTGAAGGACAGGTGGGCTTCGGGGGTGCTATAGATAAAGCATGGGCTACAGCGATGAGGTAGGAAGAGGCCCTAGCATGATAAAGGCAGACTTGGGATGTGACCGCAATGAAGGTGAGTGCTAAGAAGCAGACGGCACGAGAGTAAAGTGGAGTGGAGGCGGTGCCCTCGGGGATGGGGGCGGAGTGGCTGTTGTGACCTGATTTGGGCGGTGTCTGAGGAGCTGGCTGGCTTTGGGTTTCCCCCGGGAGGAGCCGTTTTGCGGCGGGCGGAGCTGCAGACTGGGCAGGGCTTAGCCCGTGCGCTGCTGCTGGCCTCTTTTTCGCCCTCCCACCCGCACTGCAGCCGCCAGCCTGAGCCATGGGCCGCCGAGCCCTCCTGCTCCTGCTTCTGTCTTTTCTGGCGCCCTGGGCCACCAAGGCCCTCCGGCCGGCCTTAAGGGCCCTCGGCAGCCTACACTTGCCAACAAACCCCACATCCCTCCCGGCTGTAGCCAAGAACTATTCGGTTCTCTACTTCCAACAGAAGGTAAGGGGGAGTGGGGGCTTCGCCGTCCCCGGCCCAACCGCCGGGAACCCTCAGAGCCCGGGCAACGGAGCCCACCTCGAAATTCACACTCCTTGATGCCTGGGATCTCTTCGGTCTTGGGCTCATGTCTTCCAGAAGGTGGTCTCAAATCCCAGTTTTGTTTAATTTTTCTCCTCCCATTACCAATAATTTGGTAGTAGTTCTGGCTCCGTACTCTTGATTCAGGCTGTTCTGCAATTGGACACGGCAGTCACTTCAACTCCGCCTGCTCCCATAGGGTGCCCCAATCCGAACTCCCTTGACCTTCCCTCAAATTCAAATTATTAAATACCAGCTCTGCTACCTAGTCTGCGGTGATAGTCATCCTTTGCCCCAAGGCAGCCCTAAATGCAAATTCTAGTATCTTTACCTACTAGATAATATTGGATAGTTATCCATCCTAAAAACCAACCTCTCATAAGGGGTCAGCTCAGAGCTGATTTTGTAGCCCTATTATTAAGAATTGTTGAAATCCCTATTCCCCATAAGACTGAACGTGTGTAGCCTATGGTTGTAAAAGGAGTTGTAGGAGCTTGTGGTGGGGTTGGGGATTAGCCTTTCTATGGTTTGTAACATGATTTTAGAGCTTTTTAGGCTTGATGCCTTTGTGCTTGGCTGCAGCATGAGGCATTCCCCCACAGGTCTTGATGGAAAAGTACATCCTCTGTGAAATGACGAGGAATCCTTACAGTTCAGCATTTCTGAAAGCCTGTGTAAAAATAGGAAAAGATTTGGAAAGGGTTGGGATTAGAAAAAGTGCAAGGGTCTGAAGCTTGGTTTTAGGAGTCAGGTAGAACCAGATTCTACCCTGCTAGCTCTATGACCTTGGGCAGGTTACAGTACTTCTCTGAGCCTAGTTCCTTGATCTCTTGGGGTTTGTGGTGATGGTTAAGTGAGAGCAGATAACGTGTTCCTAGCAGAGTATCTGGCCTCAAGTAGGCACTCATATAATATGTGGTTATAGACCTACGTGAAATTTTGTTGTTGTTGATTGTATAGAGACAAGGCTCACTATGTTGCCCAGGCTAGTCTTAAACTTGTGGACTCAATAATCCTTCTGCATCAGCCTCCCAAAGTGTTGGGATTACAGGCTTGAGCCACTGAGCCCAGCCCTTATATGAATTTTGAATGGGAATTTGTGGTAGAGGGATGTCATAGACTTCCGGAATAACTTAGAAATAATTAAAAATTTTTTTTTATTTTTAAAAATAGAGATGGGGTTTTGCCATGTTGCCTAGGCTGGTCTTGAACTCCTGGGCTCAAGCGATGTCCCAAAGGGCTGGGATTGCAGGCGTGTGCCACTGTGTGCAGCCAAGAAACAATTTTTAACTCAGACATTTGAGTTCAAGTTTATGAGGAAGATACAACATTTTAATTTTACCAGGGATACCAGGAAATAGTCTTTTTTCTCAGGCAACTCCCTTAAATTAATTCTCTAGGCATAATTCCCTCATTTGTAAATTGGGAGGGTTGGGACAAAGACCAATGTGTTTCACACTTTATTGAGGAAAATTAAGGGCTCTTTGGGGAGCTGTTTCAGAGGGAAAGTGGATGAAGGCTGAAGTGGAGGCCAAATTAGGTGCTCCAATACCCCCCTGTTGGATCTCTTTCAGCTTTTATCTGTTTTATATGCTGGGATTTTATATACAACTATTTGCAGAGCTCAACTGCTAAAGTAAAATGGGGAGAGGACTATTGGAATGGAAGATCTCTAAAATCCCATTGGGATCGATGAAAAAGAGAACTATCAGCAGAAAAGGAGAGAGTGAAAGAGTGAAAGGGTGGAAGGGAACAAATTATTTGTTAGTACCTTAGTTCCTACTTTATGTTCCTTTATTGTAGATTCCTTTCTTGGCCACTACACTCCTTAGAAATACAATTCAAACACCTTGGCATGGGAATCCATTGTTCCTTACTATGAAACCCTAGCTGGTCGTTCCAACTTTACATTCTGCCATAATTCCCCATCCCAGCTCCCACTTTTAGCAACCTAACAGACTCAGATGACTTTTACTGTGTCAGAAATTCTGTCTGGAATAACATCCCTCTTCTCCACTATTTAAGCTCATACTTCTATTCCTGCAGAAATGTCACCTCTTCTGTGAATCTGACTTTTTTAAGGCAATTTAGTTGGTCTTTTTTCATCCTGCTCATTTCTATATTGTACGTGTCCCTCTAGCTAGTTAGTACTCTACAATACCTAGAAGAGCCTATAAAAAAGTATAAAACACAAAATAGCTGTTGAGAGAGTGAATGCATGATTATCCAAAAAGAACCTAAACAAAGGCTACCATCATTTAATTGTCATAAATCATTTTGTATTTTTCTTTTTATCTTTTACTTTAGTTCTTTATTAATTATTTTTTCCTCCTTTTTCAAAGCCTTCAAATATTGATTTAGGTAGGAATATTTGATTTCTTTTACCTGAAATAACTGAATTAGGAGACCAGAGAAAGGATAGTACATCACTTGGGCACATCAAGGCTCTGGGTACATGTGTAGTATGTGTGGTATCAGTGTCATAAAGGGCTCTCTGGAATGTGTGGCTTGTGGTTACAGTGTTGCATGCTTATTACCGTGTACCTCCCACCTGAGTCCCTCAGGCTAGAATGTGAGTCCCGAATCACACATTTTAGTGTGTGATATAGTCAAGAGGGAGAATGGGTCCTTGTCAGGCCATCATTTTTCTCAGTGGTAAAATTGGGAGCAATATCTATTATATTGTCAGGGTGTGTGTCTGTGTGTTTCTCTCTCTACAAGAGAGATTTTTATTAAGGAATTGGCTCATGCAGTTGTGGAGGCTTAGTAAGTCCAAAATCTTCAGGGAAGGTTGGTAGGCTGGAAACCCAGGGGAGAGTTTGCAGTTTGGATGCACAGGCATTCTGCTGGCAGAATTTCTTCTTGCTTAGGAGAAGTCAGTCTTTTTTTTTTTTTTGAGTTGGAGTTTCGCTCTGTTGCCCAGGCTGGGGTGCAGTGGCGAGATCTCGGCTCACTGCAGCCTCTGCCTCCCGGGTTCAAGCAATTCTCCTGCCTTAGCCTCCCAAGTAGCTAGGATTACAGGTGCTTGCCACCATGGCTGGCTAATTTTTGCAGTTTTAAAAATACAGATAGGGTTTTACCATGTTGGCCAGGCTGGTCTTGACCCCCTGACCTCAAGTGATCCACCTGCCTCGGCCTCCCAAAGTCAGGGGAAGTCAAACTTTGTTCTATTAAAGCCTTAAACTGATTAGATAAGGCCCACTCAAATTATGGAGGGTAAAGTCCATTGATTTAAAGTCCGCTGATTTAAATGTTAATCTCATTCAAAAAATACCTTCACTAAAACATCTAGAATGATGGTTGACCAAATAGCCGGGCACCATGGCCTATAAAGTTGGCATGTAAAATTAATCATCACATCCACCAAGGTTGTTGTCAGAGTTCAGTGTGATAACACATGAAAGCCACATGGATGGTGCATAGAACATGGTAGGAATTTAAACAACTTAATGGAACAAATGCTAGTTCCTTTACAACTCTGTCCTGAAAATTCACTGTCATCCAAATGCATGGCGATAGTGGTAAAGGCTCTTCTGAAAACTTAGTACCCCACCATTCCCATTTAACTGCTGATCATTGTTTCTGTTAGAAGTCTGTGTTTTGGCCCAGCATTGAGCTCATGGTCACTGGCTCCTGCAGCTCCTTCCTCATCTGCTATGAGGGAATCACATCAGTGGGCTAAGCTATTTAAATTTACATACGTCCTTTATAGTTCTGCTTTCAATTCCTGTTCTAGGTTCCCCTTTCCCACTTTTGTCACAGTGGTCCTGATGTCTAGTAAAATGTTATGTCTAGCTATGTTAGGCACCTTGGAAGGCCATGTTGATAAAGATCTTGTTCCTCCTTCTTTAAATTTTTCTTCCCGTTTCTCCTCTTCGTATCTGTTCATCTACGGATGGCCTTCCCCTTGGGCCTGGAGTATCCTGTCAGAAATATTATGTGAATTCAGAACCGATTTATGTGTTTGGTGATACAGAATCATTTTTAGAAGGGGCCTTGGTGATCATGTAGCCTCCCCCTTAGATATGATGGATTGACCTTGATCTAAATTATAGAGCATCAGAAACTTGATAGAGCTTGAATAGGAGGGTGGTTCAAAGCACAGCTTTTAGTGTTGGGTGTGGTGGCTCACCCCTGAAATCCTAGCATTTTGAGAGGCTGGGAGGATCACATGAGGCCAGGAGCTAGCGACCAGGTTGGGCAACATAGTGAGACCCTATCTCTACAAAAAAATAAACAACAACAACAAAATCCAAAGCATATCACTTAGAGGCAAACAGGTTTGAGAACAAGTTCTGTTTCTGCCACTACCTGAGTAAGTTACTCAGAGGCAGCTCCTATTTTCATAATCAGCAAAATGGAGATAATTATATTACCTATCCCATAAGTTTGTTGTAAAACAGAGGTGGTATGTGTAAAGTGCTTATTTAGCACAGTGCATAACACTTAGTAAACTATAAATGATAAACATTTTTATCTTGCCGTTTCCTAATGTACATGGTTTTAATTAACCCCTTCACTTTTTTTTAAATCAATAGGATTAAAATAATCAATACTTTAACAGACTTGTGGCCTGGGAATTAACCTTTTTTCTTGCTTGAAATCATTCTTTTCACACAAAATTCTGTACATAAAAAGAAGCACATGAAACTATTTCTATCTTTCTTTCTATGCTATTTTAAGTGTTGATAAAGTGTTGGGGGGAAATGTGGTAATGAATTTACCCTTTTAGGTTTTTGGAAGTAGCTTCTTCCCTTGATAATAATAGTAAATCTAACACTGTCTTTCTGATAGCTGAGTTTTAAATTTCTTACTAACTAATGCTAAAATCTAAGTTCAGTAAAAATTAACTTTAAGTTTTTCACTGTCTTGTGTATATTCCTCTGTCAGCACATTGCAAGGACTTTGTGCTTTAGAGAATTTAGACTTTTAAAACATTTTCAAAGTTTGGGTTCTAGGATCAGCCCTGCCAGTAATTCACATCATACTCTTGGGCAAGTTGCTTAACCCTCTAGATCTCATTGTACTAATTTGTAAGATAAATGGATTGGATCTGCTAATCTCTGATATACCTAGTATTCTGTTCACTGAGTGCCTCCTGTTTATTGGGCACTGCATTAGGAGCAGTGGCAATGCGGGTACAAGTTTTGTTTTTTGCCAGAACATTAATTGTCTTTGGTGAATTGGACCTAAACAACTTTACTATCTTGACTTTGAAAAGGACACAGACCCATAACATATAAAGTATTTTTAAATTAAAAAGTAGTCACCTCTTAAATTGCTACAATATTTATAACACTGCATAGTTGATCTATTTTATAATATAATAGAACATTGTGTTTATGATTTTGAAGTTTGCTTGGTTGTGGGTCTATTGGAGAAGAAAGGAGCATCACAGGTAAGGAGAATACCTTGATGGTAGATATTGTTTGTCTTCGTTCCTAGTGCCTTGGATAGTACTTCTTTTTACTTTTTTTTATGTGGTTCTGACAGAATATGGTACTTCTTAATAAAGATATTATGAATTGAAAAAATTGACTGTAAATTAAAATGAATAAGGAGTAAGAGATGAAAGTAAAATGACATATGTAGTGTAAATGTGTCTAATGCATTATTAATGATAATAATTTACTACAATTTATTGAAAGCTTCAAATACCCTAAATATTATCCTAAGTACCTAATAGACATTCACTTATTTAATCCCTATTACTGTTCTGTGAGGTAGATGCTATTATTCCATTTTGTAGGCAAGAGAACTATCCTCTTTGTTTATTTGTTTTTAGACAGGATCTTGCTCTGTCACTCAGGATGGAGTGCAGCCATGCGATCATAGCTCACTACAGCCTTGAACCTCTGGGCTCAAGTGATCCTTCCACTTCAGCATCCTGGGTAGCTGGGACTACAGGTGTACACCGCAATGCCTGGCTAATTTTTGAATCTTTTTGTAGAGATGGGATCTCGTTATGTTGCCCAGGCTGGTCTTGAACTCTTGTTCTCAAGCTGTCCTCCTAGCTTGGTGTCCCAAAGTGCTAGGATTACAGGCATGTGCCATCAAATTCAGTGAGCAAGAGAACTATCATATAGAGAGGTTAAATTATTTTACTGAGCTATACTGCTTATCTGTACCATTTTGTTTTTCTGAAATTAAACTCTGATGAATTTCTAGTTCTGAAATGAATGTCATTACCTTGCTTGCATTATCCAGGATAGGTTAGGTTTTGCTGCTATAGTAAAATGTATGAATTTTGGTCACTTAACCTAACAAAGTATATGACCCTTACTGTCATAAACTTCCAATTGAATGAGCAGGAGCTGTGCTCCTGCTTTCACTCAGGGACTAAGTGGTTGTTCAGGGTTTCCTTTTTAGCAGATGCTTTCATGAACATTTAACAGTGGAAAAAGAACATGGAAGATCTCATATAAATGCTCCAAAATGGAAATTAAATTACTTATGTCACTTCTCACAATTCCTTGGCTAGAACTGATTAAATGACTGTACCCAATCACAGGATAAGGAGACAAAAAGTCTTGGCTTTGTAGTGCCTAGACAGACAGGACTAATGACTACCATACTCAATCAGTCACTTACCCACCCACCTACCCACCCACCCACCTACCTACTCAGTGCTGATCCGGTATCTTTTATATGTCAGGCACTGGGCTAGGTCCTGGCCAGGCAGAGATGACTATATCCTGAAGGAGCTCAAATTGTACCTATTGACCATTCCAATTGCATATACTCCAACTTATATCTAGCACTGAAGATTTTGTAATGTCTTGGCATTCATCTGACTCCAACACACAGATTGCTTCAAGAAATAGCCCTGAAGTGAGGTGAATTTTTAAAATGTTTTCTTGCTTAACTTATCATCATTATAATAGTTTACTGACCTGTTGTGTATATACATTAAAGCACATGATAGAAAGGAACTTATTTATTAATACCATCATTCAGTAATTAAAAATAATTATTTTGCCTATCTTTATTATAATAAAAGAAACAAAATTGATTTAGAGATTTTTGTAATCTTAAGTGTGCTTTGGTAAGTGTGCCAATCCAGCATCTTTTATATGTCAGGCAGTGGGCTAGGTCCTGGCCAGGCAGAGATGACTATATCCTGAAGGAGCTCAAATTGTACTTGTTGACCATTCCAGTTGCATATACTCAAACTTATATCTAGCACTGAAAATTTTGGTAAGAGTTGAGAAATTGTTAATTGAAAAGAATAATTCTATGTTGAAAATTTTTATTATGTATTTAAAATCTGTTTAAAAATATGTATGTAATTGGATAATTTATAATTATAATTTTGTAAAAATATTTTTTCTTTCTGGTTCATAATTTAAAAAATCCTAGGTATTGTTTATGAGAAGTGAATGAATGAGCATTTATTGATTATCTACTCTGAGCTCAATATTGTGCTAAACTCTTTTACATCTTTTTAAAATTATCATTAATATAATTGCTTTTTGAAATAGATGGTTTAATTGAAGCTCATAGAGGTTAAATGTCTTAATTAAGCTATTAAACAACAATATTGTGAGTCACGTTTTTGTCTGTTTCTTTCAAGATCTATGATCTTCATTGACATCATGATGCCTCTGTAATCTAAGCAGTAGTAACAAAACTGATGTCTCTGTGTCCACTTATTAGTTCATATTCAGCCTTTACAGCAATCCTGTGAGGTGTATATCCTTACAGAAATATCAAAGGAAGAAACATCCAAAAATACCCATTTGTAAATATCCTGGTTTTTCAGTCCCAAACTGTAAATAACTTGTGGTATGTCTGTAAAATGGAATATTGTTAGCCCAAAAAATTATGGTCTTAAAGTATTTTGACAATGTGATAAAATGTTTATGCATTAATAATAAATGAAAAAAGCAAAATAGAAAATGAATGTTCAATGTATGTCTAAATTCATTTACCAAATTTTTTATTAGGTGCCTACTATATTCGAGGCATTGGGGAAAGAGCATTCTAGGCATGGGGAAAAACATTCTAGGCACAGGAAATGTCTAGGCAGGGAAGATCAAGTGCAAAAACCCTGAGGTAGGTGTGCGCCCAGTGGGAGGAACTGTAGGGAGGACGGTATGTCTGGAGGGACATGCCCAAGGGAGAAAGTAATAGAGGAGCACAGAAAGGAGGTTCAGGGAGCCAGATAATGCGAGGACATCTGGGCCATTGTAAGGAATTTGGCCACAAATCAGAATGAGATGAGAAGCCTTTGGAGCTTTAGGGGCAGAAGAATGACATACTCTGATTAATAAGTCTTAAGAAACACTTTGGCTATTGTGTTGAGAATAGACTATGGAGGAGAAAGGGGGAAAACAGAAAGACCAGGTTGTTGGAAAAGTTCAGATTAGAGACGATGGTGGTTTGGATTAGTGTGGTAGCGGTGGAGGCTGAGAAGTGCTCAGATTCTGGATATTTTTGAAGGTGTAGCTGAGGTGTAGTTGATGAAGTCGATGTAGGGTGTGAGATAAAGAGTGGAAGATGACTCCAAGGTTTTTGTCCTGAGCAGTTAGAAGGTTGGAGTTGTCATTTACTAAGATGGGGAAGGCTGCAGAAGGAGTAGGTTTGGGGAAGCAAGAAGAGGAATTTGGTTTCAGAAATGATATTGAATGAAGAATTTAGAAAAAAGGTGGGGCAAGTAATATAAATTTGAAGCTGTCAGTATACAGATGATATGTAAAACCATGAGATTGAAGAGAGCAACAAAGGAGTTAATGAAGATGGTCTTTTCTTTTAAAGGTGATCTTCTCAACACTGCATATTTAGAAGTCAGGGAAATGGGGAACCAGTTAAGGAGACTGAGAAGGAACAGTTGGAGGAGGAAAACCAGGAGGCTATGATACCCTGATTACTTAATGAAGAAAGCATTTCAATAAGAAGGTAACCAGTAGTGCCTAAATAAATGACTGGGAATTGGCCACTTGATTTAGCAATGTGGAGGTTATGGTGACCTTGACAGCAATTTCCTTGGAGGGTGGGTGGAGGCGAAAGCCTCATTGGAGTGCATGCAAGAGAGAGTGGGAGAAGCTGTATTGAGACCACGGGTGTGGTAATCTTTTGAGGAATTTTGCTGCGAAGGGGAGCAGAAATATGGTGTGGTAGATGGAGGGGAAGAGGGTTCCCATTTTTAAGATGGGAGAAATAATGGAATGTATGCTAAGGGAAATGAGCCGAGAGAGTGAGAAAGTGATGGAACAAGAAAGAAATAGAATTGCTAGTGGGAGATCTTAGGCAAGAGGAAATGGGATCTAGTTGAAAAAACAAGAGCATGAACAGTTTGACCATAGTCAAACTGGGTTAGGCACATCATATATGCACAGATGAAGGTAAGAAAGTGGTATGGTAGTGAGAGCTTGTGTGCTGTTTTTCAGAATGCTTCTCTTTTCCCAGTGAAATAAGATGGAAGGTCATCAGCCGAGAATGAGAAAGGGAGAGAACAAAAATGCTCCTCTAGCAGAGAAGGAAAGTAAATGCACTAGGGACATACGGTTTGATTGCAGGGCAGCTTTTGTAACTTTGTAAGGCCATTTGATGTAACTGTCATGTAAGTTAGTAAGGCCATTTGATGTGGCTGTATGTTTCTCTAGCTACATTCAGTTTCTTGGGTATGGTTGTGGAGTTGGTGAATTTCACTTTTGCCAAGTGGAGAACAAGGTGAGAGAGGCCTGGATAGTGAGAATTGCATGCAAGGGAGTGATTAAAGCCCCTTGTTGTAGCCCCTGTTACTGCCTCCCCTGACAGCTAGAAGAGTAAACCAGTTGGTCCTCCTAGCTTCCTGCAGTTCCCCCTCCAGTACAGCTCCCATGGGTTGTCACATAAATCATCTCTCCTCCAGTTGAATCACTGTTCTGTTCAGAAACTGCAACAACTTTTTATTGTTTGCTTTATTAAGAACAAAATCCTGTAGCATTTAAGGCCTTTCAATCTATGGCCCTAACTGCCTTTCCATTTTGCTAATCTATTCACCACATATGCCCATTTCTTTCCTGTCTATGAGTTAATCCACATTGTTCCCTTTGCCTGGAATCTCTCTCTCTCCCATGGGTCTTACCTCTTTTATCAACCCCATTCCATTTTTTAACCCCTGCCTCTAACACTGCCTCCTTCAGGAGCTGTTTTTTTTTTTTTCTTCTGCTTCTGCTGCTCCTGCTGCTGCGTCGTCTTTGGCTGCTTCTGCAGCTTCCCCTGCTGCTTCTGCCTCTGCTTCTGCCTCTGCCTCCTCCAGGAGCTGGCGTCATTCTCCTTCTCCTCCTCCTCCTCCTCCTCCTTCTTCTTCTCACTTCCTCTTCTTTCTTTCTCTTCCTCCCCGTCCTTCCTCCTTCCCTCCTCCTCCTTCTCCTTCTTCCTCTTTTTTTTTGTTTTTGAGACAGAGTCTTGCTCTGTCACCCAGGCTGCAGTGCAGTGGTGTGATCATAGCTCATTGCACACTTGGCCTGAAACTCCTGGGCTCAGGTGAACCTTCTGCCTCAGGCTCTTGAGTAGCTGAGACTAAAGGCATGTGCCACCATGCCTGGCTATTTTTTTTTTTTTTAAAGAAATGGGGTCTTGCTATGTTGCCCAGGCTGGTCTTGAACTTCCGGCCTCAAGTGATCTTTCCACCTCTACCTCACAAAGTGTTGGGATTACAGGTGGGAGCCACTGCATCCAGCCCGTTTTTAAATCTCCTGGACAGTGTGTGATTGGTCAAATCTTTTTTTATACTTTTATGGCACAGGTCTTATTCTAGCCTTGTGTTATATATCATCTTTTATACTCCTCTCTTATTCTACATTTAAAGCAGGAATCCTGTCTTGTAAACATCCATACTTCTCCATAGCACATGTGACATTGTTTTTCCTAGAGTATTGTTTTCACAAATCTGATGAATCTCTATCTTTCCCCCTCCTTCTCTCCCACTTTTCTACGCACTGAGGTAAGGAAGGTATGTGTATATGGAGGAGGGGAAGGGTAAGGAAACTTGAATCCTAGCTGTCTCACATCCTTTGGAGAACACGATAGAATGTCAGATAAAGACAGACCTACCTGTTTTAATTTTCTTATTTTGGTGGTCTGGAAGCTGTGGCTAGAAGTTTGTGCTTTTCCTTCTTCCAACATATATACAGAGACAGGATTAAGGGAGGGAATGCTGCCTATCTTGCTTTTTCTTTGTTTTGTGTATGGGTGAGGGCTGGGATGAAGAATGAACACAATGAGAAAAATGTTCCTTACAGGCCACTTTTGTGGTAATTGTGTACCACCTGTATTTATTATTAGAGTATTACAGTAAGCTTTTTATGATTTTGGTTTTTCATTTGCAAATGGAAGCCACTGAACTGTGTATATTTGTAAATCCTTACTTTTATGGCATGCATGTTAGTTCAAGTTGCCCTGTGGTGCTGCGGCTGGAGAGAAGCAGCAGCTGTGTCTCTGTCAAGCCCACGATGCTATCTTCCCTGCTGCTCATGTTGTGCAGATTGCCCATATGGGTTAGGAGAAAACAGATTTGTTAAAGGCAGATTTCCTTGGAAGCTTTCTCTGAGCAGCCCTGCAATTTGGTTGTATGATATGTATGGGCAGAAAGGTGCAATACTTTTTCTCACCCATCATAAGGGTCATAGTCAACATTCCTATAATAAAATACAGGTTAACAAGAGAACAGCATAACAAGTTTATTTAAGCACAATTTTATGTGACATGGGAGTCTTCAGAAATGAAGACCCAAAAAACTCAGGGAAAAATCTTCATTTTTAGGCTTACGTTTGATGAAGAATGGACAGTCCTGTAGAAATGTGATGGAACAAAAAGGGAATGATCCTAGTGGTAATAGTCTGAATGGGGAAACTCAGCAAGGTCTATCTGTTCTGATTCTTCTTGGTCTCTCTGTGTGGCATTCTTTCTCCCTGGATGTAGTGTCAGACCCCTTTTGGAATGAAGGTCTTAAGATCAACTATGAGACAAGGTAGGTCAGATAATTTCTTTTTAGCCAGCTCCTACACAGAAAGGAAGGGGAAGGTTAAATTTAATATTTCTAGGCTTCATGACTGGCTTTCGGGAAGAAGGGTCCTAGTTTCTATTACCTGCCTTGGTGGAGAAAGAGGAGCAGGAGAGAGAAAGACAGAAGAGGGCCAGAAGAAGACTGCTTCTGAGTGAGACTCTTCCAGTGTTCTTCAGTTCAAAGTACTCCCAAGGAACAATACTTTGATAACAATGAAGTATCACCCTATGATAGTTGACATAATATCAATACTTTGGGGTATTGTTTTCTGAGCCCCAACACATAACAATGAAGTATTACTCTATGATAGTTGATATAACAGTTACACAGTGAAACAGCACAGTCATACATTCATTTAAAAATATTTGTTGAACTCTTCCTTTGTGCCATACTCCGAGTTAATAGCTAGGGATAAATAGAAAGCAAACATAGGCCTCATGCGGCTTACAGTTTATTGAGAAAGAAGATAGTCATAAGTAATTATAAGTGTGATGTATGCTTTAAGGAAGTACGAGATGTCTACAATGAGGTCCTGAGTCTGGAGTATTAGGGAATCCTGTAGATGGCAATGATGTTAAAAGAGACCAGAAAGATGATTAGGAGTGAACTAGAAGAAGGGAGATGATAAAGATTTCTGTCAAGGTAGAAGGTATATCATGTACAAGATCCTAAGGTAGGAAAGACCAGGCTGTGTTGGAGGAACTGAAAAGAGATCGGTAAGACCGAGATGGGGGCGTCAAAGATGATGACCTTGGAGGTGGGCTTCCAACACTGTGAGGTCAGTATTGTCATTATGTCCATTTACATACACGCGGTGTGGATATTCCTTCTCTGCAGCTTTCATTGACTTTAAGAGCATAGCTTGGTGTTGAGATGGTGTGGGATAGAACACAGTTGATCAGAGTATGGTTGTTTTGTATTCATCTTGTGATGGCACTGAATAAATGCACGTTTATCTTTTACCCTGTAGGGAGTTACTACAATTTTATAGAGGAAAAGGGCTCAGAGGCTGAAGTGATTTATGCATGATTGCATAGCTGATAAGTGATAGAGCCAGGATTTAAACCTGTCTCTGTCAACATCACAGCCCTTGTACCATGTTGCCTCTATATTTCAGAAATAGAAGGTTTTACAGTTCATGGCTTATATTTAATTCATGTAGTTCAACCAAGCGTGATGGTTCACACCTATAATTACAGCACTTTGAGAGGCTGAACTAGGAGGATAACTTGAGACCAGGAGTTTGAGACTAGCATGAGGAAGAAAGCAAGACCCTGTCTTTAAAAAAAATACAAAAATTAGCCAGGCATGGTGGTGTGCACCTGTGGTCTCAGCTACTTGGGAGGCTGGGGCAGGAGGATCACTTGAGCTTTGGAGGTCAAGGCTGCAGTGAGCTGATTGCACCACTATACTCCAGCATGGGCGACAGAAGGAGACCCTGTCAAAAAATTTAAGAATTAAAAAAATTCAGGTAGTTCATGGCTGATTTAGAGATATTAACCCATATTAGACAGTAATAAAGTTGAAGAATAAGCAGAATTTTAATTCTCCTAATACCGGGTTGGGTAATTTTGGACAGCAAAAATATAATGGAGATTTCAATTATACCGAACTTTCTTCTAACTTTGACTTTGTGTTACAGAAAGAAGAGGTTTAAATTAATGGGAACTATGTTAGCATCAAAAGGGGACTATGAAAACTTCTAAAATAACACTATGAGTTATTTTGGGTAGCTCTATAAATTCATTGAGTAAAGGATGTTAAGAGACCTCCATTGACTATCACAAAAAGGTCCTATTCAAGGGAATAAAGGAGGATGCATCATTGGTGAGGCAGGAGTGAAGTCACTACTATCGAACTTTGTCTCCTGAAGCTTGGTGCTCAGTCCATGAGCAAATTATCCATTTTAAGCTTTCCCAACAGTTTGTGTATAAAATTTGGTTTGGAATAAGTTGTAGAGTTTGTGTAAAAGTCTCTAATTCAAGCTGCTGGACTGGTCACTGACATGTATTCATCTTTCACTCTTGGAAGAGTGGAAGGTCCTTGCATGTCCCTCTCTTGCATTCTGCTTTTGAAAGTCTACCAGCTCTTAGATTAGGGAGTCAAATCTAGTAAACTGTACCTAAGCATTTTATTTTCTTTAAAAGCCTGGAGACTGGTCTTATTTTTAGCATGTTGTTTAGAATAAAAATACATTATTCTATTTAATAAAGTATATAATTTAAAGGGATATTAGACTGAAAATTTAAGCTAGTCTCCTTAACCACATTTATGAGAAGACTGGCTGTTTGGACCATGATTGTAGTTGTATTATTCTGCCATCTAAGGGGAAATAAATAGTCCCTTGAGAAGTGGATTTATAATCTTCAGTAATATGAAACAATGAAAGTGATGTCACACATTATTTAAAAAATAAAATATCCAAAGCACTCATGTTATATTTCTGCAATATGTACCATTCCTCATAGCTCAGTTATTTATACAATGATAAATGTATATATGAAGGGGTGGCCTGCCCCTCCACACCTGTGGGCGTTTCTCATCAGATGTGGAATGAGAAACTTGAGAAAAGAAAGAGACACAGAGACAAAATATAGAGAAAGAAAAGTGGGCGCCGGGGACTGGCGCTCAGCATACGGAGGACCTGCGTCAGCACTGGTCACTGAGTTCCCTCAGTATTTATTGATCATTGTCTTTACCATCTCAGAGACGGGGAAGTGGCAGGACAATAGGGTCATAGTAGGGAGAAGGTCAGCAAGAAGACGTATGAATAAAGATCTCTGTGTCATGAATAAGTTTAAGGAAAAGTGCTGTGCTTTGATGTACATATATGCAAACATCTCCATAAACATTTTCAGTGCATAAAGAGCTGAATTGCCGCTAGCATGTCCCACCTCCCTCTCCTATCTCAGTAAATAGAACATACAATCGGGTTTTACACCAAGACATTCCATTGCCCAGGGATGGGCAGGAGACAGATGCCTTTCTCTATCTCAACTGCAAAGAAGCCTTCCTTCCTCTTTTACTAATGCTCCTCAGCACAGACCCTTTACGGGTGTCGGGCTAGGGGATGATCAGGTCTTTCCCTTCCCACGAGGCCATATTTCAGACTATCACATGGGGAGAAACCTTGGACAATACCTAGCTTTCCTAGGCAGAGGTCTCTGCGGCCTTCCGCAGTGTTTGTGTCCCTGGATACTTGAGATTAGAGAATGGTGATGACTTTTAACAAGCATACTGCCTTCAGGCACTTGTTTAACAAAGCACATGCTGCACAGCCCTGAATCCATTAAACCTTGAGTAGACACAGCACATGTCTCTTCAAGGACAGGGTTGGGGGTAAGGTTACAGATTAACAGCATGTCAAGGCAGAGGAATTCTTAGTACAGAATGAAATGGAGTCTCTTATGTCTACTTCTTTCAACATAGACAAAGTAACAGTCTGATCTCTCTTTTCCCCACAGTATTAAATATATATTACACATGTCACAGCATTGGTGACTGTAACTGAACAGAAAGGAAAAAGAAAAGCATGTCATTTACCAGGCTACATCATATTTGGTGTATAAGAGGTTCTTACTGTCACCAAGACACTACCCTGTTTCTGTTATCTGTTCTAAGATAGCTACCATTAAAAAAGTAATTTTACTTTGCAAGTCATAGTTTCTTAAGTGACCACTCAGAACAAATTGCTGAAGTTTTATATCATATTTTTTCTTTCACATGACAATATTGGGCACTGATGACATACATTGTTTGAACTGGGAGGTGTGTGCTAGTAATACCTTGCAAAATATATTAGTAATAAATCAAGCCCTTACTTCTTGCAGGCCCTTGCTGGGCACTTGCACATATGTATTTTCCAACTAAATCATTACAAGACTCCTCTGGTAGGTGTTATTTTTTTCATTCTGCATTTGAGAAAGGAAGCCCAAAGCCATGAGCTTGGTTAAGTAGCTAATAAATGGCCAAGATGGCACCGAAAGTTAGATCTGTCTGCAAATTCCCTTCTCTTCCCACTACATCAGAACATTTGTGATCTTCAGAAGGAGGAAAAACAGGGTTTTAAAAGGTGTCCTTGGTACAGATTAAATTTTATTAGTGCAAAAGTTTGTGTGCTTATGTGCTTAAGACTTGATACAACTGGATTTTTTGTAGTTGTTGTTGAGACAGGGTCTCACTGTGTCTCCCAGGTGGGAGTGCAGTGGTGTGATCATGGCCCACTGCAGCCTCGACGTCCCAGGCTCAATCGATTCTCCCATCTCAGCTTCCTGAGTAGTTTCACTCCAGGTATGCCCATCATGCCTGGCTAATTTTTGTATTTTTTTCTAGAGATGGGGTTTCTACAGGTTGTCCAGTTGGTCTCAAATTTCTGGGCTCAAGTGATCCTCCTATCTCAGCTTTCCAAAGTTCTGGGATTACAGGCCTGAGCCACCGTTCCCAGCACGAATGACATTTTTGATAAGTTTTCCTGATGGCATATGACCAGCATGTTTGGCCAGCATCATTGTGATTGAATAACCTAATTTAAACCAGGAACTACAACCCAAACAATGGCTGTGATTCAGCAGATAGGAAAGTAAGGAAGTACTTGTTATCATTTGTCAGTGAATTTATATTTTTATGCAGTTTGAACTGTGGGTCACGCTGCAGACACTGTCCTTTAAAACTGTCGGAAATCTCTGCCTCTTCCTGAGCACTGATGGCCTATTCCTTTGAGGGAGCAGCTCATACAACAATTTTGGAAAGCAGCGGTGATGACTCCCGTCTCCTTGGCGTTGAGTGGTTCCTTCCTCTTGAACAATTGGCTCTAGATGACAGTGACCAGTGCAGACTAAAACAGGCTGTTGGTTTGCCTTTTTCTGTAGTCTAATTTCTAAAAAACAACAATCCTTTAAAAGAGGTGGGAATTTATACTTACCAACCGCCTTTCTGTGATTTCATTAAGCAACCTTGGGTCACACTTATCTGTGCATCTGAGAGGCCTGCAGCAGCACCACGTCTCATCTTTGCTTACGCACATCTAACAAGTGCAGTCAACACTGATGTTGTGAATTTATTTTTACGTGCTTTAGTTTTAAATTCCAAACTGACTGACCCCTGCCTCCCAGGATATCTTGAATGCCCATCCCTTGCTTAGCTAGTGTAGGCTTAGACAATGCAAATATATTTTAGGATCAACCTTTAAAAAATCATCAGATAAATAAATCTGCCAGAAAAACTCTAATATTTATTATTTATTGTGATTTATTATTGACACTGTGTGCCAGACATTATACATTCGTCATCTCATTATTTTGTACACAGTATATTGAGTTGTGGCTTACATAGTACTGCTATCTGTCAGCTTGGAATGGTTTGTCTTCCTCCTTTCTCTCCCTAGCAAACTCCTGTTCATCTTTCACTGCTCAGGTCTTGTATCACCTTTTCTTGTTAGGAACTGCTTTGCCTCCCTTCCATGGGCTAGGTAACTGACTACTTTCCTCTTTGTGCCTCTTACTGCACTTTATAGCTACTTCGATGCTGCTACTCTGGATTGCATTGCTTTATTTATATGTTGGTATCCTGTTGGGACTGTGAGCAGCCTGAGTGCTGGGACTACACCCATCAGTGTATCTCAGTGTGTGCTTTCGTCAGCTCTTCAGACAAATAACTGGCTCAAGCTCAAGTTATTCTTCTGTTATTAGTACTTGGTTTTGTCAATAGTCTGCCAGTATTGTACTACCAATATGGCATAGACACTGGCCAGTCAGAACAGAAGCTAGTCATGGAGTTGAGGCCTTTTGAAGTACCATGGTTCTTTAGGTCTGGAGATCTAAAAAAGGGTCTGGGGCAGTAGGGCAGAGTATGTGTGTGTGTGTGTGTGTGTGTGTGTGTGTGTGTATGTGTGGGGGTGTTGCACAGGTAGTTTTTCTCCAACTTGTATGAAATATTTCAGTATTTTAATAACTGGCTCAATATCAGCTTTGGTCCTCCCAGGTAGTGAGTGCCTAAAGAATGGGATTCGGCCTGTACTGCTTAGTGTCCCTAATATGGATATCTCAATGCAACTCAGGTGTCCAAAACAGGTTAAACTTCTACAGCAAATGTTAATGTTATTACATAACACTTCTTTTTAAAACTTCTCCAAATTTTTCCCATTACTGTTAATGGTACAACAGTTGACCCTGGAACAATGTGGGTTTGAACTGCACGTGTCCACTTATACACATTTTTATTTTTAATACATCTCTTCTGTCTCCCCTTTAATCTCCTTCACTTCGTCTGCCTCTGCCACCCCTGAGACAGCAAGACCAACCCCTCCTCTTTCTCCTCCTCCTGTTCAGCCTTCTCAAAGTGAAGATGAGGATAAAGACCTTTATGATGATCCACTTCCACTTTAATGAATAATAAATATATTTTCTCTGCCTTAAGATTTTCTTAATAACATTTTTACCTAGCTTATTTTATTGTAAGAGTACAGAATATAATACATATACAAAATGTGTTAATTGACTTTATGTTATCTGTAAGGCTTCTGGTCAATAGTATGCTCTACTAAGTTTTTGGAAGTCAAAGGATATAGGCAGGTTTTTGACTGTTTGTAGGTTGTGGAGGGTGGGTCAGTGCCCCTAATCACCCCGTTGTTCAAGGGTCAGTTGTACTCTCCTGTTCACATGGGATAGAAAACTTTGAAATTTTCTGGTTCTCTCACCTTCACATTCAAACCAAAATCCAGTCAGTAGCCAAGACCTTTCCAAGATTCCTTCCTAGTTTCTGCCCCCTCTTTGCTTTCCCAGGGTTACCAGTTTGTACCATATAATTCCAGGCTAACTTATTATAATACCCCCTTCAGTCCCTCTGTTCTTTTAGCTTCAGTCCAGGCCAGCTGGCACCATGGTTTTTTTCTCCTCTCCTTTTGTCCAATCCAGGCTTTACAGGGCCCTGCGTAAACCCCACATCTTCAGAGAAACTTCCTCTGCTGACTCAGCCCAGCAGGGGCTGTCCTACCCCCAGGTGCCCTAGTACTTACTGTCTGTAGCACACATTTGGATGTTAACTGTGCTCTACTTTGTGAGACTGCCTGAACTGTAATTACATCTTCAAATGACATTGAATAGGTGGTTGTCCCTCAAGTAGAGAACACACACTGCCGTTAAGTGAGAATTAAGACACTCACCGGGGCATAATGGTTCAGGCCACTTAGATTTTTAAGATTTCTTAATAGAAATAATTTCAAATTCTGTAGCTTGGTTGCTGAATAGCATGAAATTTTGTTAAAAGAAAAATACTATGACCCACTAACTGAATTCCTAATCTACAAATGGATCACAACCTCCATTTTATAAAACCCTGATCTAGACCACAAAGGCCTTAAAAAGAAGAATGTTTCTCTCATAATGGAAAGGTAAGACCTGGAAGCAAAAGCCTTTACTATGAGTATAAAGTATTGCAAGAGAGGCATAAAGTATGCAGGTTTAGAGGAGGCAAAATTGCACGGTGAAAATGACTTCCTATTGTAGGAAGATGATTCTGTTTGTGGGAGAAGGGACTTGGCAGTGGCTTAGCAGTTTATAGATTTTCCCTTGAAAATTAAGTCATTCATTGCAGAGGGTTTTTTTTGCCTCCATAAGGGCAGATGGGAAAAACACGCATTTCCTCCTCTCTAGTTTTCCTTAGGCTTTTATTTATTCACCATTTTGTTTTCCTTCTCAATATTTTTGCTCTTGCCTAATAGCAGGGCTTGGTAAGATTTTCTGATTTGGACTGTGTTTCTAAACACTAAAATGAGCAAAGTGAGGAGGTTCCAAGATGGCCAAATAGGAACAACTCCAGTCTACAGCTCCCAGCGTAAGTGATGCAGAAGATGGATGATTTCTGCATTTCCAACTGAGGTACCAGGTTCATCTCACTGGGGCTTGTCAGACAGTGGGTGCAGCCCATGGAGCAGGCCTTACCCGGGAAGTGCAAAGGGTTGGGGAATTCCCTTTGCTAGCCAAGGGAAGCCATGACAGATGGTACCTGGAAAATTGGGACACTCCCACCCTAATACTGGGCTTTTCCAACAGTCTTAGCAAACGGTACACCAGGAGATTATATCCCGTGCCTGGCTCGGAGGGTCCCACGCCCACAGAGCCTTGCTCACTGCTAGCACAGCAGTCTGAGATC
>NW_012105498.1:662619-662916 GCF_000951045.1 Mandrillus leucophaeus | reverse complement strand
ATTCTCACTCATAGGTGGGAACTGAACAATGAGAACACTTGGACACAGGGTGGGGAACATCACACACCCGGGCCTGTCGTGGGGTGGAGGGAGGGGGAGGGATAGCATTAGGAGATATAACTAATGTAAATGACGAGATAACAGGTGCAGCACACCAACATGGCTCATGTATACATGTGTAACCTGCATGTTGTGCACATGCGCCCTAGAAGTTAAAGTATAATAATAATAAAAAAAAGAGCAAAGTGAGATAACATAAAGGAGATTTATCTTTTGTTTAATATTCATCCATTTTGG
>NW_012105498.1:662177-662569 GCF_000951045.1 Mandrillus leucophaeus | reverse complement strand
CCTCCTGGGTGCACACCATTCTCCTGCCTCAGCCTCCCTAGTAGCTGGGACTACAGGCACCTGCCACCACGCCTGGCTGATTTTTTGTATTTTTTCAGTAGAGGCGTGGTTTCACTGTGTAAGCAGGATGGTCTCGATCTCCTGACCTTGTGATCCACCTGCCTCGGCCTCCCAAAGTGCTGGGATTACAGGCGTGAGCCACCACGCCTGGCCAAGAAGACATTTATGCAGCCAACAGACACATTAAAAAATGCTCGTCATCACTGGCTATCAGAGAAATGCAAATCAAAACCACAATGAGATACCATCTTACACGAGTTAGAATCACAATCATTAAAAAGTCAGGAAACAACAGGTGCTGGAGAGGATGTGGAGAAATAGGAACACTTTTA
>NW_012105498.1:661504-661837 GCF_000951045.1 Mandrillus leucophaeus | reverse complement strand
AAACGATGGCACAAGAACTATGTGACACATGCACAAGCTTCAGCAGCCGAGTCGATCAAGTGGAAGAAAGGGCATCAGTGATTGAAGATCAAATGAATGGAATGAAGTGAGAAGTTTAGAGAAAAAAGAGTAGAAAGAAGTGAACAAAGCCTCCAAGAAATAGGGGACTACGTGAAAAGACCAAATCTATATCTGATTGGTGTACCTGAAAGTGATGGGGAGAATGGGACCAAGTTGAAAAACACTCTTCAGGATATTATCCAGGAGAACTTCTCCAACCTAGCAAGGCAGGCCAACATTCAAATTCAGGAAATACAGAGAACACCACAAAGA
>NW_012105498.1:660899-661224 GCF_000951045.1 Mandrillus leucophaeus | reverse complement strand
TTCAACATTCTTAAAGAAAAGAATTTTCAACCCAGAATTTCATATCCAGTGAAACTAAGCTTCATAAGTGAAGGAGAAATAAAATCCTTTACAGATAGACAAATGCTGAGAGATTTTGTCACCACCAGGCCTGCCTTACAGGAGCTCCTGAAGGAAGCACTAAACATGGAAAGGAACAACTGGACCTGCAACTGCAGAAACATGCCAAATTGTAAAGACCATCGATGCTGGGAAGAAACTACATCAACTAATGAGCAAAATAACCAGCTAATATCATAAAGACAGGATCAAATTCAAACTTAACAATATTAACCTTAAATGTAAA
>NW_012105498.1:641484-660849 GCF_000951045.1 Mandrillus leucophaeus | reverse complement strand
ATGGTCTTAGGCAGCTCCACCCCTGTGGCTTTGCAGGTTACAGCCTCCCTCCCAGCTGCTTTCAGTGGCTGGCATTGAGTGTCTGTGGCTTTTCCAGGCTCACAGTACAAGCTGTCGATGGGTCTACTATTATGGGGTCTGGAGGATGGTGGCCCTCATCTCACAGCTCTACTAGGCATTGCCCCAGTAGAGACTCTTGTGTTGGAGCTCTGACCCCACATTCCCTTCCAGACTGTCCTAGCAGAGGTTCTCCATGAGGGCTCAATCTCTGCAGCAAACTTTTGCCTGGGCATCCAGGCATTTCCATACATCTTCTGAAATCTAGACAGAGGTTCCCAAACCTCAATTCTTGACTTCTATGCACCTGCAGGCTCAACACCATGTGGAAGCTGCTAAGGCTTGGGGCTCCCACCCTCTGAAGTCACAGCCTGAGCTCTATGTTGGCCCCTTTAAGCCATGGCTAGAGTGGCTGGGACATGGGGCACCCAGTCCCTAGGCCGCACACAGCATGGGGACCCTGGGCTCAGCCCATGAAACCACTTTTTCCTCCTGGGGCTCCAGGCCTGTGATGGGAGGGGCTGCCCTGTGGTCTCTGACATGGCCTGGAGACATTTTCCCCATGGCCTTGGGGATTAACATCAGGCTCCTTGCTACTTATGCAAATTTCTGCAGTCAGCTTGAATTTCTCCTTAGAAAGTAGGTTTTTCTTTTCTACTGCATCATCAGGCTACAAATTTTCTGAACTTTTATGCTGTTTCCCTTTTAAAATGGAATGTTTTAACAGCACCCAAGTCACATTTTGAATACTTTGCTGCTTAGAAATTTCTTCCGCCAGATACCCTAAATCATCTCTCTCAAGTTCAAAGCTCCACAAATCTCTAGGGTGGAGCAAAATGCCACCAGTCTCTTGCTAAAACATAACAAGAGTCACCCTTGCTTCAGTTCCCAACAAGTTCCTCATCTCCATCTGAGAGTACCTCAGCCTGGACCTTGTTGTTCATATCACTATCAACATTTTTGTCAAAGCCACTGAACAAGTCTCTAGGAGGTTCCAAACTTTTCCACATTTTCCTGTCTTATCCTCAGCCCTCCAAACTGTTCCAACCTCTGTCTGTTACCCAGTTCCAAAGTTGCTTTCACATTTTCAGGTATCCTTTCAGCAATGCCCCACTCTACTCGTACCAATTTACTGTATTAGTTCGTTTTCATGCAACTGATTGAGACATACCCAAGACTGGGAAGAAGAAGAGGTTTAATTGGACTTACAGATCTACAGGGCTGAGGGCCCTCAGAATCATGGCAGGAGGTGAAAGGCACTTCTTACAAGGTGGTGGCAAGAGAAAATGAGGAAGAAGCAAAAGTGGAAACCCTTGATAAACCTATCAGATCTTGTGAGACTTATTCACTATCATGAGACTAGCACAAGAAAGACTGGCCCCCATGATTCAATAACCTCCCCCTGGGTGTCTCCCACAACACGTGGGAATTCTAGGAGATACAATTGAAGTTGAGATTTGGGTGGGGACATAGCAAAACCATATCACGTGCCAAATGTAAAAATACACATATGGTTGTAATATGCTTTTGTGTGTTTTTTGTTTAATACCACAATATAAAATTGTTGTTGGTTATCAGTCATTGGGATTATTTTTTCAGTCTTTGCTGTGGTCAGGGGCTTGTACACACACCACCTTGAATCCTTGCAACCTTGTAAGTTATTGGTTTTCCCTTTTATAGATGAAGCAACTGAGGTACTGAGATATGAAAGAGTTTTCTGGAAATCACCTAGCTGGAAAGTGGCACAGTCAGCATTTCAACGTGGAACTTTCAGGTTATAGAGCTGGGCTGTTTTCACTGTGCTGAGCCAATCTTCAAAACAGTGATAGCACAGTGTGGTGGTGACTGTTCTGGAAGCTGTCATAGAATCAGAGAAAGAGCATTCTCCTTTGGGCTTGGGGTTGTCCTAGAAAACTCTGCAGAGGGGACAGCACTTGAATGAACATTTTGAGGATGAAGTAGTAGTTTTTTTTTGTAATGATGCGAGACAGGAAGGCATTCCGGGCAGGAGGACGTCCATGTAGAGAAGCCTGGAGACTTGAGAAAGCATATGTCCAGAGCATTTCTGGAATATGAAGTGGGAGAGGGCCATGTGGTAGAAGATGAAGCTGGAAAAGAGGGGAGCAGGGTGCCATGATGGACATTATCAGCTTCTCTGAGCTTGCCTTCACTATGGCCTTGTGTACCACTGGTTAGTTGGGTGGTGTCTCCTCTTTGCTGCTGTAACAATCACCTTGTTCTCACCCACATTCATAGTGTGCATTCCTTGTGTGGAAATAATTTCTTTGCTTGCTTGTCTCCTCTGGTAGACTGTGGCCTCCTTGAGAGCAAAAAATAAGGCTTTTATCCTTGTATCCAGTGTAGCCAGGCACACAGAGTAAGCACTCAGGAAATGGTGGGACAGTGAAAGAGCCTTGTCTTTGCTGAGGAGTCTCAGTATTAATTATAGTCGCCTATGTGTTTACAACTTTTCTACTTTTCAAGGTTGAGTTGGATTTGAACTGGATAATTGTAGTATCTGTTCACATTTCCTGAGGCTAACACACCTCTGATAGAAAGAAAACAGTCTTGCTGGTAGCCCCACAGGCCTAGAGCAGAGTTAACTGGTGTAGTCTAAGTTCGGGTGAGGTCACTCAGTCTTCAGGTGTCACATCACACATCTCACTTCTCCCAGTTCAACTCAGGAGTCATTGATGTAGCAAGGCCTGTGCACATTGTGCTTTGTGCTTTGTGGGTACAGAGATTAGCCAGAAAGGGAGAGGCAGTAGGGCATGGGGGGGAAAACACAGCCTCTCTACTCCATGGGGTTCCTCTGAAGAACAGTTGAGATTATTTACCTATAGCCCTAGTTCAGCCCTTACACTATTCACAGGGGCAGGAGGAAATAACATACGTGGTGTGTTCAATAGATTCTAACTTTTTTTATCTGGGTTTTTTACAGTTTTACAGTTTATAGTAGTATGAAGGTTATAAGACATGCATGTATAAATAACTACAGTGCAAGGCTACATTTGAAAAGATTATAATATAGCTAAAATACCCTGAAAGCACGAAGAAGGCAGGAATGCTTCATGAAGGGAGTGGCGTTGAATAGAACCCCCAGGACCTTTCACAGGGTAGACAGCTGTGTGGATTAAAGGCTTAACTATTGCCTGCTCCAAGACTTCTTTTCTGACCACTCTATTAAAAGTCGATCTGCCTCTGTTATTCTCTATCAAAATAAAACCTGTACAACTAGTTTCCTTTTTTTCTTTCTTTCTTTTTTTTTTTTGAAACAGGATCTCACTCTGTTGCCCAGGCTGGAGCCCAGTGGCGTGATCACAGCTCATTGCAGCCGCGACCTCCTGGGCTCAGGTGATCTTCCCACTTCATCCTCCTGAGTGCCTAGTAGCACAGGTGCATGCCATTATGCCATGCTAATTTTTATATTTTTTGAAGAGACGGGGTTTTGCCACGTTTCCCAGGCTGGTCTCGAACTCCTTGGCTCAAGTGATCTGCCAGCCTTGGCCTCCCAAAGTCCTGGGATCACAGGTGTGAGCCACCACACCCAGGTAAAACCTGTACAATTAGTTTCTAAGTTCTTATTTGTGTGTTTGCTTGTTTGTTTTCTGTTTCTTGTTGTCTGTCACCAGACTATAAGCCCTGTGAGGGCAGTGACCATATCTAGCTTGTTCACTGTTGTAACTCTAGTACTTATCCCATGGTAGGCACTCAAGAAATACTTACACATCCTACCAGCTCTGGGAAGTTGCTGATTATCTGGTGATGTGGTGGCAAAACCACCTGAAAGTAATCAAAGGAAGCCACTTGGTTACATTTGAACTTGCTGTTATTGTTCTGAGCTTTTTGGTTTCTGCTGAGGATATCCTTTTCCCTTCCTTTATCTTTTTTACAGCGCCATTATCATTTAGACCGGATGAATGTGCAAAACAATGAGTAGTCTGTAGAGTGTGTCTTTAAGATAATGATAAAAAGTCCCTGGAGGACATTTTATAGTGAAATCAGGACTGCAAATTTGATGTTGGAGTTTCCAGGAGGAAAAAACTTAGACATTACTTTCCTCAGCTGCTTCCTTTTGTGGATGCTATTCATGTGGGGATTTTGTAAAGTTTAATTTTCCAGAGTGCTTTAATATCATGTATTTTTCAATGTGATAAAAAAATTATTTTAAAGCAGTCTCTGAAAAGAGGTTGTAAGTTTTCTGTTTCAGTGGTTCTCACAGTATCATTCACAGAAGATTCTCCATGGAGGGGGAAGAGTTGTATTTTAGCATTATGTTGTAATACTGTGTTTGTATGTGCTTTTTATTTTTTAAAAATGTAGTTTATTAATTCATCAGAGGTAACCAGTGAAGATTGTGGCTGGTTGATGTCTTTTAACTCACCAGGGTGGAACAGGACCGAAACGTTTGAGAACAATTAGTTTATTACCTTCTATCAATTTCTTTAATAGGTTTTGGAGAAAAGGGTAGCAATAGAATATGCTTTATTGACTTCTATTAAATGTTGGGGGGAGCCTGATGGCCTTGGAACTCTTTTGCTAATTTAGTGGGGTGTTTAGTGTTTACAATGCCCATAGTCAGGACCAGTGCAGAATCTGTTATACATGGGCTATGGTGGTGACTACAACTGTTCAAAAGACTTCCTTTTGTTGATTGTTGTTAAACGAATACTGCTGATGTCATATATTGAGTCCTTCTTCATTGAGATCTTTCTTGGGTGTATTACGACTTTGGAGAGTAAACATTATTATATATGTTGAATATGTAGCAATTTAAGAGCGACCTACCTTGGCTTGAAGCCTGACTTGTTCTCATAATCATGTGCCATGTGAACCTTTCAATAGCCTTCTGCTTTCTTCTCACTTTCTTTCTTTTTTCTTTTTAAAAAATTTCCTCTAGGCCATCTTCCACAGAACAGGTAAACTGATCTTTTTTTTTTTTTTTTTAAATCAGAATAAGTTTTAAAACTCTTGAAGGCTTCGTATTGCCCTTAAGTTCAGACTTTCAGACTCCCTATCATAGCCCGCTTAGCTCTAAGCCTCATCCACTACCATTCTCTGTCTTGTTCACCACTGGTCTTATTGTTTCCATATTAAGCTCTTTCTGGCCTCTAGCTCTTTGTATTTTCTGTTTCTTCTTTCTAGAGTTCTTTCCTTGTCTGCCTCCTTCAGGCTTCAGTTCCGTTGCCACCTCCATAGAGACACCTTCTGTATTAGTTGCTTTGGGCTGCAGAGTATCACAAACTATGAGGCTTAAAACAACAGAAATTTATCCTCTCACTTCCAGAGACCTGAAGTCCAAAGTCAGGGTGTCAGCAGGATTAGTTACTTCTTGGGGACTCCGAGGGAGAGCCTGATCCGGGCTCCGAGGAAGAGTCTGGTCTGTGTCCTTTGCTAAGCTTCTGCTGGCTGTTGGCAGTCCTTGGCATTCTTTTGCTGGAAGCTGCTTGATTCCAATCTCTGCTTCCATTGTCACGTGGGCCATCTTGCTTTTGTGCATCTGTGTCTTAATATGGCATTCTTCTCTCTGTGCCTCTTTGTCTCTTCTTTTCTTACACGAACACCAGTCATATTGGATTAAGGGCCCACCCCTCTCCAGCATGGACCTCATCTTAACTAGTGACATCTGCAATGATCCTATTTCTAAATAAAGTCACATTCTGAGGTTCTAGGAAGGACATAAATTTTGGGGGGATGCTATTCAACCCAGTATACCTACATGACTTTCAATTAAAAGTAGGCTGTGTTATTGGAGCTATATAGTAGTTCTCCCTTCTTCATGGGGGATAAGTTCCAAGACCCCCAGTGGATGCCAGAGACGTTGGTTAGTACTGAACACTATATATACTATGTTTTTTTCCTATACATACATACCTATGATAAAGTTTTATTTATAAATTAGGCACAATAAGAGATTAATAAGAGATTCATTTTAATGAATAATAAACAATTATGACACATTATGGGAACACGCAGTCTCTTTCTCTCTCTCAAAATATCTTGTTGTACTGTACTCACCTATTTTCTGACGATGGTTGACCATGGGTAACTGAAACTGCAGAAAGCAAAACCATGGATAAGGTCTATAAACACACTCACTGGTTATTTATTCCTGGCCAGTGATGAGCAAGGCACTTTATTAGACCACATGTTACATATTGTACTCAGCTCTGGGCACACCATCTGTAAGAGGGAATGTTAATTAATCCAGAGTGTGAGCAGGGTTGGGAGGACTTTAGAATATAGTGTTATATGGGAAATAGTAAGAACTGGGGTTGCTCAGTTGGAGAACAGAAGATTTGTGAGGTCATCACAGCTCTTTGCAGGAGAGGTAGTATGCAAGATTGGATTGTGAGTTACATAGATCACAGGTCTGAACTCCTGTTCATGAGAAATGTGATTTTTGCCCTTTTTTGGAGGTTGAAGGGTCTTTGTCCTTTTACATTATACTATCAGATACCAGCCTCTATCTCTCAGAAGATGTGATGTAGTTATATCAGTGGTATCAGGAGAACATTTTGCATGTAGAGAAGAAACATTCAGAACAGGCCAGGTGCAATGGCTTATGCCTATAATCCCAGCACTTTGGGAGGCCCAGGCGGGTGGATCACTTGAGGTCAGGAGTTCAAGACCAGCCTGGGCAACATGGCAAAACCCCGTGTCTACTAAAAATACAAAAAGTAGCTGGGCATGGCAGGGCACACCCATAGTCCCAGCTACTCGGGAGGCTGAGGCAGGAGAATCGCTTGAACCCAGGAGGTGAAGGTTGCAGGAGCCAAATCATGCCACGGCACTCCAGCCTGGGTGACAGAGTCAGATTCTGTCTCAAAAAAAAAAAAAAAAAAAAAAAAGAAAAAGATTTAGAACAGTAGATTATAAAGGAAGAAAAACAGTAACACATCATCTTATGTTTAGCAAAACAGAAGAATATAAACTTGTAAGGCCTTGATGATATGCAGCCTTACATTATTTTTATAAGATTATTATTGAAATGCTTATATATCATATATATGAGTTCTGGCAAGATTATTTACTCCTTAAAATAGAATAAATACAGCATAGTTTAGATTACCTTGCAAACCAGCTAACAGATTATGGCAGCATTTGTCTGTGGTGGACAGGACCTCATAGCTCTGGGTATATTCAGGCTGCATGAAGACAGGAATGACCTTAATTCTCTTGCCCCCTGTCCTCTCTCACAACCCCTTTATGACATTCTCATCCTGGTTTTATCCAACCATCAAACTTCTCTGCTCCTGCTCCTGGGTTGTGAATATCTGCTAAGCAAGCCCATACATAGGCAGATTATTGTGCCTACCAATTCAGTCTCTAACCTCAGGAACTTTATGGAGTCTTAGGCATCAGTTTTTTCTTCCATGCTGCACTTTTACCTGTCTTTAAATCATTGCCATCCTGGGCTCTCTTTTACTATCTCTTTTAATAGATTACCTTGTCTCTTTACTTCGTTGACTAAAAACTAAGGTGTTATATGACAGGCATTTTAACTAGAACCCTTTTAGTTTCCTCACTCGATAATTAGAAAGATAACTCCTGCATCCATCTGTTTCCCAGTGGAGAAGCGGTTCCTTGTTCGGCCCAAGTCAGATCCTTCTGTTGGTGCTATTGACCCCATTCCCTCCTTGGGATCTGGCTGCATCACATATCCCTCACTTACTTATAGTCTCAACTATTCCCTCCAGTTACTTTTTGTCCTAGGGCATTACACCTCTCCCCTGTTTCTTCCTTAAAACTCTGTTGTTGGAAACACATATTTTACACATTGATCAAATCAACATTTTGCAGCACATGTGGGTTCACCAAACACTAGTATGCTGCTGAACGAGCTACTATGTTGTACATTTTACAGAAAGCTGTTTCTCAGGTAAAGTTATTGTGTCCTGGCTGACAGCCATGACTTTAAAGTCCTTTCCAGTCTTAAAAACTTTAACTTATAACCCTGTCACCAAGATTAATTATGTTTTAGGTAATATACTTTGGTAAAATGCTGATTAGCCCTTCTCTTGCACCCCCTGCAAAGATGGCCTTCTGTCTGTATTATTTGTAGTTATTTATAACTGTTTCTCCACCCAGCAGTAGGCATGCATTTCCTACTTCCTCAGCAGACCAAACTGTTGTGCGTTGCCCTTAGATTTAAGGCTTGGGTTCTCCCTTAGGCATGTGATTTGCCACGGGGCAAAAGGCACATCCAACTACAGTGTTGTGCAACTCTTCCAAAGCTGGGAACAGACCCACCCAATAAATGAACCTGCACAAACTTGACCTTCTTGGGAACTTTGCTTTCCATTCTCAGTTTTGTTTGTATACCAACTGCACAGCCACGATACATGCATGCATTCATTTACTCTCTATATATTCACTGGTCTTCTACTACATGCCTGGCTTTATTCCAGTCACTGGACAAAACAGAAAAAAGTCCCTGCCTAGTTGAGTCTATTTCCAATGGATGTTTTTCATTCACTGTTGGTTTAGAGAAACAATCTTGGATTTCAGCTAGGTTTCTTTCCTCCCTTTCTCCCTCCCTTCCTCTCTTTCTTCCTTCTTTCCTTCCTCCTTTCCCTTCCCTTCTCTTTCTTCTGTCTCTCTGTACTGCTTTTTTTCTTTCCTTCCTTCCTTTCTTCCTTCTTTCTCTTCTTCTTCTTCCTTCTTCTCTTCTTCTTCTTCTTTTTTCTTTCTTCTTTCTTCTTCTTTTTTTGAGATGGGGTCTCGCTCTGTCACCCAGGCTGGAGTGCAGTGGCATGATCATAGTTCACTGTAACCTCAAACTTCTGGGCTCAAGGGATCCTCTGATCTCAGCATCCTGAGTAGCTAGGACTACAGGCATGTACCACCACACCCAGCTAATATTTTTATTTTTTGTAGAGACAGGGTCTTGCTATGTTGCCCAGGCTGGTCTTGAACTCCTGGGCTCAAGTGATCCTACTGCCTTGGCCTCCTGAAGTATTGGAATTACAGGTGTGAGCCAGTGAGCCTGGCCTAGGTTTTTCTTTTTCCTTTTTTATTTTATTTATTTTTTTTTTTGAGACAGAGTCTTGCTCTGTCACCCAAGTGGGAATGCAGTGGTGTGATCTTGGCTTACTGCAACCTCTGCCTCCCAGGTTCAAGTGATTCTCAGGCCTCAGACTCCCAAGTAGCTGGGATTATAGGCATGCATCACCACACCCGGCTAATTTTTTTGTGTTTTTATAGAGAAGAGGTTTTGCATGTTGGCCAGGCTGGTCTCAAACTCCTGGCCTCAATTTGATCCTCCCACCTCAGCCTCCCAAAGCGCTGGGATTACAGGTGTGAGCCACCGTGGCACCCAGTGAGTCTAATCTCATCTCCCATGTTTTCCCCTCATAAACGTCTTGCCATAAAACAGCAACTCCTAATTTATGCTCATTCTGTATAGCTCACCATAGCACATGTTTTTCTTCCTTTGCTTGAAATGCTCTTTTGTACCTGAAAAAAAAAATTCTTCTCTGTGTCAAAGTTCACCTCAGATATTACCTCCTTGGTGCAGCCCTCTGTAATTTCCACGCGCAGAGTGGTGGCTTTGGCTTCTGAGCTCCCACAGCGCTTTGTATACAGAACTTAACCACACCACTGCTTGGTTGTTTACTAGCACATGAATCATTTCTCTTAGATTCCCCAGAACTTGAGAAATGGAATTGTATCTTAGTTTTTTTTCTTAATACCTGCCTTTTAGTGAGTACTCATTAAGTATTTTTAAATGAAGGAAAAATTTAATATTAATGTGATTTAGTGCAATATAATTTACATATGACTATATAGTGAAATAGAAATATAAACATGTACCTTGTAAAATAATATATATCTTCAATGAGATTTTAAATGTTTATCAATGTGCTTTTGAATTATCTTATTATACATACAGAACAATGCATTATCCTAACTCCAGAATCCTCTTATTTTCTTTTACAGTCACTTTTCCCCTGCAATGGTAACCAATATCCTGGTTTCTGACAGCACAGATTTTGAATCCTGACTTTAAAAAGAAGGGAGATGATTGCTATGTTTCAATTATGTGAACATATATTTATTTAGAAAAGAAAGATTCAAAATAACTGGCATCTCCTTGTCTGTTTTTTATCCAAGAGTTTGGACTTGAGATCTAAGTTCCCTTTCTGTCCTAAGATTTTACGAAACTTAATTTAAAACATAACGAACCAGGTGTGGTGGTGTGCGCCTTTAGTTCCAGCCACTCTTGAGCCTAGGAAGGAGGATCGCCTGAGCCCAGGAGTTCGAGGCTGCAGTGAGCTGTGATCGGACCACTCCACTTTGCCTGGGCCACAGAGGGAGACCCGGTCTCTTAAAGAACAAACAAAAAAACCCTAATGGTCTTTCCGACTTTACTACTTATATAAGGGCGCCCTCTAGTGGTGTAACATTTCCTAAAATTTATATGCAGTACTTGATTACAACAGCACTTTTTCTCTAATTTGGGAGCTTGAGCTGTGGCCAGCTAATTCTCTTAGTACAAAGCTTCCTGAGCCATGGGAAGGCATTGATTATGTGGTGCTTTCACAGAGCTGTTTGGCCAACAGATAGAATCTCTCTCTAATGAAACACTTAACTGTTATTTGATACAACATGTTATTTCTTGATTTACTGGAGCATTTTAGGTATTCTCAAGGGCAGGATATTTTCACCTCTGTTTTAGCAGTAAAGCAAAGAGTGTTTTGGTTTCACAGCATTTTGATGACTTAGCGATTCCGCCTCTGGGGCGCAGAGTTCTTGGTTTGAGGAAGGAAAGGTTATTAAGCACTGCAAAATTTTTCGAGAGGGTGTTTTCCCTCCCCATTTGGTTACTGAGCACATTTTTTTTTTCACGTAGATAGATGCTGTTGTGATATTTATTTATACCATTATTGAATTTATAATAGTTTCTCATATTTTCTCAAGCACTGGTTACTAATATATAACACATCTATGATAATTTTAACATTAACAAGGGAACCTCGTAATCAGAAACACAAGAACCACTTACTTAGAAGGTTTGAACTGCATCAATTGAACAATTATCTATGGCTGGGCACAGTGGTTCATGCCTGTAATCCCAGCACTTTGGGAGGCTGAGGCAGGCGGATCACTTGAGGTCAGGAGTTCGAGACCAGCCTGGCCAACATAGTGAAACCCTGTCTCTGCTAAACATACAAAAATTAGCCGGGTGTGGTGGTGGACACCTGTAATCCCAGCCACTAGCAAGGCTGAGGCAGGAGAATTACTTGAACCCAGGAGGCGGGGGTTGCAGAGAGCTGAGATCATGCCGCTGCACTCCAGCCTGGACGACAGAGCAAGACTCTGGCTCAAAAAATAAAATAAAATAAAAACAATTATCTATAAAGTATCTGCCATGTACAAGGGCACTGCGGTAGCTATTGTGTTTTTGCCTTTCAAACTATCTGAGTATAGGAGGCTGGGGCACCAAATTTTCCCCATGATGGATTCTCCCATTATCATTTGTTTTCTTCCCTTTCTCATTTACCATTTTCTCTTTAAATAAATTTATTTCTAAGAGTCTCATTTTTAAGATTAGAGGCATGTTAGAAAAAAAAAAGCATAGGAGTCAGGGAATGCAGTTCTCTCTCCTGGTTAACACTTATAGAAGGGCGTGTAAAGAGGAGCAGTGTCTTATAACGTACAAAGATGATTGCCTTTGAAAGATATGTCGGCAAGGACTTCCACCCTTTTTGTTAAGATGGAAGCTCGACCCGTTAAGGTTGGCAATGACGAGAGCATCTTTGTGGGAAGGGAGGACAGTTCCTTCTTGGACTCACCTTCCTCTTGGAGGGACTTGTTAGCATTTCCTTTGCCACCACCACACTTTCTGGGGGATACTGTTTCCCTTTTACTTCTTTAAGTCAAATTTAATCTCCAGTACTTTCTGGTATCCTCATTGTATGGATGAGTAAAGCTAGAATATTTAAGCAGGGTTTTTGAAAGGCCTTGACATAATAAAGAAGAAATAAACCAGGAGTCATCCAAGAGCCAGAGATCTGAATCATAGGATGTGGCTTGCTCTCTGATCTTGTCCTAGCTCTAGGGTGCCCATGTGTGAGGGACAACTTAGTAGGAACCCACTCCTAGACATCCATCCTTCTCCAACTGTAGATCTAGGGCTTGTCTAAACTCCACCTTCCTGCCACCTTTTAGTCCTTCTTTGGGAACCTGTGTTCTTCTAACATAAAGGTGTCTATCCTTTCAGGGGATATCAAGCATGCCCAGAAAGTTGTCAGTCTCCATTTAAGAACTCTAATGGAATGTAACCCCACAATCCCCAAATTAATATAGGACACACACGTCAAATGGGAGAAAGAAGGTCTTATTTTATTTTAGCATCTCTGCATTAGAGTTGAAAACCAGAGCACGTGAAAAACTCCTTTAAGGTGCTTTGATTTATTGGAGGCATTAGTTAATTTTTTGGTCATGTATATCTCTGGGTATACTTTTTGTATGTTGAGTAAAATTTTAGTTAACTGTTATTAGACATCTGGGTGCCTGAATGAATTCAACTGCATACTGAATTTTCTAAAACCGAAGGCTGCCGAGAAGGAGCCAATGTGATTTTGGTTTTATCAGTGCCTAATGGAGTTAGCAATAGTAGTGTAGTAACAATTATTGTCAGGTCAGTGAAAAGACCAACATTCCACATATTCTGCAATGTAACTGTTAGTAAATGGCTGGGAGATTTGTCCTTCTTTTTGCAAATTTAGGAGAAAGATACTCACTGCGAGTGTCCCCTACTGAGGGTTGAAGTTTAAAGTCAGCTTTATCTGCATTAGCATGTTATAATGCAATGAGTATAAAGATCTGGGTTTTCTTGGAGGTGGGATTGGGTAGGGGTTAAAAGCACCTGAAAAGAATTACATTTGATTCCTAATTATTAGTTACATTCCCTTGGGCAAGCTATCTGACCTCTCTGAGCATCAGCCTTCTTATTTTAAAACTGGGTGATGAAAGTGCCCCAGACGGTAACTGCCGAGATGGTGAAGGGGTATGTGTAAAGCAACAGCGCTGTGGCAGACACGTGGTAGGTGCTCTGTGTTATTCCCTCCCATCCCCACCTCTTCCACACATGCTGTCCCCAAGTTGCCAGCAAAACTAACAGATGTAATGTTGCTACTGATTTTTCTGTATGCGAACTTTATTCTTGAATGGTTTTAAAGTCCAAATAATTACTTTTGTATAATAAACATCATTTGAAGAATGATCTCTTTTCTTCTTGCCTACCCATTCTCACAGATCTATTTCTCCTCCACATGGTAAGTGGGAAAGCATGTTTTGAAATTTCTTGGACCATAAAAAAAATTTTAAAAAAGAAGAAAATGAAATTTCTTGAGCCATATGCTAGAAAGAACTGCTGTGCATGACTAGAGAGGTTTGTTTCCTTTCTGAAGCCATACTGTGTTGTCTTTACAGTGCTATTATTTATTTTAATTGGCTCAATAAACCAAATTGCAAAAATAAAGTTCTAGCTCTGCCTCTGCCTTGTGACCATGGCCAAGTCACGTGACCTCTTTGAGCCTAATTTCTTCAGTTGAGAAACACAGATGGAATAGTTTCTAAGGCCCTTGTCACCTTTTCGTGTTGTGATTCATAAAATCTTTATTCAGGAGCCCAGAACAGGAAGTGGCATGTGGGTCCCACTTCTCAACAGCAGAGGGCATACTGCCCCTAGTGTGCCTGGCCATTAGGTATTGAAAACTATCTAGTTATCTAGCCAGAAGTTGATATCCTTGATGATAGGAAGGAGCCAAGGAAAATCTGTAAATTCATGTTGTGCAAAGGACATTTCACTACATATTTCCAGTTGTTTAGTACCTAGGTGAAGCACTCAAAAAATGGGAGATTTTGACATTCTAAGGTCCTGTAATTCTGTGAAGAACTTAATCTGTCTCCCATCTAAGTACTCTGTGCTTAGGATTGGTGTGCAGATGGGATGGAGAGAACTAACATCTTTTAAGCATGTATATATCAGGAACTACGCCTAGTACTTTAGGTACATTTTCCCTATCCTCACAGCAATCCTTTGAATTATACGTGGTTATCCTTATTTTATACAGGAAGACACTAAGGTTCAGAGAGGTTAAGTGATTTGCCCGAGGCTTCACAGTTAGAAGAGATTCAAGTTCAGGTCTGTTAACTCCCAAGTCTGCTTTCTTGCCAGGGTTCCTCTCTCTTTTCCCCAGTCTTAACAATCAAGGCTATTGCTAGGAGCAGGAGTACCTTGGGCACGGCCACACAAGGGAATTTGGCCTTCTCTGGTTCTGAAGTTCTTGTGGCCCTTGTGATTCTAGATGGAAGTGTTTCTCTGGCAAGAACTTTTTATCAGTTATATTTAGCATGACATACACAAACACCCATGTTTTCAAATTTGAAAATTTTAGACTGGATTATTAATGTTTTTCTTTGTGGGACGCTTTTAAAGGCTACAGCAATAGCTCAGTTTACATGAAGACTCAGTTCTGTAGTCAGTGGGTGAGGTGAAAATCATTAGGGCAAAATTATCTTTAAGAATCTCATGGGAAGGCGTCTTGTTAGAGAGCCATGAGCTTCCTTTCTTTAAGTCCAACACAGTCAGTTTTTCCTCCCCTGTTGAAACCTGCTGAGCTTCAAAAGGTGATCCTGTGGTGGTTTCTCATATTGAGTTTCAAATGATACAGTTAGCTTATATTTGGGGGTATGTTCAGTGGTAATTCAAATCTTTAGACACCAGAGTCTCATTCAGCATGGTGAGATGCTTACAGTATTTTAGCTATTCTAAAACCTAGAACGAGAGAAGGAATAACAAATTAATGTCTTATTTTGGTGCTTATGCTAACTCAGTCGTTTTCAAAACTTTACAGAATCACCTGTAGGGCTTGTTAAAGCACAGTTTACTGGGTTTTACCCCCACGGTTTCTGTGATTGCAGTTCCAACAAGTTCCCAGGTGAAGCTGATACTGCTGGTCCGGGGACCTCACATGGAGAACTACTGTACTAACTGAATGGAAGCGGGTGGAATCACTTGTCCGTCTTCCTTTCACTGTCTGTCTGCCTTTCTTGCCCTTTCATTTTTAGGCTGAGTGGATATAGTTGAGTTAGTTTAAGTTAAATTCAGGGACTGTAGCTCAGCCAACTCTTTATCCCACTGCTTAGCTTAGTACTTGGCCCAGAATAGGAGTTCAATAGATTCTTGTTGAGTGAAAGATTGAGTAAATTAACATGTATAATGGAAGGGTTTATAGCACATGGACATCATTATTACATACCTAGTCCATAAAAACTGCTTATTTTCCTGAAAAGTAGACAGTCTTTAGATCAGAATATTATGTTTTAGGACTACATATGGTGATGATCATAGATACCAGGAAGTATGCAGTTAGGTAAAGTTTTGAGACACTTGCGTTTTGGAACCTGTGGTGTGAATGGTAACTGTGTATGTAGATAGAGCTGGGTGCAGGATGTCTCATCTGTTTTAGAATGACCTAGGCAAGTCTTACAGGGTTTACAGTCTGGTTTAGGTCAGAACTAAGCACTGTTCCTGGGAGACTGGAGCAGCACTGGAACAGCATATGTCTGATCCAGACTTGGTGCTGCATTCTCATTTCTGTCCTTCCAAAGCACTGAGGAATTCAGCCCCCATGATGCTAAAGGCTCAGTGAGACTGTACTGCAGGGTAACTCTGTAAATTCAGATAGTTGTACATGAATCTTACCATGTTGTAGTATTTGATAATTACATTTTAAATATTAAGTTAAAAAATCTCAAAGGGTAAAAAAAATCTCAAAAATATATTTAAAGTTCAGTTTAAGAAATCATTTTCTTATGTAGCCAAAACAATATGATCATTTTTGACAAAATCAACGAGTCTTTAGTACAAATTGAGTATTTGTTCTCTGAAATGCTTAGGACCAGAAGCATTTCAGATTTTGGATTTTTTTTTTTTGATTATGTAATAGTCATATTATAGTTACTGATTGAATATAACTAATCTGAAAATCCAAAATTTGAAATGCTCTAATGAGCCTTTCCCTTGAGTATCATGTTGGTGCTCAAAAGTTTCAGATTTGGAGCATTTGGATTTTGGAGTTTTGGATTAGGGATGCTCAACCTGTATCATTTAATAACTAGTCCGTATTAAAATTACACATTTGTCTCTACATCTTTATTTAATATTGTTTGTTCAAACTAGGATCCAATCCAGGGTCATGTATTATGTCTGGTTATTATGTTCCTTAAAATTCATTTAATCTAAAATAGTGCTTTCTCATGATATTGCCTTGTCAATTGTCTTGTAAAATGTCCTGCCTTCAGTATCTGTTGTCCGTTTAAAGTATCTTCAACTTGCTCTTTTACCTTTATATTTCCTGGAACCTGGAAATTAGATCTAAAGGCTGGATTAAGATAAAATGGAACATTTTTGGCAGGAACACATCATAGGTGATATGGGCTTCAAGTTGTGCCACATGAGGAGATACATAATCCTTGCCTGCTCTACCATTGATGATGCTAACAAAATTGATTACTAGATTAAAGTGATGACAGCCTGATCCTTCTATTGTAGTTATGTTTTCCCCTTGTGACAAGAGAGTATTCTCTATGGTATTACTTTGATACTATATGAATGTTCATTTTCATATTATCTGTTTTCCTAATGCTTTTAACACCAATTGGTAATTCTTGCCTGAATCCGTAAATTTACAGAACTGTCATTATTCTAACTCTGTCATTCCTTCTACATTAGCTGACATTTGACTAAACACAGCTCTTCTTTATTAACTGGGACTATTCGCTGCCATCAAATACAGTTCTGTTGGACAGGCAGGTTAAATGTTGAATTTTTTACTTTTTAATTCCCAATTTCAAAGTAAGGAGTTGATTTAATAGACAACTTCAATGGTGGCAAATGAACTTTTTCCTTTCTTTCCTTTTTAAAAATATTTTTGTGGATGAATGGAGTTTCATGAATTGAATGTTTCAATTAACTACAGTGATTATTCTCTTTATGTTTAATTTGTTTTTGTTTTACATTCAATTTATTAAAACGATTGCCAGTGATAGTCCCTTGTAGTTGGTTCCTACGTTCTTTAAATGTAACTCTCCATTAATTCTGAGCACTTTCTTGCTTCCTTGCATAGCAAAACGCATAGGCTTATCTTGCAGCTTTCTTGTCCCAAATGTCACTCAGCCACTTCACTAATAAGCCCTAGTTTCTTTTGGTGGGAATGGTATAGACATGAAAATCTTATAACTTAGAATGTCTGTGGTGTGCTGGGATGACAAGGTTTATGGACCTTTTCAGTAGTCTACTTAGTTCATGAATTTTTAATATTGAAACTGTGTATAATGAAAATTCAGATAGTAGGGGAAAACTGTATTTTGAAAAATAATAGGATGTATTATATACTTAAAAATTGTTAAGGGAGTAGATTTTAAGTGTTCTTACCACAGAAAATGATAAATATGTGAGGTAATGCTTATGTTAATTAGCTCAATTTGGCCATTCTACAGTGTATACATATTTCAGAACATCATGTTATATACACCATATGTAAAATTTTATTTGCCAATTAAAAAATGCATTAAAAAATTAAAAAAGGGTTCACATTGTATTAACGATTCAATTTTAACATTATGTTTTTAAGTAGCTACTTGACTTTATAATTGTATTTTTTCTTTCACATTGAAAATCTTGACTACCAATAGCAAACATTGCTTTATTTTATAATACAAAGAAAATGATTTCAAAATAATATTATCAATATTACTATTAATAATAAAACAATGAAGTTTAAAATTTCTTCTGATTATTTTTGTAGTATAGATTGATTTTAATGGAAGAATTAATTACCTTTGTGTTGATCTCATTTTATTACTTTCCTTTGAAATATGTTTTGTTTATTTTGTTTTTATCACAGGTTGATCATTTTGGATTTAATACTGTGAAAACTTTTAATCAGCGGTACCTAGTAGCTGATAAATACTGGAAGAAAAATGGTGGATCGATACTTTTCTACACTGGTAATGAAGGGGACATCATCTGGTTTTGTAATAACACGGTATGTGCAGATTCATGAAATTCCAGTGCTCAATTTGACTTTTATTATGATAACTTGGAAGAAATGTTTTGCAATATATATGACCAAGCATTACTGTTCTTAATTGTAAAGTTCTATTAAAAATAACAAAAAAATTAACTCACTAATAATAGAAAAATAGCAAAAGTACATGAATAGAAAGTTCATAAAAGAATTAAATACAGATATCCAATAAGTCTGCATATTCAGCCTTCAAGAATTACAAATGAAAAGGATAATGTACAATTTTTGGATAATTGAATTATTTTATTTTATTTTTCATGGACTGCCTGAACATCCCAGAGAATTGAATTTTGCAAGTTTTTTGTTTTTTGTTTTGCTTTGTTTTGTTTTTAAAATCTCAACTTATTTCTAGAGTGAACAAGGATATAAGGGAAACAGGGATAAGAATGTTACTGTGTACAGTTTATTTTGATTATGGTCTCTAGAAGGTAAAAGCAAGGGCAGGAATTTTTCTATGTTTAGTGTTATATTGTCAGTGTCCAGGACATATAGAAGGTGATAAACATCTGTTAAATGAATGAATGAATAAAACCTAAACAAAGCCAATGCAAATGAGAAAAAAATATACAAATAAGGATGGGAAAAGGTAAAGTTGTAGCTACATTTTAGTTTAGCTTTCCTGTTCTACCATTTTCTTTTATTTGTGAGAGTTAAAAATAGTATATAGCCTGTTAGCTTGCTTCCCTGACTATATTTTCTATCGCCTTTTATAATGCTGAAATCCATGAACAAAACTTAATTTCAAAAGATATGTGAAAGAAAGAAATGCCCCTTTTCAACGTGTCAGTGCTGTGACGAGAAAATGTCAACTTTTTACCAAAAAACTAGTTGTGAACTACCTTAAAGTGGGGAATGAATTATGTCTTATCCCCAATGCCAACATCTGGCATGATGCTTGGTATCAGGAGGTCTCAGTAAATGTTTGTTGAACTGGTATATGAATTTAAAGTAAAGATATGAAACCAATTACGTTGTTACTGCATTTCTTATTTCTGATTATTTCCTTAGGAATGTTAAGAATCTAAGTAAGTTAGTTGAAATAAAATAATTCCCAGAGACATGAGATCCTAGGATGCCTATTTCTTTTAGATCAGTGGCAAGTGAAATCAGGACCTCCTTTCCATCAGATTCCCGTTCTGTTATTCTGTGAAATAACAGAGGCTGCCTTGTCTCTTTTCTCCTTTTGGTGTGACTTTCGTTTTAT
>NW_012105498.1:636240-638959 GCF_000951045.1 Mandrillus leucophaeus | reverse complement strand
TGATTCTGTATCTTTGATATTGCAAACAGTGCTAAGATGAACATGCAAGTGCATGTGTCTTTTTGGTAGAATGGTTTATTTTAAATTTTTATTTATTTTTTAATTTTATTTTTTGTAGAGAAAAGGATTTCACTATGTTGCCCAGGCTGGTCTCGAACTCCTGGACTCAAGTGATCCACCTGCCTTGGCCTCCCAAAGTGCTGGGATTACATGCATGAGCCACCACACCTGGCCTATTTTTCTTCAGGTAGTGAGGATTGGTGGGCTGAGTGATAGTTCTATTTACCCAGTAGTGAGGATTGGTGGGCTGAGTGATAGTTCTATTTCAAGTTCTTTGGGAAATCTCCAAACTGCTTTCCATAGTGGCTGAACTAATTTATATCCTACTAACAGTTTGTAAGCATTCCCTTTTCTCCACAACCTCACCAATATCTTGTTATTTTTTGACTCTTTTTAAATAATAGCCATTCTTACTGGTATGAGATGGTATCTCATTGTGGTTTTGATTTGCATTTCTCTGATGATTAATGATGTTGAGCATTTGTTCATGTTTGTTGGCCTTGTGTATGTCTTCTTTTGAAAAGTGTATGTTCATGTCTTTTGCCCACTTTTTAATGGGGTTGTTTGTTTTTTCTTGTAAATTTATTTATTTTATTATTCTTTTTTTTGAGACGGAGTCTCGCTCTGTCGCCCAGGCTGGAGTGCAGTGGCCGGATCTCGGCTCACTGCAAGCTCCGCTTCCCGGGTTCACGCCATTCTCCTGCCTCAGCCTCCGAGTAGCTGGGACTACAGGCGCCGGCCACCACGCCTGGCTAATTTTTTTGCATTTTTAGTAGAGACAGGGTTTCACCGTGTTAGCCAGAATGGTCTCAATCTCCTGACCTCGTGATCCGCCTGCCTCAGCCTCCCAAAGTGCTGGGATTACAGGCATGAGACACCACGCCTGGCCCTTTGATTGTAAATTTAAGTTCCTTATAGATTCTAGACATTAGGCCTTTGTCAGATGCATAGTTTGCAAATATTTTCTCTTATTCTGTAGGTTTTCTGTTTACCCTGTTGATAGTGTCTTTTGCCGTGCAGGAGCTCTTTAGTTTAATTAGGTCCCACTTGTCAGTTTTTGTTTTTGTTGCAGTTGCTTTTTGGGACTTAGTCATAAATTCTTTGCCAAGGCTGATGTCCAGAATGGTATTTCCTAGGTTTTCTTCTAGGGCTTTTGGGCTTTTTATAGTTTCCAGTTTTATATTTAAGTCTTTTATCCATCTTGAGTTGATTTTTGTATATGGTGAAAGGAAGGGGTCCAGTTTCAATCTTCTGCATATGGCTTGCCAGTTATCCAAGCACCATTTTATTGAATAGGGAGTCCTTTTCCCATTGCTTGTTATTGTTGACTTTATTTAAGATCAGGTGGTTGCAGGTGTGTGGCTTTATTTCTGGATTCTCTATCCTGTTACATTGGTCTGCATGCCTATTTTTGTACTAGTACCTGATGTTTTGGTTATTGTAGCCTTGCAGTATAGTTTGAAGTCAAGTAGTGTGATGCCTCTGGCTTCGTTTTTCTTGCTTAGGATTGCTTTGGCGATTCAAGTTTTTGTTGTTGTTGTTGTTGTAGTATATGGATTTCAAGAGTTTATTTATTTTTTTTCCTAACTCCGTGAAAAATGTTGGTAGTTTGATAGCAATAGTATTGAATCTGTAAATTACTTTGGGGAGTATAGCCATTTTAACAATTTTGATTCTTCCTATGTATGAACATGGAATGTCTTTCCATTTGTTTGTGTTGTCTCTGATGCCTTTCAGCAGTGGTTTGTAATTCTCATTGTAGAGATGTTTCACTTCCTTGGTTAGCTGTATTCCTGGATATTTCATTCTTTTTATGGCTATTGTAAATGGGATTGCGTTTTTGATTTGGCTGTTAGCTTGATTGTTATTGGTGTATAGACATGCTACTGATTTTTATACACTGAATTTGATACTGAAACTTTACTGAAGTTGTTTTGTCACTTCTAGAAGCCTTTTGGCGGAGTCTGTGGGGGTTTTCTAGGTGCAGCATCATCTCATCTGTGAAAAAAGATAGTTTGATGTCCTCTTTTCCTCTTTGGGTGCCTTTTATTTCTTTCTCTTGCCTGATTGCACTGGCTAGAACTTCCAGTCCTATGTTGAATAGGAGTGCTAAGACAGAGCATCCTTGCCTTGTCTTAGTTCTCAAGGGGAATGCTTCCAGCTTTCGCCCATTCAGTATGGGTTTGTTGTTAATGGCTCTTCTTATGTTGCGGTATGTTCCTTCAATACCTAGTTTATTGAGAATTTTTACCATGAAGGAATGTTGAATTTTATCGAAGGCCTTTTCTGCATCTATTGAGATGATCACATGGTTTTTATTTTTTAATTCTGTTTATGTGGTGAATTCCATTTATTGATTTGTGTATGTTGAACCAACCTTGCATCCAGGAATAAAGCCTATATGATTCTGGTAAATTAACTTCTTGATGCTGCTGGATTTTTGTTTGCTAGTTTTTGGTTGAGGGTTTTTACATCTATTTTCATCAGGGATATTGGCCTGAAGTTTTCTTGTTTCATTGTGTCCCTGCCAGGTTTTGTATCATAATGATGCTAGCTTCATAGAATGAGTTAGGGAAGAGTCCCTCCTCCTTATTTAAAAATAATTTCAGTAGGATTTGTACTGGCTCTTTGTACATGAAGACCATTTTAGACATAATGT
>NW_012105498.1:634136-636190 GCF_000951045.1 Mandrillus leucophaeus | reverse complement strand
CCAATTACGTTGTTACTGCATTTCTTATTTCTGATTATTTCCTTAGGAATGTTAAGAATCTAAGTAAGTTAGTTGAAATAAAATAATTCCCAGAGACATGAGATCCTAGGATGCCTATTTCTTTTAGATCAGTGGCAAGTGAAATCAGGACCTCCTTTCCATCAGATTCCCGTTCTGTTATTCTGTGAAATAACAGAGGCTGCCTTGTCTCTTTTCTCCTTTTGGTGTGACTTTCGTTTTATGTGAAGGCCATAGGGTAACTTCTCCTCTCCAGTGATTTTTCCAGTTTCCGTTCTCTTTTATTATAGGTAGGTAGCTGTTCCTGCCTTCACTAGGCACTACTCTGACAGACACTGTGGCAGAACTTAAGGTTTGCTGGGGTATCTCTGTTCTCAGAAGTGGTGGAAAGGAAGAGATATTCAGTGTAGGAACAGTTCCAAAGAACTGACCAGAGGCAGATCATAGAGGAGCAGATCCTGGCCCATCCCCAGGCCCAGAGACCTTCCTTTACATACCAAAACGTTCCAGTGCACATTCACTTCTGGACATTAATTTGTTCAGAGGCAGCAATCACACAGTGGTCAAGAGTGAAGGCTTCAGCCAGACTGACAAGGTTTGAATGCTGATTTTGCCACTTTGCTGTGTGACTTTGGGTAAGTTTCTTGTTCTGTGCCTCAGTTGTCTCATCTGTTAAATGGATACAGTAATAATAGTTCATGGAGTTGTGTAAAGACTTAAAGAAGATTGAGGGACTTGCAAGCACATAATGTTAAAAGATGTTGATATATTACATGAACCTCTTTTGAAAAATAAGAATACTCCTGAAATGGATCACTTATTACTTTTTGAACTAGTTCAATGAAGTTGCCTCCTCTCAAAGCCTGAAGTCAACTGCACAGAGGTCTGGACATTTTAATGGATGATCTTTACTCTTAAGATACTCATGGTCTGGTGTGTGTGTGACCTACATGTAAGCAAAATTTGCGGCACAGTACCAGGGACATATACCTAGCACAGTGGTGTTGAGAAGGGGGAGTGATCAGCACTGCCAAGGTGGGGCCGGCAGAGGTGGGCATGCTTGAGCTGGGTGTTTGCAGGATTTGTAGTTAAATGGCAGGGGATGAGTAGATTCTTAAGAGAGAAAGTGGAGGTCATTGAAACCATCACAAATATCTGGTTAAATTCTCTATTCTTACATGTGTATAACTCTTCTAATTGTTCATTTATTGATCAAAACAAACAAAAACACTTGAGGTTCTTAGTCTTTGTTAGGCAGCAGGAACTCACTAAATAGCAACAGTGTGCACTAGGATTGACAAATAGTTTTAATCTGTGCTAAATCTAAATCTAATCTTTTGATGTTGATTACCTAGAATGCTTTGTTGAGAAAAGATTCTGAGGCCACAACTGAGTAAGTGAAAAAATGAAATGATTGGCTAATGACCAGATATAGATGATTCTAGCAAGGAGATCTAACAGTTCTTGATGATGGTGCTCTGGAGGCAGACACCTATGTTTGAATCATGGCTCTGCTGCTTACTAGCTGTGTGAATGTTGAAGGTTATTTAAACTCTTGTGCCTCAATGCTCTTGTCTATAAAATGGGGTTAATCAAAGTGCCTATTTCGGAGATTGCTGTAATATTTAAGTGAATTAATACATATAAAATGCTTAGAACAGTGCCTGACACATTATAAACACTGAGTTATTTTAGCCATTGTGAGCTACTATTTATTTTCTAATAAATAAGATTAATTGAAAACCCTTAGGGAGTTTAGTATGCTTGTTTGTTTTGTTTTCTCTTTTATGTTGTCAATGCCTGTGAGTAGACAGCTGCTTTCGATATCTTTAGCTCTTTCCTAGAAGATTTGGCAAACAGTACAATTTGAAGATCATTTTTTTTTAAAGTTGAAGTTACTTTTTATTTTTATTTAATTTGTTTTCTCTCCATTGTAGTTTTTTTTTTCTTGACTTTTATTTTAGGTTTAGGGGGTACATGTGCAGGTTTGTTAACTTGGGTAAATTGTGTGTGCTGAGATTTGGTGTATGAATGAT
>NW_012105498.1:607860-631106 GCF_000951045.1 Mandrillus leucophaeus | reverse complement strand
GATCTCGGCTCACTGCAAGCTCCGCTTCCCGGGTTCACGCCATTCTCCTGCCTCAGCCTCCGAGTAGCTGGGACTACAGGCGCCGGCCACCACGCCTGGCTAATTTTTTTGCATTTTTAGTAGAGACAGGGTTTCACCGTGTTAGCCAGAATGGTCTCAATCTCCTGACCTCGTGATCCGCCTGCCTCAGCCTCCCAAAGTGCTGGGATTACAGGCATGAGACACCACGCCTGGCCCTTTGATTGTAAATTTAAGTTCCTTATAGATTCTAGACATTAGGCCTTTGTCAGATGCATAGTTTGCAAATATTTTCTCTTATTCTGTAGGTTTTCTGTTTACCCTGTTGATAGTGTCTTTTGCCGTGCAGGAGCTCTTTAGTTTAATTAGGTCCCACTTGTCAGTTTTTGTTTTTGTTGCAGTTGCTTTTTGGGACTTAGTCATAAATTCTTTGCCAAGGCTGATGTCCAGAATGGTATTTCCTAGGTTTTCTTCTAGGGCTTTTGGGCTTTTTATAGTTTCCAGTTTTATATTTAAGTCTTTTATCCATCTTGAGTTGATTTTTGTATATGGTGAAAGGAAGGGGTCCAGTTTCAATCTTCTGCATATGGCTTGCCAGTTATCCAAGCACCATTTTATTGAATAGGGAGTCCTTTTCCCATTGCTTGTTATTGTTGACTTTATTTAAGATCAGGTGGTTGCAGGTGTGTGGCTTTATTTCTGGATTCTCTATCCTGTTACATTGGTCTGCATGCCTATTTTTGTACTAGTACCTGATGTTTTGGTTATTGTAGCCTTGCAGTATAGTTTGAAGTCAAGTAGTGTGATGCCTCTGGCTTCGTTTTTCTTGCTTAGGATTGCTTTGGCGATTCAAGTTTTTGTTGTTGTTGTTGTTGTAGTATATGGATTTCAAGAGTTTATTTATTTTTTTTCCTAACTCCGTGAAAAATGTTGGTAGTTTGATAGCAATAGTATTGAATCTGTAAATTACTTTGGGGAGTATAGCCATTTTAACAATTTTGATTCTTCCTATGTATGAACATGGAATGTCTTTCCATTTGTTTGTGTTGTCTCTGATGCCTTTCAGCAGTGGTTTGTAATTCTCATTGTAGAGATGTTTCACTTCCTTGGTTAGCTGTATTCCTGGATATTTCATTCTTTTTATGGCTATTGTAAATGGGATTGCGTTTTTGATTTGGCTGTTAGCTTGATTGTTATTGGTGTATAGACATGCTACTGATTTTTATACACTGAATTTGATACTGAAACTTTACTGAAGTTGTTTTGTCACTTCTAGAAGCCTTTTGGCGGAGTCTGTGGGGGTTTTCTAGGTGCAGCATCATCTCATCTGTGAAAAAAGATAGTTTGATGTCCTCTTTTCCTCTTTGGGTGCCTTTTATTTCTTTCTCTTGCCTGATTGCACTGGCTAGAACTTCCAGTCCTATGTTGAATAGGAGTGCTAAGACAGAGCATCCTTGCCTTGTCTTAGTTCTCAAGGGGAATGCTTCCAGCTTTCGCCCATTCAGTATGGGTTTGTTGTAAATGGCTCTTCTTATGTTGCGGTATGTTCCTTCAATACCTAGTTTATTGAGAATTTTTACCATGAAGGAATGTTGAATTTTATCGAAGGCCTTTTCTGCATCTATTGAGATGATCACATGGTTTTTATTTTTTAATTCTGTTTATGTGGTGAATTCCATTTATTGATTTGTGTATGTTGAACCAACCTTGCATCCAGGAATAAAGCCTATATGATTCTGGTAAATTAACTTCTTGATGCTGCTGGATTTTTGTTTGCTAGTTTTTGGTTGAGGGTTTTTACATCTATTTTCATCAGGGATATTGGCCTGAAGTTTTCTTGTTTCATTGTGTCCCTGCCAGGTTTTGTATCATAATGATGCTAGCTTCATAGAATGAGTTAGGGAAGAGTCCCTCCTCCTTATTTAAAAATAATTTCAGTAGGATTTGTACTGGCTCTTTGTACATGAAGACCATTTTAGACATAATGTTGATTCTAGGGCTAGAGTGTCAGGATAAAAAGACATGGATGACTAGCGGATGAGCAACTTGGGATTATTTTTAATTGTTTCACTCATAAAGTGTGAGATTGATATGCAACAATAAGACAGCAATTATGTCATTTATTTGTAGCACAAACATAAATTGTGCAACTTTTTAGAGTGCTCTTTTTAGTCTGGCTTAACATGTATTTCATATGGTTTGCCAAACGGTTCAGTGACTTTCACAACCTGATTTTATCCTGTGATTTTGTAAACTCTTCTTAGGGGTTCATGTGGGATGTGGCTGAGGAACTAAAAGCTATGTTGGTGTTTGCTGAACATCGATACTATGGAGAGTCTCTCCCCTTTGGTGACAACTCATTCAAGGTAAAGATACTTTTTACTTTTAAGTTACAAGTTTTTTCTTTTCAATTTAGAATAGTTTTTAAATTACATGTCCCACTGTGAGATAACTTTAATTTGAAATGCCTGAAAGCTCAATAGTTTATATTTAGTAGTTTCTTTTTAGATACAATTTGAACAGATTGAGGTTTTTTTTTAGCCATTTTATTATAATTCTTAATGTTAATCAGTTTTTAACTTGGTGTGCCTCAGGAAGTTAAATTTTACTCTGTGGCTGCAGAGACAGTACAAGGAACTTTTTACTATTTCAAAAATATCAGTAAACAATTCCGCTTTATAAATTGTACACTTAAATTATTGAGCCTGCCACTGGAAAAAATACAATGAGCATAACAAATTTATCTGATGTTTTTAATAAAATAAAATCAATAAAATAAGGACAAATAAGCTGTATGATGCATTAAGGTCAACTGGCCCCTTGGATTCCCTTTGAACGTTTCCTGTTCTCACAGGAGCTTTGGCCTTTGTCACAGACTCTCTACCTAATAAACCAGGACACTTTTTCTTCAACGGAGTCATTCATGTACTTCTACCCTTGTGACTTTGGCTACATTAATTTGCCACATGTACTATTATTTACTTAATGTTTTTCTTTAACCAACTCACTTTTTAAACTTAGCATTATCTTAACCAAGGGCTCTATGTACTGGTTATTCTTTCCAAATTACACTAAAATAAAGCAATAAATGTTCCATTAAAAGTGTTTGTATGCTTCCTAAGACCACCAGTATATACAAATGCTTTTGGGAACTCTCAGCTGTAAGGACTTGGGGCCAGTCCTTTACTAGGCTGCCTGTTTTGAAAGGAGTTTTTTATTTTTAAAAGGGAGGTTTTACTATCTCATATTATAAATAAATGCATGAGTAAAAACAAGTAAAAGTGTTGTGCTATAAATAGAAAGTGGGATAATTTGCTGGTATTTGTTGGGCTGTATGGGAAATTCATTCTTTAGCTTGATATTTTGCATAAATATCTGATTAGGGGACTTGACAGGTCCTGAAACCTTGGGAAGCAGTTAGCTTGTTGTAGACAGAAACATAACTTCTTCTCCTAGGTTTCTGTGATTGATACTGTGTTAGCAAAATGGAGCCAGAGGCTCTTTTTGATATACGTCTTTCCCTTTGTGTGCTCACAGAATATGTCAGTAGCATGAGGGATATTACAGATATTATGCAGGATTAGAAAAAAAATGCACTCAACTGTACAGAGTGCCATAAAAACTAGAAGTAAAGGATAGTGACAGACAGGGAGAGAGGAGGTAAGAAGGCATATATCTTGGAAGAGGGGGGAAAGCTAAAGGAGTAGGAGGCATATATAGGAGATAGGAATGATGGGATCTGTGTGATTCAGTAATATGCCAGATGACGGAAGGAATCAGAATGGTGAGACCAAAGCATGAAAGTCAAACAGGGTAGCCTAATAGAGGTATGTAGCTGTATTAGTTATCTATTGCTATGTAAAGATGTACCTCAAACCTCATGGCTTAAAACAGCAATAAATATCTATTACTTTATAGTTCCCATGGGTGAAGAATTAGGAGTGGTTTAGCTAGGTGGTTCTGCTTCAGGGGGTCTCATGAGGTTAGGATGTCAGCTGATGCTGCAGTCATCTGAAGGCTTGACTGGGGCTGGAGAGCCTTTCTACTCATATGGAGGATCACTCACATAAGAGATAAAACTGGTACTGGATGTTGACAAGAGGCTGCAGTTAAGGGCCTACTTGAGTTCATTACAAGGCACTAATTTCCCTCAAAGTTGGCAGTGCAGGAGAGCAAGGTGGAAGCTGCAGTGTTTTTTTAATGACCTAACCTTCATAGTCACGTATCATTATTTCTGCCCCATTCTATTAATTAGAAGGAAGTCATTAAATCCCATCCAAATTCAAAGGGAGTGGAATTAAGCTTCACCTTTTAAAGGAAGGAGTGTCAAAAATTTGCAGACATATTTTAAAAGACCTTCTTAGCCTTCTCAGCTCAGCAGGACACTAAGCTTCACCTTCTGCAATAGGGAAATTGTCTTCATGTAGAGAGCAGGACGATTATGAAACTTAACGTTATGAGTTTTCCTTTTCTCAAAGATCAATGTCTTGTGTTGCCTGTTTTCCAATACCTGAAAATAGTTTTTTTCTTTCCAATTTTATAGTTGTTTAAAATAGGTAGGCTACTTTGTTTCAGTTGTTGATATGGCCGAGGTCATACATAATCTTTCCGATAAAGAAGGGTGAGTTTTATTTTTACTGGTGATTCTTCCCTCAATTGTCCACTAGATTTAGTTTATATTTGCCTATGTGGTAGACATTTTAAATGTGCCAAGATTTAAAACAAAACTTATAACAGTTATCTATTAAACTTAGTTTATATTCTATCATATTTGCTATTAAATTTTACCTACAATCTGTTCTATTGTTTCTACAACCTTAAACAAAGTCTTTGGTAAATAGCATTTAATAGAAATTACACTTGCATGTGAAGTACATTATGTTCTTCCACAAACTTAAAATAATTTTCCTGAGTTTAAATCCACACAGCTATTGCTTTGACTAGGCGTTTTAGTACAATTGCCTAGAAATTCTATTTGGAGAAAAGCTTATCTGACACTGGCTCTCTTCTGGATCCATGCTATTCCTAAGCTGCTATTATGTGCACATTTATACCCATGTTCTTTGTTATTTTTCTTTAGGATTCCAGACACTTGAATTTTCTGACATCAGAACAAGCTCTGGCTGATTTTGCAGAGTTAATCAAACACTTGAAAAGAACAATCCCAGGAGCTGAAAATCAACCTGTCATTGCTATAGGAGGCTCCTATGGTGGCATGCTTGCAGCCTGGTTTAGGATGAAATATCCTCATATGGCAGTTGGGTAAGTGCATTTATACCGGACATGAGTGTTTCTTAATGATTATCAAGGCAAACGTAGAGATTCATGTTAGGTAAAACATGTTCCATTCTATTATACTGAGATTTCTGGCTTCTGTCTCATTAACAGCTGTGTTATTTTTCTCACTATTTTTATTATAAGTTTCAACTTTAAAACTTGATTTAGATGACATATATATATATATATATATTTTTTTTTTTTTCTTTCTTCCTTCTTTGATTTTCTTGTCATTTAGAGCTCTTGCAGCTTCTGCCCCTATCTGGCAGTTTGAGGATTTAGTACCTTGTGGTGTATTTATGAAGATTGTAACTACAGATTTTAGGAAAAGTGGTCCATATTGTTCAGAGAGCATCCGCAGGTCCTGGGATGCCATTAATCGACTCTCAAATACTGGTAAGCTTTAATTAAGAGAATGGAATTGTGTGTTTATTTAGCCTTTCATTTGTTAAATTCAGTAGTTGTCACTTTTTAAGTAAACATTTTATTAAAGTATAATGTACATACAGAAAATTATACAAATCAAAATGCATAGCTTGATGAATTTTCACAAAACAAGGACACAGTGTAATTAGCATTTAAATCAATAAAGGGCATTGCCAGCATCTCAGAAATCTCCTTGTGCCTTTTCAGTCACGACCTCCATACCTACCCAGCAAAAACATCCTCACTTCTAGAACCATAGGTTAATTTTTACTTGTTCTTAAATGTTTTAGTAATTGGAATTACATAGCATGTCTTTTTTTGTGTCTACTGTCTTTTGCTCAGCGCTGTTTGATAGATACATCCATTTGTCTTACTTAGTTGTAGTTTATATATTCTTGTTCTATGGTGTTCCTATTTATTCATTTTAGTAGTATCTTAAAAAGGGAGAATAATTCTGCATACTAATTCTGGTAAACTCTATGAGGATAGGCAACTTGTCTGTCATGGGATTCTCCAGTTGCTCTAAAAATATCCTGGGAGAAGGGGTATAAAAGATTGAGTTTTCTAAAATACTGTGTGAAGAATACATTATCTGTAAAGCCATCTGTTGACCAGTACTTTTTAGATTCCAACAATGTGATTCTATTCCCAGGCAGTGGTTTGCAGTGGCTTACTGGAGCCCTTCACTTATGCAGCCCATTAACTTCTCAGGACATCCAACATTTGAAAGACTGGATCTCTGAAACCTGGGTGAATCTGGCAATGGTGGACTATCCTTATGCATCTAACTTTTTACAGCCTTTGCCTGCTTGGCCTATTAAGGTAATAGGAAAATGTCCTCTCATAATTTTTAATAACATGCTTCTCTTTTTTTTTTTTTAATGTGCATACTCTGACTTTCTGCATCAGAGAAAGTCCCAGTGACAAAGGGGCTCTGGAGTTGGTCAAACTTGAGCTGGAATCCTGGGTTCTGCTACTTTCTGATTATGTGGGCTTGGACATGTTACCTAGCTTTTTTGAGCCTCAATTTCCTCATTTGAAAAATGGAGATAAAATTCATTGATTATAGAGTTGTATGAATTAGAAATAATACCAAAAGTTGCTGTTAATGGAATAATTACTATGTGCCAAATCCTGGGCTGTGTACTTTGCCTGTGCAATTTATTTAATCTCTGTGATATGTGCGTAACTTCCATCTATGTAATACCTGGTTGATGCTTAATAAATGGCAGTCATTATGATAGTACTATGATCTAGTCAGCTGCGAAAGCATTGTAAGTGCTGCCCACAGTGTGAAGAGTGACCCCTATGCATCACAGTAGAGTGGAAAGAACATCAAATTAGACTCTGAAAGTGAGGTTTTGGTCCAGAACTGCCGCTTCACTTACCACCTGTGTGATCCTGGGCAAGGTGCTTTCCTCTCCTCATCCTCTGTCTTCCTCTGTGGAATGGAATAACAGCACTTACATACCAAATAGGGTTGTGCTGAGAATCAAATAAAATGTTGGATGTGAAACACTTTGGAAATATAAGGACACATTACAGTATAAATTTTAAGGTTCTTTTCATGGCAAAATTCTTTATTGTGTATGTTCATTTTAAGCATTTCTTTGTAAAGAACATTCCTCTTAGTTTTAAAAACAAAGGCTGGCCAACTTGATGGTTAAATTTAGAGAATATAACTGACTCTTCAGCTAGAATGAGTGTTGGAAGTGAAAATAGAATTGGTGATATAGATTCGGGTTTTAAATTCCCTTTTAATTTAACCACCGCTTTGAATTATTACATGTATACCTTGCTTAAAATTTTGTAACTAGAACAAGTTCACTTGCTATTATTTTTCTTAATTTAAAAAGTAGAATGACCAGTGAGTGTCTTGCATATAGTAGGCTGGAGGTAAATATATATTGAATTAGATTGAATTTTGATAATACAAAGTTGTTGAAAAGAGTAGATCATGTTTTATGTTAGAAAACCTAAATCAAATCCAGCACTTTGGGAGGTGGAAGTGGGAGGATTGCTTGAGGCTAGAAGTTTGAGACCCACCTGGGCAACATAGTGAGACCTCATCTCTACTAAAAATCAAAAAAATTAGCAGGGCATAGTGGTGCCTGCCTGTAGTTCCAGCTACTTGGAAGGCTCAGGCAGGATGATTGCTTGGGGCTGCAGTGAGCTGTGATCATGCCACTGTACTCCAGCCTGGGTGACAGAGCTGGATCCTGCCTCAAAAAAAGAAAAGTGAAAAAAAGAAAACCTGGATCAAAATGACAAGGAAAAACGAAATCTAAACTAGTTCATCTTCATAAACATCTATGTGCTAATAATGCCTTATCTGTCCATATTATTTACTATCTACAAAGCACTTTCATGTATGCTGTCTCAATTCTTATAAAAGTACTGTATAGAAAAAGAGGTATAATCCAAGATTTTTGGAGAGGAAATTAAAGCTCAACTAAGAGGTGGTAGAAGCAGGATTTGAACTTGGGTCTTCACTGTTCCGAGCCTGTGCTCATCTACTGCATTGCACTGGATTAGGAGGAAACTTGACTGAGGGTTGAGGGGGCCATTGCTCACAGTGAGACATCTATCAGATTTAACTCGATATCTATCTGTGTACAAGGTGAGAATTACATTTGCATCTTTATTCGCACTTGAAGAATGAATGAGTTGTCAGATGATAAAAACATATGGGGAATTATCTCATTATTTAGAACAGAGGTTGACAAACTTTCTCCATTTAAAGGGCTATATTTTTAGGCTTTGCGAGCCGTATGGTTTCTGTCACAATCACTCAACTCTGCCGCTGTAGCATGAAAGTAGCCATAGATAATAAATAAGCAAATGAGGATGGCTGTCTCCAATAATAACTTATTTATAAAAATAGGCAGTGGGCTGGATTTGGCCTGGGAGTTGTACTTTCCCAACCGCTTATCTAGAAAAAGGCTGGAGAAATATAGCTGTTTAATGTTAGTTGGTGTAGCACAATTTGGAATAGTGAGCAGTCTAACTGGTTTTCTCCCTACCTCTTTAATGTTCATTCTGGGATATTTTGCTGTTCAGTCTTACATGTGAATAAATATTTTATCCTTTGTTCTTCTAAATAATTACTCAAAACCAGCAGAGTATACCTCAAATATTTTGTCATCTATTTTTGATTTACTGCAATCCTTTTATCCTTTATATATATGCAATATAAAAGTTTATTTTTAAGGTAAGATATCTTTAGGTCTTTCCCTCACAATCACGCTTTACTTCTTTTATCCAGGATTAATTCTTGTCATTCTCTTCAGTTATTTCTTACTGACATTATCCTTTCTTTTGACAGATCAAGGAATTCTTTATTGCTTGTATTTATGATTCTGTTTCCAGCCTGCACCCCCACCAGAAGTAATCTTATCTCTTGCCCCTTGCTTGAGAAATTCCATTGCCTCTGTTTCCAATTTCATCCTATAGTTAGTTACCCATCTGATTTTCAGAATTTTTCCACTATGTCTCGCTCCCAAACTTGTAGCTTCAGATCACTTTCTTTCACTGTTCATTCTGTTTCTCCTTTTTTGACCCCCTCTGTGTTCTCCCAACCCACTAATCCCTGGAACACTACCCAGTTGGGGACCGCTCTTTCACTTGGATAGTTCCATTTAACCAGAACTCCTCCTCCCTCTGATACACTTCCTCCTTTTTAAAGGGCTGACAAACAGGCGTCCTTTTCTGAGTCTGTAACTCAGGCTTAGGATGGTGAGATAATATGTAACAGTTGGGTTATGAAAAAAAGCAGGTGATTTCCAATTCTGTCTGGGACCTTGTACGGTTCTGAAGGATCCATGGGCAGCGACTAAATGCCATTTTCCGTGTCAATTCAAGTATCGTTCCTTTTAATTTGTCTTTGGGCTTTGCACACTCAGACTCCATTTGCTTTTGTTTACTGTTAACAGAAGCTGCAACATTCATGCAGAAATAATCATGGACTTGGCTGGTAGAACACAAGGAAGAAGAGAAAAGAGAAACAGAAAACCCCTCTGTCATTTGACTGTTCTGTCAGCATGAAAACTACTAGGTCTCTTCTTAGCTTAAAGAGCAATTTTAAAGGATGCTGTCATTTGTTAATTTTGGAATCACATTTCAGCTGATAGCTTCTCAAATATTTCAGCGTAGGCTTCTGTGAATGTAGATAGATATAGTGAAATAATGACATTAGATGGAAAAATCTCTTCCGTTTGTCTTGGTGTTTGGTAATGTATGCGACCTCTCTGGGTGGTTTAAGCGGTTTAGATGCATTCTATGAAAAGGGAGCTTTTAATGACAAAACTAATGTGATTATCTGAGTGAGTGTGAGAGGGGTATTGAAGCCTTAGAGAAAGAAAATCTGTTAGAAAAGCTGAATGTATCTGCTTAATCCTTTCTCTAATGTGGATGGACCATGCTCTGAGAGGAGATTGGTCTTTTTTTTTTTTTTCCCCCAACTTGTCTTCTTTCCTTCCTCTGTTAAAAAATTTTCTTTGACCCTCTTTTCCTTCTCTTATTTAAATGTGTACTGTCATAGGTAGGAACACTTAAAACTTTTAAACAAATCATTATCTTTGCTTTGTCTGGTGTATGTGGGATTAAAGGGCAGAATGGAAATATTTGGTTGCAGATATGATTAGTTTGGTACTAAGGTTGCATGAATGTTCTATTTTCTCAACTATTTCTATACACTTTAAAACTGGAATGAGTAAAATGGACTTTCTAATGTTCTTTCTGTTTCCTGAATGTTCATCTTTATTCCAGGAAATGCTTCATATCACTCGACTATTTTACAGTTTTTTGTTTTTTGTTTTTTTTTTTACTATTACATACTTTTAAGGTTTTATGATTTCATATTGCCACAAAATTCATTCTAAGTTTTTGCCAAAACAAATAAACCTAGAAAAATATGAAGATGATCTAAGAATTAGAAAAATTGTTTTAAAAAGTTAAGCATGAGACAGCAGGTATATTTAAGCATTGTATGTGTTGTTATTTTTCTTTCAGCTTTTAGTTGAATATGTGTAATATAGTTACAGTGGTTGGAAGCTCCAGAGAGTCTGCATTTGTGTTTTTTTCTTTTCTTTCTTTCTTTATTTTATTTTATTTTATTCCATTTTATTCTATTTTATTATTTTATTTTTTGAGAAGGAGTCTCGCTCTGTCTCCCAGGCTGGAGTGCAATGGCACGATCTTGGCTCACTGCAACTTTTGCCTCCCAGGTTCAAGTGATTCTCCTGCCTTAGCCTCCCGAGTAGCTGGGATCACAGGCGCCCACCACTGTGCCCAATTTCTGTATTTTTAGTAGATACGGTGTTTCACTCTGTTGGCCAGGCTGGTTTCGAACTCCTGATCTCAGGTCATCCACCCGCCTCGGCCTCCCAAAGTGCTGGGATTACAGGCGTGAGCCACCGCACTTGGCCTCTTTCTTTCTTTTATTTATTTATTTTTTTAAGAGAGAAGGTCTCATTCTGTCACCAAGGCTGGAGTGCAATGGCAAGATTATAGCTCACTGCAGCCTCGAACTCCTGGGCTCAAGGGATCCTCCCACTTAAGCCTCCTCAGTAACTGGGATTACTGTATTTGAATCCCAGTTCTGCCACTTCCTTGCTGTGTGGTTTTGGGCAGGTTTCTTAACCTCTCTGTGCTGTAGTTTCCTCATTTACAAAATGTGTATAATAACAATTGTAATGCTTATTAGGGTTGTTATAAGTATTTCATAGCATCTGGTGTAAAGTAAAAGCACTAAATTGATGCTAGTTATAAGTAATAACAATAGCTATTTTTATTATGTAATATTGGGAAACCAGATGATTATACCAGGACTCTGTGGTCAACATCTTGATTGAGACCTATATTCATAGTACTTTTTTTTTCCCCCACATCAGATAGGTAATGTGCCGACAGCATAACCAGGTTTGAGGGTGGTCCATTTCACACGTGAGCATGAAAACCCAAACATATGCTTTCTACATTCATAGTTTTAAAATTGTGTTTCTGTAGCCAGACCTCTGAGCTTGTTTTTTCTTCTGTGAAATGGGAATGATCATTATATGGTGCTCTCTGGGTTACTGTGAGGAAAGAACCTACCCTCAAAGAATATATGAGTTGTATGAGCAACCTCAGTCCCAACTGTTCACGTTTCAGTGCATTTACAGTGTGTGTAGGAATGACACGCCTTATGTAGAAATTGTTTAGAAGAAGCCATTTGCTAGGGCTCACAAAATAAATTGAAAGTATAGTTCAGGGGTACCTGGGTGTTGAGTATTTTGGACAGAGATGGTTGGCCAAGACTCTTTCCTTGTTGTCTGATTATATCACAGCCTCTATGTAAACAATCAACAGGCCAAGTGCTTGCTTTTATCACGTGGGTAATATCTGCAAATTATCAGGGTTAAGCTAAAGTATTATATGAGGTTGAGACAAAATTGTTGATATTTGACTGTTTTTGATTTATACATGTGAGAATTTCATATGGTTCAATTTAATATTTATGTATTTTGTGCATCCTACAGTTCTTTGATAAAAGTATGTGAATATCTCCTTTTAAAGTACTCGTCTTTTTTTTTTTTTTTTTTAAGAGATGGAGTCTTGCTCTGTCACCCAAGCTAGAGTGCAGTGGTGTGATCATAGCACTGGAGCCTAGAACTACTGGCTGAAGCAATTCTCTCACCTCAGCTTCCTGAGTAGCTGGGACTACAGGCATGTGCCATCATGCCTGGCTAATTTTTTGATGTTTTGTAAAGATGAGGTCCTGATATATTGCCCAGGCTGGTCTTGCACTCCTGGCCTCAAGCGATCCTACTGCCTGGGCCTCCCAAAGTGGTGGGATTACAGGCATGAACCACTGTGCCTGGCCTTGAGTTACTATAGTCTTTAAATAAGCATGCGAATAGTGCCGAGGTCTTGCTAATATGACTTCAGTATTTTTTTGAAACTTCATTCACTGTGCTACCAAAATTGTTAAGGAAGTGCAAAGAGATATTAGAGATTCTGTTTTTTAATGCTAGAGGATGATGCTTGGACTCACAAAATCTTTGAGTTAGAAAGGAACTTCAGAGTTACCTAAAATAAAATTTCCATAGTAAATTCGCAAATATTTTGCAAAAAACTTTTAAGTGACGTTTTTCAGGCTTTCTGTCTAGCATACTAGTAGAATTAAAAATCAGCACTTCCTTTCTATAAGGCAGTTTGACATGATGTACCAAGGGCCTTAAAAATATTGATCTCTTTTGAGCCAGTAATTTAAGAATTTATCTCAAGAAAACAATTAAGAATATATGTAAAGATTTAGCCCCAAGGATATTTATTGTAGCCTTATTTGTAATGATGAAAGGTTGGGAATGACCCAGTTTTAGGGTTGCTTCAGCTGTTTTTCAGCTCCCCATCCCGATTGCTGTCTTCTAGATTTTCTAATGTTGATCGGTGCCCTTCATAACTTGTATACAAAGCTGGATCCAGTACTCCAAGGGTGATCTGACCTCACAGAACACAGTGCCTGGGGAGTGCCCTTAATCTGGACTTGGAATCCCATCATACAGAGGCCAAGTCTCTGACCATGGTGTTCTCTCTGTGTAACTGGGGCTGCTGAAACCCAAGTATTGTCAGCCAGTGCCGGTCTCCAGCCATGCTTGTGTCTTTTAAGAAGTGACAGTAACTGCTATTTGTGGAGATGGCTATTCATAGGGACTCCTTTTCTTTGCCTGACAGAGGCCCAGTGTTCTAAGCTCTAAGAGGGGCTCTGATGCCAGCATGTGAGTCACACTCACTTGCTACTGTTCTTTTCCAGAGTTTTGGGCCACTTGTTGCTCCACATCACTACCTCCTCTCCCCCTGCCCAGCTTGCATTGTCGCCCTGCCCTATCTACCATGCTGTGCTTGTACATAAGGTGCTTCTCTGCATTCCGTGTGTCTACTTTGTACTTTTGTGCTGCATTTTGAAAGAGCTGAATCGGCTGTTGGTGTCCAGGTTCAGGAAAGAATGCTGATCAACTTTTGGCAGTAGATGGTTTAATATATCTTATGATTGTTTCTTGATTTCCATGTTGTCTTGAGTTATATCTTATTGGCATATTTCCTAGGAATGTTTTCTGAGAAAAGTGCCATGCAAATGTTAGGTATTTTTTGACTTACCATGAAAAATCAAGAGTTGTCAAAATAATAAAACACTGTTTTGACTTTTAATTTTTCGTCAGTTTGCATTTCCTTATTGCTTTAGTCTTCATAGGTTTGTGAAGCTCTCAGTTTAGCTCAATTCTGTCTCTTCATGTACATTCTAAACCCTGGTATTCCTTATTCTTATGACCTCACAGTTACTTTGTAAGGGTACATGCAATTATTTGAACATCTTAATTTCTGACTTTTCTCACATTGAGCAGTTCTAAAAACTTTTGGCAATGATGCACACTCCGTCTTCCTTTGGAAAGTCATATTACATTTGAGCATGTTAAAGGTTCTGAGAAATCCTCTGAAATTATATAATAATAACAACCAGTCAGGAAAACTGTTCACATTTGCTAATATACAGTTTCTCAAAACTATTTGACTAGGAAACATTTTTCCACAAAGTACCAATTAACATTCCATGGAAATATTGTTGTGCAGAATATACCTGGGGAGAGGCATTGAATTTTCCTGAAAATTCATTTTCTCATTTACAATTTTCCTTTTTTTCTTTTTTTCACTGGCAGCTGGTGCCAGGCAGAACTGTGATGAAGGGCTGGGTTTGGTTGCATCCTTTCTCAATACCCTCCTTTCCTGACTGGGAGCATGCCCCCAGCCCAGGCCTTGTTACGCCTGCTGCCCAGAATCTCTCTCCCTGAGGTGGGGTAACTGGGCTCCTTTCCTGGCTTCTTCTCTGGACTAGTCTCTTTTTTGTCAGGACTAGTCTATTATATATATAATCTTTTCCATATGAAATGGGAAAGGACCAGGTTACTGAATTCATGTCAGAGTCAATAGAGATTCAAGCTTACCGGGTTTTCGTTGCCACTGGGGCCATTTGTGGTTTTTCAGGTGGACACTTCCTAAGCTATGTGACATAATGGATAAGATGAATATTTCATAACCAGAGACAGCTGGGGACAAATCTAGGCCCTATTATTTACTAACTGAGTGACCTTGAAGATGACTTAACCTAAGAATCAGGGTTTTTTTTTTCATGTAAAATAACGGACAATCATCTACCTGATAGGATTACATGGTGTATTGGTTGGAAACCCAGGGCTTAATAATTACTAGCTGTTGTTGTTGTTAGTATTATTCAGCTATGATTCCATTGCCTGTTATTTTTCTCCAACATTTTATTATGAAAAATTTTAAACATATGGAAAGTTAAAATAATTGGATAGTGAACACTCATAAACCTAACATCTAAATTCAATAAATAATATTTTATTATATTTGATTTGTCACATATATATTCACCTATCCATCACTTCATGTATCTTTTATCTTATTTTAAAATGAATTTTAAAGTAAATTGCAGACATCTTCCTCTTAAATACTTCAGCTTTATTATCATTAATAAGAGTTCAATATTTGTGTATGGTTCTTTCGGTGGTGGAGGGGTAAAATCTAGATACCATGAAATGCACAAATTATATCATTTTTCATGTAACTCTATTAAGGTATAGAATATTCTGTGCCCGAGAAAGTTTGCACTGGCTCTGTTTAGTCAGTCCTCACCTTTACTCCTAACCCTGAATATTGTCTGATTTTTATAGCTAGGATTCCAGGCATGTTTTGTAGGATAGTGATAGGAATATTTGGGAGCTGGGGAGTTGCAGCATATGCTTTTTATCACACCATGGATGCTGGACCTTGGTATAGTTTTTCCATATGAGATTTTATAAATTTTGCATTTTTATAAAAGTATAGTAATTCATTCAGCAAACATTTACTTACCAGATACCTTGCTAAGTATTGAGGGAGACATTCTGGAATCAAGTGAGTGAAGTAGAGCATTACAGAGGCTCTAATAAAAATAGGTACGGGGTATAATGGAGGCACCAAGAAGGGAGAGGTTGAGCTCTTCCCAACTCGGAAACATAGGCAAGGATAGCCTTGAAAAGAGGAGGTGATATTTGAGCTGAGTGTTGTAAAAGATGAGTTGGTGTTTGAAGGCATTAGTGGAGTGGGAGAGGAGTTGGAAAACAGTGTTTTAGGGTGAGCAAGGGCAAAGGGGAAGAAGGAGCCTGTGTGGTAGGGAATGGTTTTCCTAGGCTGGAGCAAAGGCAGCAAAGAGGAAGCTAAGATGGTAGATGCAAATGACTTTGGTTTATTTTTATAGCCTAGGGAGTAATTGAAGATATTTAGTCATTTATGGAGGGGATTAAACTCAAGAGAGAAATTGTTAAACAATGCAGTTAGTAGCTTAAGAATATTTTATGATCACATCAAAATCATATTTCTTCTTTGTGTTATTAAACTGTAATTTTATATTCATATTCTGACTCTTTCCCCATTTATCTTTCTAAAATGACAGGTAGTGTGCCAGTATTTGAAAAATCCCAATGTATCTGATTCACTACTGCTGCAGAATATTTTCCAAGCTTTGAATGTATATTACAATTATTCGGGCCAGGTGAAATGCCTTAATATTTCAGAGACAGCAACTGGCAGTCTGGGAACACTGGGTTGGAGCTATCAGGTAAATATGTGTAATTTCCCCAAGTGGAACTTACTTTTCACTGATACAGCTGTGCTGTAAAGAAAAAATCAGGGTACACAAGATTTTGTCACCTAACCTGGATCCAGTTTTGGCTTCTGTTACTTTATGCTGTGATACTATGGACAAGTTTGCTTGTTCATTCATTTGTTCATTTAATAATCACCAAATATATATTGAGTTCTTACCATGCATCAGGCACTCCTCTAGGTTTCAAAGATACAAAGATAAATAGTACATGATCAAATATAGTGTAGTGAAAAAATAAGTAATTAGTATTTCAATAGATCTTGATAAGTCCTACAAAGGAAGCATTTTATAGACATATAAGAGAAAGGGAGTCTAATTTGTCCTTCATCTGCACAATAAGACAGTAATAATAATAATACTTTCCTTCCAGAGTTGTTTTGAGGGTTAAATATGATAATAAATGTGAAATCAAGCAGTTTGCAGTGAAGGGATATAATCCTGACTTCCGTGGCTTCTTGACCAAGTCTTTTTAAGAATAATGAGAGATTATATGGCACAGAAGTAAAGAACGGGGTTTTGAAGCGGCCTTGCCTGAGTTCAAACCCTGCCTTTACTACTTACCAACATTATGACTTTGTATTATTTATTTAACCTCTTTTTGCCTCATTTTTCTAATTGGATTCTCTCTTGGTTTGCTTTTTAGGCCTGCACAGAAGTAGTCATGCCGTTTTGTACTAATGGTGTCGATGACATGTTTGAACCTCACTCATGGAACTTAAAGGAACTTTCTGATGAGTGTTTTGAACAGTGGGGTGTGAGACCAAGGCCCTCCTGGATCACTACTATGTATGGAGGCAAAAACATCAGTTCACACACAAACATTGTTTTCAGGTGAGTTTTTACTGTCCAAAGATAAACTTCAGTTGGTGGAACATTTGTAGAATATCTGAAAAAATAGAACCAGGAAAATCCTGGACAATAGAACAATATAAAATACAACAGTGGTACCCGTCATGTTTTCCTATGCCTTGAAAGATAGGATGCTGAGAAGAGATAGAATTTTTTGCTCTATTACCAATGTGCTTTATTAAAGTCTTAAAAATCAACAGCAACAAAATTTTTAAAATATTAAAAACAAACTCTCCAGCACAAAATAAAGCATCATCCGCTGTTCTCAATTTGTCTTATTATTGTTATGTTGTTTTTGATGATAATAAAAAATTTCAGTATTCAACACTTTTGAAGTGCCCACTTCATTCTGTTCCAAGTACTAAATGAGGCACTTTAAATAAATTACCTGGTTAAATCCTCACAACAACCCTGTGAAGTAGTTCTTCTAGGCCCTTTTTCACTGTGAAGGAAACTGAAAGTTGCTGTGTTCAATCACTTGCCAAAGCTCATCCAGCTTTGTTTTAGTTACTAAGTGATAAAGCCAGCTTTCTATTATGACCTGACTACAAATCCCATGTTTGTTTTTCTACATTACACTGCTCCTTAAGAAGTCACATAGTTGCCACTGGTTCACATTAGAGTTAATTGAGCAGACTCTATGTGTATCTGACTGGGCCTTCAAAATTTCCATGTTTTGAGTTGAACATTAGGTTGTCAGCTATTAAAATAGCAACGAGTTATTCAAGAATTTCCCCAAGTCTATATAGAAATAGGAGATACCACTACATACCTGTTAACCAGAGCTATTTTTTAAATTGTAAATGTCATTCTTTTACAAGTTCTTTTATTTGTTTTAATTTTTACTCTTTGAAAAAAATCTGTTAAAACTTTATCTTGCATTTTACAGAAGTCTATGAATGATTTTTAAAAGGTACCTCCTTACCCCATATCACATTTCTCTGACAGTTGTTAAAGTAGGCAATGAGTATATCACCAGCTTGAGCATCGGCATCTTGCAAGGATTTCAGACCAACCAACCACTCACCAAAGAACTTGGCAGCTTTTTAATCTTGTTTTTAATACAATGGTAGGTCCACTCTGATGGCATACTTATCCAGCCAAATCTCTACAACACACTGCAAAATCAGTGATTAGCAAATTGGTTAGCTTTGGCATGCAGCTGTGCTTATTTGCCCGTGACAGCCTGGTGTTGATACTGGCAACAGAACATTGAGAAGGACAACTTTCACACTATAAGAAACAGAGTCGGGTACCCTTCTGCGGGATTGTGTCTGGTGATCAGCATGTGTGACATCACCTTGACAATTCCTTGATGTATCAAGGGCTAGTTTCCTCCAGCCCTTTTATGAGGCACTACTCTGTTCATAAGGGTGGAGCCCCATAACTTAAATGACATATTCCTTGATGTATCTCCTCAAGACATTTTCTGTTTCTGTTGGAATCTCCCTTTGATTACAAGTTGGTTATTACCATCTATAGAACCACTTGTACCCAATTCAGCCAACAAAAATGCAAGGAGGCTGGGTGCAGTGACTCACTCCTGTAATCCCAGCACTTTGGGAGGCCAAGGCAAATGGCTTACTTGAGCCCAGGAGTTCGAGAACAGTCTGGGCAACATGGTGAAACCCCATCTCTAGAAAATATATAAAAATTAGTTGGCATGGTGGCACGTGCCTGCAGTCTCAGCTACTCGGGAGGCTGAGGTGGGAGGATGGCTTGAGCAGAGGAGGTGGAGGTTATAGTGAGCTGAGATTGCACCACTACACTCTAGCCTGGGCAATAGAGCCAGATATTGTCTCAAAAAACAAAAACAAAAACAAAAACAAAAACAACCAAGAAACATAAAACAAAACAAAATAATAAAAAAAAATGCAAGGAAATGTTTGGGCTGATTATGTAATAGTTTACAGATACCCATAAAGTTGACGAAAGGAGTTTTCTTCATTCCTACTTGGATGACCTGTGGAGGTTTCATGGTGAATTTCCTTTTCTTTCAAGCAACTGTATCTGGATTCTTTCCCCTTATGATGTTGAATACATGATCCAGCAGCTCCTCATATGTGCAGTCTCTTTCTGAGCCTACCTTGCAGGGCCTATCTGATTACTGAATGAGACAGCATCGTCTTTTTGCTGTCTTCATCTTCTAGAGCTGTATCTTTTTTTTTTTTTTTTTTTTTTTTTTAAAAAGAGTCTTGCTCTGTCACTCAGGCTGGAGTGCAGTGGCATGATCTTGGCTCACTGCAACCTCCGCCTCCTAGGTTCACACCATTCTCCTGCCTCAGCCTCCCAAATTACTCCCAAGTAATTTTCTGTATGTTTAGTAGAGACAGGGTTTCAACCATGTTAGCCAGGATGATCTCGATCTCCTGACCTCGTGAGCCGCGTGACTCGGCCTCCCAAAGTGCTGGGATTACAGGCATGAGCCACCACTCCCGGCTAGAGCTGTGTCTTTAGTATTCCATCCTCATCTGGGAACTTGACATTCTTCTTTTTATTGCCAAGCATAATGTCAAGGTCCTCCTCTGGTTCTTCTGGTTCTTGAACATCACTTTCAATCTTAAGATCCTTTACAACTTCTTCAGCTTTATCAATATCAAATATCCTTTTTTTTTTCCTCCTTTTTCTTCTGAATAAAGAAATTCAGGTCATCTAGAACATCAGAAATGTCTTTTTTCCTACTGTCATCTTCATTGGCTTCTACATCTTTGTCCTCAGCTGGCTCCGGTTCCTCTTCTTGGGCTAGTTTTTCTCTGTTTGTGTATCCTCTTCCTCATCTAACATAAAGGGTTTTTTCTTTTTCTTCTTGCTCATAGTAGGATCAAAAACTGTCTCATCCCCAGACATGGCTGTGGCTCAAGTGGGCTCAGCACATGGGAACTCGGACAGGCCAGCCCCAGGCCCCTGGCAGCATTGCTGCTCCTGCCAGTACCTCTCCAACCACTGTACTTTACAAATTCTTTTAAATAAGAGTCAGATTTGGCCTTTGGCATGTAGTCAAAAGTTTTTAGGGATGAGGAGAGCTGTTTGCCTGTACTTTGACTCTGAGTTTAGGCTGGTAGCACTGCCCACTTTGCAAAAAAAGGTCTCTGACTCATTAGACTCATTCTATTTTCTCTTTTAATTTTTAATTTTTGTTTTTATTTTAAGTTCCGGGGTACATGTGCAGGATGTGCAGGTTTGTTACCTAGGTAAACGTGTGCCATGGTGGTTTGCTGCACCTATCAACCGATCACCTAGATATTAAATCCAGCATGCATTAGCTATTTTTCTTTTTCTTTTGAGATGGAGTTTTGCTCTTTTTGTGCAGGCTGGAGTGCAATGGCACAATTTTGGCTCACTGCAACCTCTGCCTCCTGGGTTCAAGCTATTCTTGCCTCAGCTTCCCAAGTAACTGGGACTACAGCTCACCTGGCTAATTTTTGTATTTTTAGTAGAGATGGAGTTTCACCATGTTGGCCAGGCTGGTCCCAAACTCCTGACCTCAGGTGATCCGCCCGCCTCGGCCTCCCAAAGTGCTGAGATTACAGGCGTGAGCCACTGCACCCGGCCTTAGCTATTTTTCTTAATGTTCTCTTTCCCCCAACTCCATCCACTGACAGGCCCCAGTGTGTGTTTTTTCCCTCCCTGTATCTGTGTGTTCTTGTTGTTCAGCTCCCACTTAAAAATGAGAACACGCAGTGTTTGGTTTTCTGTTCCTGCGTTAGTTTGCTGAAGATAATGGCTTCCAGCTCCATCCATGTCCCTGGAAAGGACATGATCTCATTCCTTGTTATGGCTACATAGTATTCCACCCAGCAGTATACCTTTCCCCAAATATAAGGCAAGACACTTTAATGGAAAACTTAAAACTGCTTTTTGTTTAATTTCCTTCCGTTGTGTTCCTTGTTCTCAAAAGGATTCTTCAAAACTATACTCTTCAGCTCAGTCTTACAAAATGATAGTTAAGCAAATAAGTCTGCTTAGGATGTTTAAGGAAACTGTGCCAAATTTAGGTTATTTGAAATCAGGAAAACTTGAAAGAACTGAGAGGGTTGAAAAAGACCTAAACATAAGCCTTTGAGTTTGTCTTAGTCCACTAGTGCTGCTATAGCAAAAAACCTGAGAGAGGATAATATATAAACAGCACAAATGTATTGCTCACAGTCATGGAGGCTGGGAAGCCCAAGATGAGGATGCTGGCAGGTTTGGTGTCTGGTGAGGGCCCAGTCTCCGCTTTCAAGATGGCACCTTAAGGCAGCATCCTCAAATGGCGGGAGGTGGAAGGCCAAAAGGGACCTAAGCTAGTTTCCTCCAGCCCTTTTGTAAGTATTTTAGTTATCCATTGCTTTTTTATGTTACCTTTCTCAGACTGTCAAAATGATAATCATCATCATCATCATCATCATCACCATCGTTATCATCATTGGAGAAGGGGGCATATTTTGTGAGAAAAGTCAGTGGGTAGGAATTAGAGCTCCACGTAAGAAACTTTTAGCTCGGTGTAAGAAAGGACTTTCAGGAAGAGCTGTTCAAAGGTAGAGTGCGCTGTCTTGAGTAAAATTTCGTAAGCTTTTTTGATTCTCAGTTTTATCCTTTGTGAAGTGAGAATAATAATACCACTCACCCCGTAAAGTTGTTGTGGTGCATCAAAAGAGCTCATCAAAGTACTTGGCCCAGATCTGGCAAATATCTGCACTCAAAATATATTTGTTGAATGAATAAATGAAAGTACACTCTTCACCTTGCCCTTTATGTTCTAGCCACAGGGAACTGTATACTTATCTCTGAATGTCCTTTCTCATCCTCTTTTTCCTTTTTCCTTAAGTCTCATACCTTCTCCAAGAAATATTCTGTAAGGGAGGATAGGTTTCTACCTCCCCCTTACTTCTAGTAGCACCTATAAGTACCGCTTATCACTCCATGTGGTAGTTATTTGTTTGTGTTTCTATCTGCCCCATGAGATTGTGAATTTATCACTGGCAGGAACTTCATCTTAACCATCTCTGTATCTTTAGCATTTGCTACAGTGACTGGCACATAATGAATGCCCAGTAAATATGCCTGTTGTTGATAAGGATGATGAATGAAATACACAGCTCAGGAAGGCTTCAGAAGCATGTGAAAGTTTAAAGGCAAGACTGTGTAAAGATGCTGGTTTATCTTTTTGCAGTGGCAAGTCTACTTTTACAAAGAAATCTTTTTCTATAGTTTGCTAGGTATGAGAAATACAATGCAAAAATTTTTAAGTTATTAAAAAATTCAAAATTCTCCTACTTTTCTGAAGAAAGAGCACTCCCAAAGTAAAGGAACAGCCACAGGTGTGTCTGTTCTGTGTACTTCATGGCCACTAGCTATAAAATGTTTCTGGTTGCTGAGTAAGAAGGTGTCCAAGCATAGGCATGGGCAAAGACTTCATGACTAAAACACCAAAAGTAATGGTAACAAAAGCCAAAATTGACAAATGGGGTCTAATTAAACTAAAGACTTCTGCACAGCAAAATAAATTATCATCAGAGTGAACAGGCAACCTACAGAATAGGAGAAAATTTTTGCAATCTGTCCATCTGACAAAGGGCTAATATCTAGACTCTACAAGGAACTTAAACAAATTTACAAGAAAAAAACAACCCCATCAGGAAGTGGGCAAAGACAGTTCTCAAAAGAAGACGTTTATGTGGCCAACAAACATGAAAAAAGCTCATCATCACTGATGATTAGAGAAATGCAACTCAAAACCACAGTGAGATACCATCTCATGCCAGTAGGAATGGCAATTATTAAAAAGTCAGGAAACAACCGATACTGGAGAGGGTTTGGAGAAATAGGAACGATTTTACACTGTTGGTGGGTGTATAAATTAGTTCAACCATTGTGGAAGACAGTGCGGCAATTCCTCAAGGATCTAGAGCCAGAAATACCATTTAACCCAGCAATCCCATTCCTGGGTATATACTCAAAGGATTATAAATCATTCTACTATAAAGACACATGC
>NW_012105498.1:601212-606020 GCF_000951045.1 Mandrillus leucophaeus | reverse complement strand
GGCTGATCTCAAACTCCTGACCTCAAGTGATCCATCCATCTTGGCCTCCCGAAGTGCTGGGATTACAGGTGTGAGCCACCATGCCTGGCCAGGACAGGCAATTTTAAATTGTATTTCAAATACACATATACTTAATGTACCTAATTTTTTTTCTCATATAATTTGTACATTTACATTTTCATGATTTATTTACTTCTTGGTGGTGGTAATACTTATTATGCTTACAGAATATGGTAATAACTATAATGACATCACACGTTCGTGTAGTAGTTTATTTATTTTCACATGTGTTATTTGACTTGGGCCTCACAATAGTTCTGTCTGAGAAGGGTATTATCTTTCTTAAAAAACATTTTTTTTCTATAATCCACATGAGAATTGAGGTTCACAGGGGTCAGTAACTTACCCAAAGTCATGCAGCTAGTAAAAATGTACAACTTAGATCTACTGAATGAATTCATTGTTCTTTCCACTATTAACACACAGCTGAAGGTCAGTCGCTTTATATTTGTGTTAATCATTTATATGAACTTTTCTTTCCCACGTAAAAAGTACCAAAGTGATTTACAGCATGTTTGTGAACTTGCATATGTGTATTTATAGGTGTCTGTGATGGGCATCCAGTATGTGGCCACAGCCAACTAGACACTTTTTAAGTTCATTCAGTAAATTTTTTGGGCCTCCTATTGTGAACCAGGTCTGCTTCTAGGAACTTGGAGATGTAGAAATAAACAATATGGACAAAAATCTCTGCTCTCGTGGAGTTCTAGTTTGAGAGCTAGGAAATGAAACAAGATAGAACTTATAAATATGTTAGAAGGATATAAGTGACAAGGAGAAAAAAGTAAACCAGGAAGGGGACTGTAAAATGTCATAGGGAGGGAAAACAGTTGAAATACTTTATTAGAGTGACCAGGGAAGACTTCATCAAGGAGTGACTTTAAAAAAATGATATAGAGGAAGTAAAGGAGCTAGCCATGAAGTTGGTGGAGTAAGAGGATTAACTGAAGGCAAAGGCCTTGAAAGAGAAGTGTCCCCAGCCTATTCTTCAGGTGGAGTAAGGTCAGTGTGGTTGGAGTGGGGTTAATACGTGAGAGAGTAATAGGAGGTGAAATCAGGGAGGGAGCAGAGGGCCCGAATTATGTGGAAACTTGTTGGTTCTAGTAAGGACTTAGGTTTTTACTGTGAATGAGATGGGAAAACTTGGAGCTTTTTGAGAAAAGGAATGACATTATCTGGTTCAGGTTTTAACAGGATCAAGTTGGCAGCTCTATTGATATTAAATTGCAGGGAGACAAGGGTAGAGGCAGGAAGGTCAGTTAAAAGGCTATTGTAGTAACTCAGGCTAGAGATAATGGTGACTTAGATTAGGGTTGTGCAGTGGAGGTAATGCAAAATGGTCAGATTATGGATATATTTGAAGATATAGATGACAGGATTTGTTGACAGATTGTGTGTTAAACAATGAGAAAATTAAAGAGTGAAACCAAAAAGTGACATCAAACTTTTTGACCTGAACAATGAAAAGGATAGACTTCCCATTGACAGAGATTGGGGAAGATGGCAGGAGGAGCTGGTTGGCATTTGGGAAGCATCAGGAACTGCCAAGTGTCTAATTTGACTTCCATGTAAAAATGTGAAGTTCACATTTGAACTTTGGTTCTGAAGTTTAGGGGAACAATCCTGGCTAGATACATTATTTGGTAGTCATCTATATGTAGGTTGTACTTATAGTTGAGAAGTTTTTTGATGATTATGCAAATTATGGGAATAATTTCATGTCTTTGATAATGTGAGCTTGAAGACTTTTTATTTCAGGCTTTGTTGTAAACAATACCAGCAAAATGGAGTTTGTATTAAACAAATATCAGGACACACATAAAAATGTCCTATAAGTGATTTCAAGTGGTATGTAGTAAAGATATGCCAAGAGGTACCATTCGAGGGGAAAGTGATCTAATACATGCCATGGGCAGAATACTCAGATCCAGGTAGTTCAGTGACAGTTTTTCCCCTGGGGAATCTGTTTCCATGAGATTAGGTAGATGAAAGGCAGACCTGGGACTAGAAGCAAAGTATGTCTGATCCCAAAGCTCATGCTCTTCTTACTTTGCAGCACACAAGACAGCGTGAGCTGTCGACTTTCAACAGCAGTCACGGTTCCACTGAATTGCAACATAGTATAAAATTAAGCACTGGACTAGGGTTTTTAGAGCTGTGTTTGAATCTCAGATTTGCTAAGTCAAATGATTTTGGCAAGCCTTTTAAATTCTCTGGGCATTAGTTTTCTCTTTTATAAAAGAATTGTAATTAAACCTACTTCGTAGGGTTGTTACAATGAACATGTGAAAGGCTTTGTAAACATGAATGCAATCTATGCATAGTATGTTATACTAGGGAAAAATTTGATTTAAATAGTATCAAGAATAAAATGCTTTGGAATAAATTTAACAAAAGAAGTGCAAGATGTATACATTGGAAACAAATTAAAAATTGCTTCCTTTAAATGGAAAGACCTCTCATGTTTATGTATTAGAAGAATTAATACTATTAAGGTGACTATTACTCCTCAAGTTGATCCACAGATTCAATGTGATCTCTATCGAATTTCCAGCTGGCCTTTTTTTTAAAAAAAAAAATTAGAAATTGACAAGCTGATCCTGAAATTCATATAGGAATATATGGGACCCAGAATAGCCAAAACAATCTTGAAAAGGAAGAATGAACTTGAAGAACTCACACTTCCTGATTTCCAACTTACTACAAAGCTACAGTCAATACAGTGTGATACTGGCATAAGGATAGACATATAGACAAGTGGAAGAGAATCAAGTGTCCAGAAGTCAAACCTTACATGTATGGCTTATTGATTTTCAACAAAAGTAGCAAGACAATTCATTGAGAAAAGAAGTTTTTTCAACAAATGATGATGGGAAAACTGGAGATTCGCATGCAGAAGAATGAGGTTTGCTCCCTATTTCATACCATAACAAGAAAAATCAACTCAGAATAGATCAAAGGCTTAAATGTAAGGGCTAAAATGATAAATCTTATAAAGGAAAACATAGGAATAAATCTTCATGACTGTGGGTTAGACAGCAGTTTCTTGGTTACCATACCAAAAACACAAACAATGAGAAAAAATAGATAAATCAACTTCATGAAAATGAAAAACTTGTGCTGCAAATGATACTATCAAGAAAGTTAGAAGATAGTCTACAGAATGGGAGAAAATATTTGCAAGTCATATATTTAATAAGGGACTTGTATCCAGAATAGGTAAGGCTTTATAAACAATACCAGCAAAACAGAGTTTGCATTAAACAAATATCAGAACACACATAAAAATATTCTGTAAGTTATTTCAAGTGGTATGTGGATAAAGATATGCCAAGAGGTGCCATACAAGGGGAAAATGATCTAATGTTTGCAATGGGCTGAGTACTTAGATCCAGGTATTTGAGTGCCAGTTTTTCCCCTTAGGAATCTGTTTCCATGAGATTAGGTAGATGAGAGGCAGACCTGAGACCGGAACCAAAGTGTGTCTGATCCCAAAGCTCATGGTTTTCTTACTCTGCAACACACAAGTTAAGAGAGTGTGAGCTCTCAGTCAAAAATAAAAAGATACATAACTCTAGTTAAAAAATGAGCAAAGATATGACTGGGCATTTTCCCAAAGAAGATATAAAAATGGCCAATCAGCACATAAGATGTTTAAACACCATCAGTCTCTTGGGAAATGCAAATTAAAACCATAGTGAAATATTGTTTAATACTTACTAGCCTAGGATGTCTAAAATAGACAGATAATAATAAGTGTTGAAGATGTAGAGAAAGTGGAACCCTCAAATGTTGCTACTGGGAATATAAAATGGTGTAGCCCCTTTGGAAAGTAGTCTGGCAGCTAATCAATAGGCTGTTACCATATGTCCTAGAAATTCCTAAGTATATGCCTAAGAGAAGTGAAATCATACATCCACACAAAAACTTGTATGTGAATGTTCAAAGGAGCAATACTCATTAGCCAAAAAGTGCAAACAATACAAATGTGCATCAAATGATGAAGAGATAAGTAAAATATGATGTATTCGTACAATGAAATATTATTTGGCAATAAAAAGGAACGTGTACTGATTCATGCCGCAACATAGGTGAAACTTGAAAACATTACACTGGGTGAAAGAGACCTGTTGCAAAAGACCACCTACTATTTAATTCCATTTGTATGAAATGTCCAGAATAGGCAAATCTATAGATTCAGAAAATAGACTCATGGTTTCCTGGGGCTGAGAGCAAGGCAGGAAGGTGGGGAATGACTGCTAATGAGTATCGGTTTCTATTTGGGGTGATGAAAATGTTCTAAAATGGATTGTGGTGCTGGTTGCACAACTCTGAGTATACTAAAAACCATTGAATTGTGTATTTTAAATGGACAAATTCTGTGGTAGATGAATTATATCTCAACAAAACTATTCAGAAATATTATTAGGGATGCTGTCTGTGGTTGTATTGGATTTTTTACTCAGTTAAACTAAATACTCAGTTTTAGTGACTGATTATCTTTACATTATTCTGAATTGTGTTGTGTGAACCAGTCGAGACTAATAACCTAGTAGCATTTCCTTAACTTTAAAGCTAATGTAAAATGAAGATTTTTGTGTAATGCCCAAATTTTTGGATTCCAGATCCCGGTGACATTTTTCAGATCTACTATCCTGTTTCCCAAAGTACTGTACTGTATTGGATAAAAAAATGCAGCCTCCTCCTTTCCTCCCTCCCTCCCTCCCTCCCTTTCTTCTTTCCTCCCT
>NW_012105498.1:593368-601162 GCF_000951045.1 Mandrillus leucophaeus | reverse complement strand
CTTTCCTCCCTCCCTCCCTCCCTTTCTTCTTTCCTCCCTTTCTCCCTTCCTCCCTTCCTTAAGAAAATGGGGTTTCACCATGTTCCCCAGGCTAGCTGGGCTCAAGTGATTCACCATCTTGGCCTCCAAAGAGCAAAGATTACAGACATGAGCCACTGTGCCCGGCCTGTTATCTCCATTTTACAGATGAGGAAACTGAGTCAGGTAACTTGCATTATATAACTTTTGAATGATGAAATCAGGATTGAAATTCAGGTTTCTAAATTTCATATCCCAGTACAATCTAGGTTGATTTATGGGAACACCTCCTTCAATCATCTCTGGTTCCTTTTTTTTTTTTTTTGCACCTGGTTGCAGGAATATTGCAAAACTCCAGTATGAATCATCTCTCCATATGATCAATTAGGTCCTCAGATCAAATCCCCCAGGTTACAAGTTTATAATTTTAGGTGTTAAACATATAATAGGTTTCTCCTAGCTTATCTGAGTGTCAGTATGAAAAACTAACACCTTTATTTTTTCTTCTGTTTTTTACTTGCAGCAATGGTGAACTAGACCCCTGGTCAGGAGGTGGAGTAACTAAGGATATCACAGACACTCTGGTTGCAGTCACCATCTCAGAGGGGGCCCACCACTTAGATCTGCGCGCCAAGAATGCCTTAGATCCCACGTCTGTGCTGTTAGCCCGTGCCTTGGAAGTCAGACATATGAAGAATTGGATCAGAGATTTCTATGACCGTGCAGGAAAGCAGCACTGAGAAACTTTTGATTGTTTTCAGTTTCTTCTTTTATGTTCTCACCACCACATTCCCATTCACTTTGGTTTTCTACATGTAATTACCTTCTCTTGTGTATCATTAGATTTGATGGGCCAAGGTTGAGATAGAATAGAGGGTGATGACGGTAAGAGCAACTGTCCCATGAATGTGATTTCCTGGGTTCTCACTGTCTTTGCACCATGTCTAGGAAGAATCTTCTTGATAACTCTCCCACACCATCAGTGGCCTTCAAAACTGGAGCAGAGCTCCTGATTGCTTTTCATAAGAGGGAGAGTTACTTTCTTTGTATCTCTGCAAGCAGAGATTTCTTTTTGGCTTTGAGGTTGAAGTCTCTTTAGCCCATTTGTAAGTCCCCATCCCTACCCTACACAAAGTAAAAGCAGAAGATAGATTAAAAAATGATGTAATTGCAGCTGGTAGGATGTCTGGTGCCAATCCAGGAAGTGAGAGCCATTTCTTTTGTACTGGATTTAATGACTTTGAACTGTGCTGTAAATAAAGAATACAGCTGGACCTTATACCTGTGTGTTGCTTCTGAAGCTCACTCCGGCTCCGGCTGTTGGGAATGCTGTGTGCACTGGGCTTAGCTGGTTTTGGAAAGTCCTTTAATTTTTTCTCTTCCACTTGGCAGCTTTTCTTAGTTCTGGGATGTTGGCCACTGTGGTACTGCCAGTAAGAAATCTGGCCTTTTTCTGCTCCATTTCTCTTTGTTTCTAAGGTCAGTTTTGTGGTAATTTGGTTGAATTCTGCCAGTTTAGGAAAATGACTCTGTTTTGTCTTTTTAAATCTGAGCAAGCTTTATGCTGTAGTCACTAATTATATTTCAGTAAGAAGCCTTTAAAAATTGATGAATCAGCTGTTCCCAAAGTAGAATATAGTAATATTCAGCTTTTAAATTTTTACAATTTTATTTTCTGATAGTTGTTACTGCTGTCATTAAAACCAGAAGTGTTAGACACTAACAGGCAGGTGCACGAGAACTTTTCTGTATGACTTCCAAAAGACAAGCTGACTAATTCATGCAGGCAGCATATTTGACATTAATAAATGGCCAAGCCATTCCTATTTCCAAGGGGTTGGCTTCTTTCAAGCAGTTCTTACACTGAGACCTTTCTTCAGAAGGGCTTTTCTAGGATAACAAATAGGGTTGGATCAAAACCTTTCAGGGACACAGAGAGACAGAGAGACTAACAGTTTCTACTCTGTTGAAAGATTTCTTCCTCCTTGTTTCTTTTCATTTTCTCTCAATAATTTTTTTTTCTTCACACTGCCTTGGGAACATTTTCTGCTTTTAAAAAACTGTACCTTGAGCTTGATCATTTTTAAGGCACTTTTTTTTTTTTTTTTTTTTTTTTAAGTACAGATATAGAGTTCATTCTTGGGATGGAAGGCTGAAATATTTCCTTTACTTTCCCTGGCATCTGGGAGATACAGGAAAATCTTTGTCTTATTTTGGAAGGCTTTAGTTCTCATTGTAATGAGTTGTCTACCAAAGCATTTGGTTACCATTTTTGTTTCAGCATCAGAGAACAATCTCTTTGGGTGGGAATTTAAGGGCCAAAACAATACTGGGTTTTTTTCTTTGTCAACTAAGAAATTATATAATGCAGGGTTTATGGGCTTAATAGAGGATATTCTTACAATTTATTTTACAAATTTTAGGGTTTTTTCCTTGTGTCAAATCTTTAAAATACTTTGCCATTTTATTTAATATTGATTGTTTAGATGAGTTACATTATTCTGAAGAAACAAACTGCAAAAAATAGAATTTTTTGGCAAGCATAATTGTATCCTATTACTGTACGCATTTTAGGGATATAGATAGCAGCCTTAATTGAAGTGAGTACAGTTATAATATGCTAAAGGTTAATTTTAAAATGAAAAAGAATTGGAGTGTCAGATAAGCCTCATTATTTAAAGCATCCCTCTAATAAAACTACACTTTTTACGGACAGGGAAAGAGAGACATGGAGACTTGAGTGCTTTCTATTTTTATTTTTTTCAGCTCCCAAGAGCTTAGAAAGAATTTCTCCTAAAGAAATTTAGGAAAACCTTCTTAGGGAATCTGTAGCGCCAAGAGGTTATCCAGAGGAGCCAGTGTCTAAGCCAGCATCGTAGAGGGCGAAGGCCCCTGAGATATCCAGTTCAACTGCATCATTTTGTAAGGGATAGAATTGTAGCCTAGAGAGAAGGAACTTGTCTAAGGCCTCACAACTCCTTTTTGGCAAAATTGCGACAGAACTGGGGCTCCTTTTTGGCAGATTTTGTTTGTTTGCTTCATTTTACTCGTACAGTTTTATTTTTGTTTGGATTCAAGCAACAAAAGCCCACAAAACCAGCTTAAGGAAAAGAAATTTTTTGAAACTGCAAGATCAGCTCCAGGACTTGGGTTACTAGGAATCATGGGGAACTAGAACTGGGGTCTGGAAGGTCGTTAAAAATCAGTACTGCTGTGTTCTGTTTCACTTTCAACAGAGGTGACCTGTTGTCAGACTGGTTTGGATTTGTTCGTCAGATGTCTACAGTTTGGTAGGCAGTCTAAAGCGTGCATCAGAATTACCCAAAAGGGCTTGTAAAAATGCTGATTCCTGAGCCCCGTCCCAGAGTTTCTAATATGTCTTGGGATGGATCTTGGGAAGTTGCATTTCTAACAAGTTCCCAGGTGATGCTGGAGCATCCCACTTTGAGAGCCCCTAGTTGAAAGAATCCGGAATTTGAATTTGAATTCAGTTCATCTTACTTCTGTCATCCTGCCTGACTCATTTGAGTGTGGGAGCCCTGCCTAGTGCATCTCTTCCCGTGACTGCTTTATTCTCCCCCTACAGACCAGCTTCCTTTTCTGTACTCACAAGGCCCATAAGGACTTCTTAGAATGGTGTCCTCAACCCCCTGAGGGAGCAATGCTTCACAAATGCACAACTCTCAGGTGGTTAGGGAAGGACAGGGCCATGAAAACATGGTTACAAAAGTGTACTTCTTAGGACTGGGGAAGCAGTTCAGGCAACTCAATCACACGACATCTATCACACAGTGTTTCTCGGAGCACAGGTATCCAACAAAATGCCAATAACTTGTGTAGTAGAAAGACCTATACCCATAGTTGAACAAGTGTGGAAAATAATGGGACAAATGAAGTTGAATAGTTGCTTTGTTTATCTGTAAATAGTATGTGACTCTCTGAAATGGTGATGAGAATACAACTCTTTCTTTTCTTTTTTTTTGGAGACGGAGTCTCGCTCTGTCGCCCAGGCTGGAGTGCAGTGGTGTGATCTCTGCTCACTGCAAGCTCCGCCTCCCGGGTTCACGCCATTCTCCTGCCTCAGCCCCCAGAGTAGCTGGGACTGCAGGCACCCGCCACCACGCCCGGCTAATTTATTTATTTTTTTTAGTACAGACGTGGTTTCACCATGTTAGCAAGGATGGTCTCGATCTCCTGACCTCGTGATCCACCTGCCTCAGCCTCCCAAAGTGTTGGGATTATGGGCGTGAGCCACTGTGCCTGGCCAACTTTTTCTATTCTTAACAGAGCATCTCCTAGGCATAAGGCATTGGTCTAAAACTTGAAAAATGCAATGGTGAAAAAGCAAACACAGCACCTAATTTAATAAGGTTTATGTTCTGGTGGGAGAAAGACACGAAATGTCAATTATACAGTGAATTGGTACAACTATAAATCTTATGAAGAGTTGAGGCTATTAGGACATTAATTGCAATTTAATAGGAAAATAAAGATTAATTGCTAAATGTTCTAATCTAATGGCCTTGACTCGTCATAACACTAAATGTTAAATGTTTAGCATTTAGACAATGTGAGGTAGTCTGGGGGAATAGCAGTGTCTTTTTGATATGCTACATTTTAGCTGTGATCTAAATGATGAATGGGAGCTATACTAGGAAGAGGAGTGCAGAAAATGACATGTGCAAAAGCCCTGAGTGTAGCATATTCAAGGAACTTGAAGAAGACCACTGCAATGGGAAGGCAAACAACTACAGAGAATGTGACGTAAGATGAATATGAAGACATGGGCAGGGGGAATGCTCATTCAAGTAGAATTATACAGATGAAAAACCTTTGATGGGCTTTAATCGGGGAAGTGATACGAACAGATTTTCATTTAAAAGGACTACTCTGGCTATAGAGTAGAGTATGCATTGTAGGGTACAAGCAAGTAAGGTAGGAGACCCCAGTCACAGTTGTCAAGTTAAGAGAAGAAGGTAAGTTTGACTAGAGTGGTAGAGATGGAGACGAGGAGAAGTGGAAAAATTGGAGAAAGATTTAGTAAGTCAATGGAATTTGACTCAGTCTGTGCTGGAGAGTCATGGTGAGTAGATGGCAATCAAAGCATGGGCTCAAGGAGCTGGTGTTTGGGAAACATACTTCAGGAGCTCATTGTATAGTGTCCTTACCCTGATACTTTTTAAAGAAATACCCAAACATCCTAATTCCTCTACATATGACTCCACTGATCCAAGACACCACTTGAGCCCCACTACAGCCTTTCCTTAAATTAATTCTCTGGACTCATTTCTCATTTTTACTGCCACCCTTCACTTTCCTAATAACCCTGCACTTTGGCTATATCAAACTCATCGTTCTGAAATACTGCTCTTCTGTTTAAAATTCCTTTCTCAGCACCAACCTCCAATATGTTTTTTACTGGTAAACTGCTGTGCATTATTTAAAGCCCAGAACAATTTGATTACCTTCCCTCTGAAGTCTTTCCTAGCTTTCCTAAAGGAAGTAATTCCTTGTCTGTGCTCTCACAGAACCAGATTTACACTTAGTGTGTGAGCCTGAATGTAAACTCCACCAAGGTGGGGATTATCTGTCTTCTTTTGTAGCGCTGTAAACAGTACCTGACCACCTCTAATTTGGTATACATATCCTAAGTTATAATACTTTGCTTAGTGTTCTCACCCTGTTTTTAGGAAAGCCAAGCTCTCTGAAGACAAGGACTATGTCTTATTCCTTCTAATAATCAGCATCTAGCACAGGTCCTGGCAGCCAGGACTCAGTAGGCCCTCCATACATTTATATTTAATGAATACATTTTAGGGCAGAAAGGTCAAGATTTCTGTTGATCTCTTTGTATAGCCATGTACCTTTCAGAGCTCTGATGTGCCCATGTGACCTCGTGCCCTTGGCTTCCCTGGATTTTGGAAAGGGGATCTCCAGTACTCAGTACCTCTGGAACTTGGACTTTCTGATTTACCCTCAGTTGAACTGCATGTGCCCGGCTCCCTCTTCCACTCTATCAAGCAGGAACTCTCTGTCAAGGTAGTTGCATGTAATTTTGCCTTGATGTTAGGTGGGAACAGAACATTGAACACAGCCATTCAAGGAGTCAAAGAACGAGTTGGGGCTTGGCATGGTAGCTTACACCTATAACCCCAGCACTTTGGAAGGCTGAGGCGGGAGGATCATTTGAGCCCAGGAGTTCCAGACCAGCCTGGGCAATATCGTGTATTGCCTTGCAAAAAATTTCTTTAAAAAAATTAGTTGAGCATGGTAGTGCATGCCTGTAGTCCCAGCTACCCAAGAGTCTGAAGTGGGAGGATCACTTGAGTCTGGGAGGTCAAGGCTGCTGTGGGCCATGATCATGCCACTGCACTCCAGCCTGGGTGACAGAGAGAGACCCTGTCTCAAAAAAAAAAAAAAAAAGGATGCGGGGGGATTGGTGCCAATAAACTTTGCTACCTTTAATAATGGGAATGGAAAGATAGAATCTTCCAACAGCAGACCTGGAAAGCAATCTTGGGATCATTTAGCTCTATGTGTTTGTTTAATGTGGCTAACATCTTTAACAAGAAACTCAAATGTGAAAGTTACTTGCCCAAGGTTGAGGTATTGCTTCTCACAAGAGGGCATTAGCTGCAGGGGTTTGCCCACAGACCCTGGCCTAAACAACGGATGAATAAAAAGTACATTGACACACAGATATTCTTTTTTGCCAGTCCTGCTGAGTGTCCGACTGCCTGCACACCAAGAGAGGTTTGTCACTGTGGCCGGCCTGAGCAGTTTGCACTCCAGGCATTTATTTAGTTTACAATTAACAACAGAAGCTTTGAGTCCACACACTTGTGGATAATTAACATGGTTAAGAGAGTAGTTCTATGCATGATTAAAGCTCAGGTACCGCAGTTTAAAGTAAATACCATTAGGGGGCAATATTCCTTGTAGACGTCCCCCTGGAGAGGGCCATCTGGCTAAAAGGTTAGTTAATGGAGATAGGGTAAACAGACTTAACTGGGGAAGCCTCTATTGTCCATAGTATTTACCCTATGACCTAATGCTCTAAGGTAAGAACCGGCTGCCTTCAGCGTGTTCAACTATTAGAAGCTATGTAACCTTTCGGCCTTCCAAAAAGGATTGTGACTATTCCCTATAACTTTCCCTAATATTTCCCTTTAATATTTCTGCCACCATCCTGAGTGAATCCCAACACAAGGTCATACAGCTCAACATGTTTATTATTCATTTATTTTTGTCACACCTTGTTCTGAAAGGATTTCAGGTGATCTAAAGATACACATTGAGGCTGGGCATGGTGGCTCACACCTGTAATCCCAGCACTTTGGGAGGCTGAGGCGGGAGGATCATGAGGTCGGGAGATCAAGACCATTCTGGCTCACATGGTGAAGCCCCATCTCTACTAAAAATACAAAAAATTAAGCAGGCATAGTGGCATGTGCCTGTAGTCCCAGCTACTCGGGAGGCTGAGGCAGGAGAATTGCTTGAACCTTGGAGGTGGAGGTCGCAGTGAGCCAAGATCGCGCCACTGCACTCCAGCCTGGGTGACAGAGCAAGACTCCATCTAATATATATATATAATGTATATACCTATATATATTATATATATATACACACACATTGAACACAGCACAAGTGGGACATAAGAGATTTAAAAGGGTTAGAGATGTAAAATGGATCTAGGAATGGAAACCATAAAGTGGGATTTAGCAATTGGATTCCACAGAATGCTATTAAGGCCAGATGTTAGCAGGTGTTACATAA
>NW_012105498.1:592772-593318 GCF_000951045.1 Mandrillus leucophaeus | reverse complement strand
GAAGGGGAACATCACACACCAGGGCCTATTATGGGGAGGGAGATGGGGGAGGGATTGCATTGGAAGTTACACCTGATGTAAAGGATGAGTTGATGGGTGCTGACGAGTTGATGGGTGCAGCACACCAACGTGGCACAAGTACACATATGTAACAAACCTGCACCTTATGCACATGTACCCTAGAACTTAAAGTATAATAATAATAAAAAAATTAAAAAAAAAATAAAGAAGACATTTCCTCCCCCCACCCCCCCAAAAAAAGAAAAGAAAATGCCATGACACTGAGAATGTGCAGTAAGTGTCCTTGAATAAGTTTACGGAAGTGGAAGAAGCCAGACTATTTGATAAATGGCCTCTCATCATCAAATAACTATCAGATTATTACTATTTCAGAAGTCTCCTTTACAGTTAACAGAAGACATTTGATATGTTACCATATGATGTCAGTTCCTTTGGTCAATCTACCTCCCTTCAAAATGGAAGGTAAAATATAAATCAGTAAAACATCCATCTGCTTTACCTTTAAGGAGCTTACATTCAGATCTA
>NW_012105498.1:590852-592722 GCF_000951045.1 Mandrillus leucophaeus | reverse complement strand
TATATATATAATGTATATACCTATATATATTATATATATATACACACACATTGAACACAGCACAAGTGGGACATAAGAGATTTAAAAGGGTTAGAGATGTAAAATGGATCTAGGAATGGAAACCATAAAGTGGGATTTAGCAATTGGATTCCACAGAATGCTATTAAGGCCAGATGTTAGCAGGTGTTACATAAAAAAGGGATACCATGAGCAAAAGTATTTGAACGTGGAACATGGTTGAAACAAGTTTAAACAGATTATCTTTTTTACCAAATCTCTCAAACCTTTAATACGCTGTAAACATTGTGAATCAATAAAAAACTTTCCAAAACTAAGGTTTTTTTTCCAAAACTTATTTGATCCCTTTTTCATGTAACATTTCACACATTGTGAATCAACAAGAATGTGACATTTCTCAAATTTATTTGATCTGAAACTCCTTTTTAAATGCAACATTTGAGAAACTAGTGCTCTGTTGAACACGTGTTGGGAAATACTGCCATAGAAGTCTATATATTTTCTGAAGATGAGGGCTAAGAAAATCTGGCTCTAAGCTTTCTAGCAGAAAACAAAAATGAAAGCAGTTTACTCTATGCAGCAGATAAAAACAGACCAATTAATCTGCAGAAGTCCATGCAGGAACTTACTGGAAGGACCTCAGAAATGGGAAAAGTATGAGTGAGTGATCTAATCTCTCTTCATATATTTATAGATTTCATTGTCTTCATACTTGTACAACCTTTCAGTATAGATGAAAGTCATAACACCAGAGTATAACAATTATTTTACAGTGAACAAAGGAACTATATTACAGGTATATACATTTTTGCTAATCTGATTTAATTTAGAAATAGAGTATAGTATTTGGAGAAACATTTGCAGCCAAAATTTTGCTAAATAAATGTCTCTTGGCCAGTTTAAATGTCTTAGTAGATAGTTGAACAGGGGAAGGAATAATGTGTGGTAACACAAATGAAGTAGATTTGAAAATGAGCTCAGACACCAAATATACTCTCATCCTACTTGGCTTAGAGGTGAACTAGGCTCCTCAGCCTTGGGAGGCAGAGTCAAGACAAGCAACCAGGAGCTTCTTCCAATACAGAGAGGTTGGCATCTGTTACTAAATTACCTCTGTTCATTTGGGGGAGTGGTGTTAACTGTTATCTGTGTTTTGTAACTCCTAAAATGTAGCGGTACAAAGGAAGGTTAAAAAAAACCATCATCAATAACTCCAAGATACTAAACTCTAAATGAAGCTGTGTGCTAAGGAGATATAGGATAATAGAAGCAAGATGGCTGAATAGGAACAGCTCCAGTCTCCAGCTCCCAGCGCCAGTGACACAGAATATGGGTGATTTCTGCATTTTCAACTGAGGTACCGGGTTCATCTCACTACGGAGTGCTGGACAATCAGTGCTGGTCAGCGGCTGCAGCCCGACCAGAGAGAGCTGAAGCAGGGCGAGGCATCGCCTCACCTGGGAAGTGCAAGGGGGAAGGGAATCCCTTTTCCTAGCCAGGGGAACTGAGACACGCAACACCTGGAAAATCGGGTAACTCCCACCCCAATACTGCACTTTACCAATGGTCTTAGCAAATGGCACACCAGGAGATTATATCCCACACCTGGCTGGGAGGGTCCCACGCCGGCGGAGCCTCCCTCATTGCTAGCACAGCAGTCTGCGATCTAACGGCAAGGCAGCAGCGAGGCTGGGGGAGGGGCATCCACCATTGCTGAGGCTTAAGTAGGTAAACAAAGCCGCTGGGAAGCTTGAACCGGGTGGAGCCCACAGCAGCTCAAGGAGGCCTGCCTGTCTCTGTAGACTCCACCTCTGGGGACAGGGCACAGCTAAACAAACAAAAAAAAAGCAGC
>NW_012105498.1:582314-590802 GCF_000951045.1 Mandrillus leucophaeus | reverse complement strand
TTTGGTCAATCTACCTCCCTTCAAAATGGAAGGTAAAATATAAATCAGTAAAACATCCATCTGCTTTACCTTTAAGGAGCTTACATTCAGATCTACCATCTCTTTTGTCTCCTTTTCTGACGCTACAGAGCCCTCACCTGCAGGAATTTGTTCTTTAGGTCTAAAACAGTGGTTCTCAACTTGTAGCAATTTTGCCTCCTAGAGGAGAGCTGGCAATGCTAGAGATGGTTTTAGTTGTCGCAGCTGGGGTGGGGGTGTGCCAGTGACATTCCTGATACAGACCAGGGATGATGCTGAACATCTTACAATACATAGGACAGCTCCCGCATAACAAAGAATTAACTGGTCCCAAATGGCAATAGTGTTGATATTAACTGAGTCCAACCTAAAATTTTCCCATCATAAGTTTTACCCTGCATACGAAATGAAAAACTGATTATTAACTCAATAACCTTACACTTTATCCTCTAAACAGCACAATAGCACAATGTCTAGTGTAGACATTAATTACAAATTTAATAAACTTTATTTTGGGGGTTGATTCCAGAGATACTTCCTGTTTTCTGGACCAAATAACCCCAGTTCTTTGGATTGTTTGTTTACTTATCACTGATTCACTCAAACATTTATTCAATGGCAACTTTGTGCAGGTATAGTGGGAAGGAGTTCAACTGTTTAAAGGTAAAGCTCAGTGTTCTCAAGGAGCTCAAGGCTCCTGGGAAAAGAGTCACAATGTCAGATGATTACATACATTGGGCTAAGAATCTGTGTTGCATTTAGGATGCTGTGGGAGTGTGAATGCAGATGTGATGAACTCATCCTAAAGTTCTGAGGAAGGCTTTAAAGGAGAAGTAACATTCAAACTGCGATTAGAGGAATGAGAGTTTGCAGCATGGTTGGGGACTTGAGGGAAAGACAGTAAAAGCACTATTCATTGTGAAGAAGTTGTTAAGCACTCATTATATGCCAGTGGTTAGGCATCACATGTTACTGTGAAAAAACAAAACAAACCCCAAAACACGTAGCTTCTATCATGGGGCCTATTTAAAAAAGAAATGAATAAAATCTCCTCTTTAATGCTTGAATCATACTTTATAGACCTCAGAACTCTTCTGCTTACCTTTTCTCATTTTAGTCCCACAAACACCCTGAGTGGGAGGAGAAATACATATTGTCTCAATTTTATAAATGAGGATCACGAGGCAAGGTAAACGAAGTGACTCCCTTCTCTCCCCAACCGTCACCACAGATCTAGTAAGTGGTAGTTGCCTGATTCCAAGTCCTGTGCTTTTCTACTGTTTTTCAGTTTCAAATGCAATTTCCTGTGGCAGAGAGGCAAGCACACTCCTTTCTACCCCCTCCTTGCCCTTGCTGTCTTCATCTCTTTCTAAGCTGTTTTCTGCCAGCCTCAATGCTGAAGTCGTTTTCCAGTCTTCCCAGTTCTGATTGCAGAGGGACTATCCAGGGAAGGAAGGAGTGAGGGTTGCTGTGCAGCCACTGACCATCTGCAAAATCATTTCTACCTCCATTTCCCAAATTTTTGGAGGAAAAAGGAAAACTGAGATGTGGGACAGAAAATCCTTTTTGTTTGTCTTGGTGTTTGATAATGTATGCAACCTCTCTGGGTGGTTTAAGCGGTTTAGGTACTTTCTATAAAAGGGATCTTTTAATGACAAAACTAATGTGATTATCTGAGTGAGTGTGAGAGGCGTATTCAAGGCTTAAAGAAAATCTGTTAGAATAGCTGAATGTATCTGCTTAATCCTTTCTCTAATGTGGCTGAACAATGCTCTGGGAAGCCATTGGTCCGTTCTTTCTTCTAGTAAATGCCTGCCTCCAGAGGTAGGGACTGTTTGCAGCTTTTGATACCCGTATGCTTCACCTTCTCAGCTGCACAAAAGCACAGGAAAAGCTGAAGGAGTTCAAAGCACAGACAGAAAGCAATGTCCACTCTGAATGCTGAGGGCTAAACATATAGCACATGGCATGCTAGCTCCAGTGAATCCTGAGAAGCAAGGACTGTGGTCACCATTGGTATGGCATCTCAGAGAAGGGTCCCCTTCCCAGCACTTGCTTTCATTAGGTGCTGGGTGTCAGATCACTTATTGATGTTTAAAATAAAATCTTACACCTGAGTTTTAAGAGTGACCAGCCTGATCAACATGGTGAAACCCTGTCTGTACTGAAAAATACAAAATTAGCTGGGCACGGTGGTACATGCCTATAATCCCAGCTACTTGGGAGGCTGAGGCAGGAGAATTGCTTGAACCCGGGAGGTGGAGGTTGCAGTGAGCCGAGATCGCGCCATTGCACTTCAGCCTAGGCAACGAGAGCAAAATTCCATCTCAAAAAAAAAAAAAAAAAAAAAAAAAAAAAAGAGTGGCTTAGCTATTTTTCTTTGGGGGGAGGTGGGCAAGAGAAACATAAGAGGGAATAAAAGTGATACAGGTTTGAGTTCTGCAACCTCCTCTGTAACTTCGGGCCAAAATTAAATTCTTCTGGTCCTCTGCTCTCTCATTTGTGAACTACTGATAATAATGCTTACCATATTAATTCATGTGAGAATCGAAATGAAAATGGGAACATGAACATAAAAGTGTCCCACCAATCTGGAATATTATCACATAACATGTTGCACACTTGTAATTTTTTATTTTAAAGTTTTAAATCTTGTTTTTTGAAGAATACTCTTCTAGATGTATAATTTAATTTAGCTCCATAAAGCATTTATTGACTACTTACGTGCTGGGTGTTATGCACAGTTCTGGAGATACAGATAGGAGTAAGTAAGTCTCTGACTTTTAAGAAGTTCGCAGTGTTGTAGGGAGGCAGACATGTAAGGTGCAGCTAAAAAATTTGTATTAGAAATGATTAATTCTAACTTGGGAAAATTAATAATAGCTAAACCTCATATAGTGCATATTACTTGCTTGGAGGTGAGCCAAATCCTTTGCTTGAGTGACCTCATTCAATCCCAACAGCCCCAGGAGGTAGGAACTACTATCATCCCATTCACAGATGAGGAAACTGAGGCTCAGTCAGATCAAGTCAGTCACATTCCCATAGTATCACAGCGGGCACGTGGTGGGCCGAATTAGAGTCCTGGGTCTGCTTGACTTCCCATTCCGAACTCTTCCCCATTGTTTGGTGCTCTGTCCCAAGTTAAAAGAGACTTCCTGGAAGATGTGGCCATAGGTGGGTTTCAACACAGAACTGGAAGTTTGCTAGGTACACAGAGGAGTAAGGGCATTCTGAACAGAAGGAAAGGCACAGGTGAAAGCACCTTGGCCAGGAAAGCATTTGTGCAGACAGGAACTGGAAGCAGTTAGTAGTAGAGTGGGAACAGGTTAGAGGAATAAGCAGGGGCACAACTGTGATCTCCCTTATGGCCCTTTGGTGAAAAAATAAAAATAGTTTATATTTTAATTAATTATTTTGCTTATATATCCCGTCTGTCAAAAAGATTTTGCGGCAAAGTGGGATCTGTTGTTACCTTTATGGTACAGGGTTACAAAACATACTTCAGATTTTAGAATCAGAAAACTTTAAGGATGGAATGCACTTAAAAGATCAAATTCATTCTATGCAAGAGGAAATCAAAACTGAATGCGTGTAAATGTCTCAATCAAGGTTACAAAGGAGTTTAACCAGCTAAACCAGAATATTTGCATTTTTTTAGATGAATTATGGTGTTAAAGTAAATATTAAGTGAGAAGTACAGAATTATCTTCAGATGCATTTATAGAAATTGGTGAGTTGAAAAGCGGGAGAGATGCAGTTGATAATTCCAGAAAGTGAGAAGGAAGTTCTGCTGAAGCTGTAGGTTTCCCATTGAGAACGCTTGCGACAACTCTTTGGAGAATGCTGCTGGGTGTCCAAGTGGGTGCCTTGACTGGGTAAAAGCTGGGAATCAGGTCTGCCTGGAAGGTAGAATTTATTGTTATCTTTCTATGTCTATTTATTAATTTTCATTGGCTACTTAAATGGGGGCCTGGTACAGATGTGGCCTGGTTCTTGTTCTCACAAGCTCATGATCCGAAAGATATAACAGACAAGAAAACAGGTAATTGCAACAAACTGGGATTAGTCACATAATATGGAATAGGATGCTTTGGGAGCCCACAGGAGTGAGCAACCAAATGGGTTAGGAAAAACTTCCTGGGGAGAGTAATGTCTAAAGAAAGACTTGAAAGGTGAGTGAAAGTGGGGTAAAAGGGAGAACAAATAGTGCTCTAGGCAAAGGAAACAGTTTGTGCAAATGCCCCAAGAAGAACACAGCATTTGGGAAAATTAGCTTGAATGCACTTTCCCATTTGATAGTCCTGGCATGGAGTGTGTAAGTTGGGAGTGACACGAGAGTTTTTTCTCTACCTTTTCCTTCTCCAATACGCAAATAGATATATATAGATATATATATATATATATATATATATATGCAGTTTATTAGAGAATGTCACAACTCTGATAAAAAAGATTGAAATGCATTTGGTAATGACACAGAGAGCAGGTGCTGACATGCTGGGACACACTAAATGATTGCACAAAAAAAAAAAAACTACAATATTCCTCTTTCCCGTGTTACTACAGCCATCCCACTGACCTGAGAACCAGTCTCCCCAAAGTCACTATTTCTCACCCAAAGAGGGAAAACAGAAAGGCATGAAATCAATGCTCTGAATGTAAACTAGAGAGAGTACAGCAGGAGGGGAGAGCAATAAAGTGAGCAGGCCTGAGTGATGGTGGTAGCCAGCTGGATTCTCAGGTCACAGAGTAATTTACTGACTGGTCCTAGGCCACTGGCTAATTATCCAGACAGCCCTGATCCTGGTGTGAAGCCTCCTGCTGCTCATGTTATTAATACCAGCAGCAACCAGCGGGCGTTGGTGGGAGCAGAGGGGCAGACCGAGTTGTCAGACTGCTGAGCGAATGCTGGGGCACCTGCCTGGGCCTCTGAATTGGACCTCACCAGGAAAACTGACCCAGTGACAGCATTCAGCTCTTGGCTCAGCCACTGCATGGGCCCCCAGGGAGATGCTCCCCAAGGATGGCTGAGAGCTTGGGCAGAGGAAGAAGTCACCCAACTCCTGGAGTTTGACCAGCTTGTGTCAAAGAACCTCTGCTCGTTTCCCCCTTGGAGTTGACTGGAAAGTAATTTTGAAGCCTCCCCAGAATAACTTAATACCCATGGAGTAATGTCAAACACTACTCTTTGACACGGCGTGGGAATTCCGCTTCACTGCACTCAGAAGGGGCCAGGGAAGGTTATGGTGTTTGTTTTAGGGTTTAATAATTTGGGAGATTGACCTTAGGTTACCCTGAAGGGATTTCAGGGGCCAGTTGGGATGGAGGTGGAGTTGTCTTGTCTCACATACCCCACTTTAAATTATGATAACATATGTAAAGTGACTAGCGCATGGTAGACATTTTCAATCAATGTAAGTGCACTGCTCTCTTTCCCCTATAACTTTAGCCAGCAAACGCGCTCCATCTGACTGATCTTTCCTCTTTTCCCTCTAGGACAGTGGTTTTCAACCAGGAGCAATTTCGCTTCATAGGTGACATTGCAATGCTGGGAGACTATTTTGGTTGTCACGACTGGGGGCAGTGGGATGTTCCTGGCATTTGGTGGAAGAAGCCAGGGATGCTGCTAAAAATCCTGCAATGCACAGAACAACTCTCCACAACAAAGAATTATCAAGTCCAAATATCAGTAGTGCTGAGGTTGAGAAATCCTACTCTAGGAGATTCTGTACACTGTAGCCTGAGTAATCCCTGTAAATACAAATTTTGTCATTTGCTTGCTTAAAAAAACCCAAATGGTCTAGTTATCATAAATAATGCACTCCAAATTATTTACTCAATACAGAGCACCTGTCCTGTGGCAGGCACTGTGTTATGGTGTGAGATTGCACAAGTACATCGATATAGACCCCGACCTTAAAGAGATGGTTACAAAACGCTGGCTTCCCGTCATCTCCAGGGTAAAGTCCAATCAACTGAGGGTAGAGATGGGGTGTAGAAGAATGAAAAATAAGAACTTTGTTTTAGGACATGAGGAGCTAGTTTGGTGGTGGGCCATCCAGGTAGATTGGGCAGAAAGGACAAGAGCCAGTGCATTAGATGTGGAAGAACTTTCTACACCAAAAAGGGGGGAATATGTGTGTTTCTAATTTCAGTAAATAGAACTCCAGCTTTGCAGGTTCCAAGCCAGGAACCCATGCTTTCTTCTTGACCCTTTTTTCTTTCTTAGGCTCTCTATTCTGAATACCATGAAGGAATTATGCCCCAATGGTGTAAGGTATCCATTGTGTAAAAGTATCCAATGGTGTGAAGTATACATTGTGTGAAATATACCCAATGGTGTAAAGTATCCCTTATTTTACACCATTGTGTGTGTAATGGATTAACATCTCACCATTGCATTTAGAAATGGTATTAACTATATACCATTGTTAGGATAATTTTTTAAAAAGTTATTCATGATATTTTTTGTAGAATTTAATTTTCTCAAGAGACCCTTACTGAGACAGACTGCCAAACATTGTGTCTCTATGGCTCGTGTTTTAATTGAACTCTTAACGTTATTATCTTTAAAATATCTTTTTTCTTTTCTTTTTAAAAATAACAATCCCTCATGATTACCATTTGTTTTGAGACAAGGCCTGTCTCTGTAGCCCAGGCTGGAGTGCAGTGGTGCCATTACAGCTCACTGTAAAGCTTCATTAAAAAAGTTTGAAACACCTGCAAACTTCCAAAAAAGTTACATACACAGATTTTTAAAACTTAAACACTTGAGAGTAAGCTGCTGACATAATGTCCCATTGCCTCCAAATACTTTAGTGCACAATTCTGACAATTCTCCATAACAACAATATATCATCAAAATCAGGAAATTAATATTAGTAAATTATTAACACCCAATCCTCAGATCCCATTAGTTACCCCAATTGCTCCAATAATATGCTTTATAGCCAGAAGTTATAGTTCAGAATCAAGCCTCGAATTTAGTTATTATCACTCCTTCAATGTGGACCAGTTTCTCAGACTTTCCTAAATTTTCATGACCTTGAAACTCTTGACAATTACTGGCCAGTTATTTCGTAGAATGTCTTTCTGTTTGGGTCTGCATAAAATTTCCTCATGGTTAGATTCAGGTTATGCATCTCTAGCAGGAATGATGCTGTGTTTTCACAGCATCTTGCTAGATAATGCATGATTTCAATTTGTCCTGCTACCAATGATGTTTACTTTAATCATTTGATTATCTCTGCCAGGATTATCCAGTTAAATTTACTCATTTTTAACTTTGTAATAAATAAGTATTTTATAGGTAGGGAATTTGAAAATATGTAAATAATGTGTTTCCCTTTGAACTTCTCATTTATTCATTTATTTATTTTATTCAATGGGTTATACTTTGTTACTATTTTTATTTTGCTTCTCAAATTTTCTTTGATTTGGTCAGTAGGAACCCCTTTAAGCTGAATTCTCTGTCCTTTTGACATGGTTCCATCATTCTCCAAGCCCTCCTGTGTTTTTTAGCACAAGATATTCTAGGCTTATCTTGTAATTTCTGTACCCCAGCCCTGAAATCAGCCATTTATCCAAGGAGCCCTGGTTTCTTTCACTAGAGAGTGGTATTTTAGAAATCACACATTGGTACGAATTGTACTCATAGCTAGTGAAGTGTTGCTGATCTCAGACCCTCTCAGGGGACAGAGTTAGGAACGATCTCTATCTTTCCATAGTGATCTATCTATCTATCTATCTATCTATCTATCTATCTATCTATCTATCTATCTATGTATTTCTACATCTATCACTATATATTGAAAACCATGATGCTTCCAATTTCAGTCCAGTGTCACAGGGTTCCTGCTAGTTTTTTCAATTCCTTTCCATAATTGTAATTCTCTTTTCTAACAATGAGAAACCAGCTGTCAATATCCTTAATATATTTACTTATTTGATCAGTCTCCCCATATGTAACCAATCTTCCATCAATGACACCATCCTTTCTTAGCATGTATTACTTCTCACTCTGCTTGGGTGGAAGCCTCCTGTATTAATCTGTTTGGGCTGCTATAACAAAATGCATAGACTGGGTAGCTAATAAACAACAAAAATTTATTTCTCACAGTACTAGTGACTGAAAAATCCAGTGACTGGTCAGGACCCAGCCTTCTTATTAATAAATGGTGCCTTTTAGCTGTATCCTCACATGGTATAAGAAAAGCGCTAACGGCCGGGCGTGGTGGCTCACGACTGTAATCCCAGCACTTTGGGAGGCTGAGGCGGGTGGATCATGAGGTCAGGAGATCGAGACCATCCTGGCTAACACGATGAAACCCTGTCTCTACTAAAAATACAAAAAATTAGCCGGGCGTGGTGGCGGGTGCCTGTAGTCTCAGCTACTCGGGAGGCTGAGGCAGGAGAATGGCGTGAACCCGGGAGGCGGAGCTTGCAGTGAGCCGAGATCCGGCCACTG
>NW_012105498.1:574369-580349 GCF_000951045.1 Mandrillus leucophaeus | reverse complement strand
CTGAAATTGTTATGTTGTGAATGAAATCTTATACTGAAACTTGGTAAGCTTCTCTGCTTAGTTTTTGTTTTATATTTTTCTATGAGATTATATGGTTTTCCATTATACAGATTTTATACTTTTCTTGTTAAATTTATTCTTAGGTGTTTTATGAATACAAGTGGAAATTTTCTCCTATTTTCCTTTCTAATGGATTATTGTCACAAGGAGACAAGCTACTGATTTTTGTATGTATGCCTCCTTCTTTACTGAAGATCTCCTGATCATCTTGACCTTTGAATACTGATATGTGGCAGGACTCAGTCCTTATACTTCTCTTTGCAGTCTATACTTACTCTCTATATTATCCATCATTCTCCTGGCCTTAATATCATATATATACATACATATAAAAATATATACGTATGTATGTATATATATGTATATGTATACTGTATGTGTGTATGTATATATGCATACACATGTATATACATATATACACACACATACAGTATATATAATGTAAAAATATATATGTATGTATATATATTGATTCTTATGTCTAGACTGTATTCCAGACACATATTTCAAACTGTCTACCCGATCTCTCCATTTGAATGGCTAATAGACATCTCACACTCAGGGTCCCCAAACTGGACTCCTGAATCTGTTTCTCCAAACCTGCTCCCCATGCTGTCTTCCCATGTCAATAAATGACAGTTTTGTTCTTCCAGATTCCTAGTCTTAGACTTCCAGAAGTCTTAGAATAATTCTTGAATTCTTTCTTTTGCATTCTGCATCCAATCTGACAGAATCCTGGCAGCTCCACCTTAAAATACATCTCACTGACTTCTCTGCTATCACCTTTCCCTATACATATTTTTCCTTCAATGCCTTATCACTAATAATCAATATATTTTACTTATTTATTTTGTTTACTCTTTGTTTCCCATCAGCAGTACAGTGAAAGCTCTATAGGGGCAGGGATGTATTTCTGTTTTTTTCATGTCTGTATCCTCAACTCCTAAAACAATTTCTGGAACACAGTATGTACTTATTAAATATGTATTGAATATGTTTGGTATGTTGTATTCTACTGTCTTGACAAATGCTAATAATATGTTTTAAAGAGTCCTTTGGATCTTCTAAGTGTCACTTATACATAATGATAGCATTGTCTGTCCTTTTTAAACATTATACAGATTTTATATTTCTCTTATCTCCTTGTATTAGCCTAAAGCCTTCCAAAACAATGCTCAGTGATAGTGGTGATAGCAGTCAACATTTTTGGTTCTTGATTACAATGAAAATGTCTTCAGTATTTATCTGCTTAATGGGATATATGGTTTTGTTTTTGGTTACTTTATCAAATTTAAGCAGTTAATTTTTTGAGTTAAAAAGATGCCAATGCTTGCTGAATTAACAAAAACCTTTCCAGCATTCTGAGAATACCTGTGTGTAGATGGTGGGGATGGATGGTTGTTTTCTTCTTTGCCTACTATCACACAGACCTTATGGTTGCTTTCCTTCCTTCTTGCCTATGTCATCCTAGGTGTGCCACATATTTATTTTTCCCTTTAAAATCCCTCAAAGCATCATCAAGAAAAGTTATGTCTGTCATACTTTCAATAAAGGTTTGTGTAACAAAAGGGGTTATAGCATGTGCATGTAACAACTGACAGCTATCACTGATGTAAATATCAACAGACTATTTCTTGCTCTATGGATTTCTGGCTAGAAATATTTTCCAGCTCACTGTCATGCTTTCTGGCATCATTGCTCTTCTACTCTCCCCCTAACCTCCTAGTTTTTAGCCTCCTTCTTGTACTTTCCTGCTACTTATACACAGTTACTCAATTCTCTCTGTATTTTTACTTTCTCTTTTCTGCCATGACTTGCATTAAGTGTATAATTGTTGTAGTTTATTCAGCATCTAGAAATTTCTTAAAGTACATAGTCTATCATGCTGTAAGCAATTTATGTCTCTGTTTTTGTCTCTTAAGTTCTTACAATATTTCTTTATTGAGTTATACATTACAGTCAGTAAAATGCACAATCTGAAGGGAATAGGTCAGTACTTTTTAAAATATAGATATAAACTTATGTGACCATCATCCAGATTAGAACATTTTCATGACTCCAGAAAGTTTCCTTATGTCTCTTTCTGGGTGATGCCGCCCCCTTCCAGAGGTAACCACTGTATTGATTTCCATTACCATAGATCTGTTTTGCTTGTTATTGAACTTCACATAAATGGAATTATACAGAATGCACTTTTGTTTCCAGTTTATTTTGCTCAACATAACAGTTTTGAGATCCCTCGCTGTTTTCACATGTTAGTAGTTTATATTATTGAGTAGGTATAATTCAATACTGAACAAAATACTAGCACATTGTATCCAACAGCAGATCAAAAAGATAATACACTATGGTCAAGTGGGTTTTATTCCAGGGATGCAAGGTTGGTTCAACATACATAAATCAATAAATGTGATTCACCACATAAACAGAATTAAAAACAAAAACCATATGATCATATTGATAGATGCAGAAAAAGCATTAAAAAAATCCAGCATCCTTTCATGATAAAAACGGTTACCAAACTAGCATAGAAGAAATATACATCAAAATAATAAAGGCCACATATGACAAACCCACGTTCCTACTGAACAGAGAAAAGTTGAGAGCATTCCCCCTAAGAACTGGAACAAGACAAAGATGCTTACTTTCACCACTTGTATTCAACCTAGTACTAGAAATCCCAGCTAGAGCAATCAGGCAAGAGAAAGAAAGGAAAAGCATCCGAATTGGAAAAGAGGAAGTCAAATTATCTCTGTTACCTGATGATGTAATCTTACACCTATAAAATCTTGCAGACCCCTCCAAAAGATTCCTAGATTTTATAAGTAACTTCGCTGAAGTTTCAGGATACAAAAATCAAACTACAAAAATTAGTAGCATTTCTATACATCAACGATGATAAAGCTGAGAACCAAATCAAGAATGTAATCTCGGCCGGGCGCAGTGGCTCAAGCCTGTAATCCCAGCACTTTGGGAGGCCGAGACGGGAGGATCACGAGTTCAGGAGATCGAGACCATCCTGGCTAACACGGTGAAACCCTGTCTCTACTAAAAATACAAAAAATTAGCCGGGCGTGGTGGCGGGTGCCTGTAGTCTCAGCTACTCGGGAGGCTGAGGCAGGAGAATGGCGTGAACCCGGGAGGCGGAGCTTGCAGTGAGCCGAGATCCGGCCACTGCACTCCAGCCTGGGCTACAGAGCAAGACTCCGTCTCAAACAAAAACAAAAAACAAAAAACAAAAAAAAAAAACAGAAAAAGAAAGAAAGAAAACTCTCCGGGGCCTCTTTTATAAGGACTCTAATCTCAATTATGAATGCTCTGCGCTTATGGCCTGATTACCTCCCAAAGACCCCACCTTTCAGTATCATCACCTTAGGGGTTAGGATTTCAACATATGAATTTTGAGGGAGACACAAATATTCAGGCCATAGCTCTCCTTCCCCTAATGGACCCTCTTCTCACCCTGCTAGGGCTCATATGGGGTTGACCTCCACCCAACACCACATGGATACCCTTCTCACTCTGATCAGGCTCCAGTACCTCATGCCAGCTTTCGTGGATGGCCTCCTCTTCCTAGTCCTCAAACCTCTGCACCAAGCAGCCTTCCTATGCAGCCAGACCCCTTCTCACCCTACTTGAGCTCTGATACTCAGCACGGTGCTCACCCTGATGTAGAAGCCCTTCTCATCCTGTTTAGACACCATCCATCCGAAACTCTTTTTGTTTCCAAATAAAAAAAAATTTTTTTATTTCTTATTTTTTTGAGACAGAGTCTCACTGTGTCGCCCAGGCTGGAGTGCAGTGGTGACATTGTTATCTATGGCAGGCATCTGATTTACCGGCAGCGAATCCATATGGATCTGCAGCAGCCTCAAGTCTTGCCTCCTCAGAATAAAGAATTCGATTGAGGGGCATAAGGCAGAAGAAGAGACTAAGGCAAGTTTCAGAGCAGGACTGAAAGTTTATTAAAAAGCTTTAGAGCAGGTATGAAAAAAAAGTGAAGTACAGTTAAAAGAGGGCAAAGCCGGCATCTTAAAGGACAAGTGCGGGGTTTGACCTTTTGACTTGGAGTTTTATATGTTGGCATGCTTTCAGGGTCTTGCATCCCTTCGGCTCTGATTCTTTCCTTGAGGTGGGCTGTCCGCATGTGCAGGGGCCTGCCGGCGTTTGGGAGGGACCACATGCACAGTGTGTTTACTGGAGTTACGCGCATGCTCACTTCAGACATTCTTCCCTGACCAGCCGAATGTTCCTAGAAGGTCATATACCAGTTAAAGTCTGCCATTTTGCCTCTTAGTGCGCATGTGTGAGCCCACTTACCCAACTCCTGAAATCTTATCAGCAAGCTACACCAGTTCCAGGTTTTTTCTATCTATAGGGAGCCTGCCTTTCCCTGGTGCTGGCTGCGACCAGTTATTGTTTTAGAGAGACAGTTAACAACTTCCTGACCATCACCTGATGTTCCTCTAATTTTCCTGGAGTGGGGGGACTCTCTCCTGCCCTGTTTATGTCTAACTAGCTACCTGTTGTAACCTTATCAAAGCTCACTGCAGCCTGGACCTCCTGGGCTCAAGCAATCCTCCCACCATAGCCTTCCAAAGTGCTGGATTACAGGCGTGAGCCACCATGGCTAGACCATATGACACTGTACACAAGGCCTCTCCTCTGTAGGGATGACCTCCTCACCCTCTTCTGACTCGGATACCTCACACCAGGCTGCTACCACATGTGGATGTCCTCCTCATCCCCTGTGGGCTCAGATTTCGGGTGATGGAGCACCCTGCTGTACAGACACCCTCTTTACCCTGCCTGGGTTCCAGCATCCCACTCTGTGTCACTCTGGGTCCCCTCTCTGACTGCAGACCTGGCTTGGTGCCACCTAAAGTCTTGGCACTGAATTGTAAGGGAAGGGAAGGGAAGGGAAGGAGAAAATGAAGAGAGTTATACTAACTTTTAATATTTTTAAAGCAAGTTCTCTTACTATTTTTACTTATAAAATTTTTTTGGCTGTTTTTACTTTTTTTGATTGCTTTAAAATCATTTTTGGAGACAAAAATCCATTGAAATTCTAGTTGCAATTGCATTGGAAAGGGCTGAAATTGTTATGTTGTGAATGAAATCTTATACTGAAACTTGGTAAGCTTCTCTGCTTAGTTTTTGTTTTATATTTTTCTATGAGATTATATGGTTTTCCATTATACAGATTTTATACTTTTCTTGTTAAATTTATTCTTAGGTGTTTTATGAATACAAGTGGAAATTTTCTCCTATTTTCCTTTCTAATGGATTATTGTCACAAGGAGACAAGCTACTGATTTTTGTATGTATGCCTCCTTCTTTACTGAAGATCTCCTGATCATCTTGACCTTTGAATACTGATATGTGGCAGGACTCAGTCCTTATACTTCTCTTTGCAGTCTATACTTACTCTCTATATTATCCATCATTCTCCTGGCCTTAATATCATATATATACATACATATAAAAATATATACGTATGTATGTATATATATGTATATGTATACTGTATGTGTGTATGTATATATGCATACACATGTATATACATATATACACACACATACAGTATATATAATGTAAAAATATATATGTATGTATATATATTGATTCTTATGTCTAGACTGTATTCCAGACACATATTTCAAACTGTCTACCCGATCTCTCCATTTGAATGGCTAATAGACATCTCACACTCAGGGTCCCCAAACTGGACTCCTGAATCTGTTTCTCCAAACCTGCTCCCCATGCTGTCTTCCCATGTCAATAAATGACAGTTTTGTTCTTCCAGATTCCTAGTCTTAGACTTCCAGAAGTCTTAGAATAATTCTTGAATTCTTTCTTTTGCATTCTGCATCCAATCTGACAGAATCCTGGCAGCTCCACCTTAAAATACATCTCACTG
>NW_012105498.1:533283-571894 GCF_000951045.1 Mandrillus leucophaeus | reverse complement strand
CAAGTAGTTGAAAGATCTGTACAAGGAGAACTACAAAACACTGATGAAATAAATCATATATGACAAAAACAAATGGAAAAACATCCCATGCTCATGGACGATCTCCTCCAAACTATTTTTTTCTGATTTCTCTTCTTCCTTTTTGACAGAATACAAAGGGGAGAAACCTTCCTATTTCGAGTATCTCCATTCTTCCCCTGTCGGCCTTTACAAATTTTGAACTATTTAACAATATTGATTGAATGAATCAAATCTTGATTGGAAGAATAAAAAATCTTCCAACAATAACAAAAAAAGCCCAAGACCAGAGAGGTTCAGAGTTGAATCCTTTTTCTTCCCATATATTTTGTGCACACCTCTTATAGGCTTTGTAACATCACAATGTGATTATGTGTTTTTTATGTTTGTTGTTCTCACTGGGCAGGGATACTGACCCCCTCTGCCTTTCTAAACTATCATTTATTGATTATCTTCTATGTCCCAGGTACTGCCTAAGAATTTAACCTAAGGAATCTTATTTCATCGCTTCTTCAGCAACATCTGGAAATAGGTATTATGATCTCCACTTTAGAGGTGAGGATAGAGAGAGCACAGATTTGAAGTGACTCGCTGAGTTGTGAGTTGGTTGTTTACCTCTTTATATTCTGCATCAGCCAGCCTCGGGACCAGGCATGTGGCAGATGTTCAATGTTGAGTTACAACTAATGTTATGAAGGTAAACCTCAGTGCAGACACCATCTATTCTAGGAATCCTCTGTAGACTAGTTCTGCGGATATTGCCTCCTCTTTGTTGCACGTGAGCCTGGAACAGTCCTCTATTATCACACTTCTCACACTGATGTTGATCAAGTCAGTTTTCTAAGTGTGTGGAGTGGACTATATGGATTTTGTATATATGTATCTTCTGGCAGGAGGGGGAGCTTGGACTGCCGAACTGGCTCTGGAGAAATGCTCCCAGAGTACCCAGGACTGAGGCAGTTAATTTGCCCCAGTGGTGAGGAGGAAATTTCTTGTAAAAGCTAGCTCCCCTCAGAACAAAGTGGCCTTTTATTTTTTAGCTTTGGAATGGAGCCTAGCTGTCCATGGAAACAAAGAGAGGAGAGAATCACTGAACCAGTCTTGCACATAAAAAACTGACCATGCCTGTCTTTGAAGTCTCCTTTATGTCATTTAGAAAACTTTGGATTATAGGGGTGTTTTTTCCTCCTTTTCTTCCTCAGTTCCTCACCCACCCCAATTTTTTTTTTCAGAGAAAAGAGAGAACTGGGTATAAGAGAACCTTTCTTTGAAACAGGGCAGAAGTCATTAATTAAGGTTCCCATTCATTCCTGCTGACACTTGCTCATCAATCAGATTTCCTCTTAGCATTCTGATGACCTTGCTGACCTGGGTCTTCCATACTGTCTGCCAGACAGAATTGAGACTCAGACCACACACCAGAACTGAGGGAGTGGGCTCTGACTCTCGGCTTCCTGAGATGGAGGAGAAAGGGTCTGGGGACAAAGCTGGCTGGCCCTGAGCTCTTCTGACTGAGGTGAAGGTGAATAAAGAAGACATTTTCTTTGCGGAAGCAAGTGTTGCTTACTTCACACAAGCAGTGATCTATAGCTGCCCCTCTCTTTTTCCCCAGAACCCAGAGCCAGCCATGGAGCTTGGAGCCCAGCCAGCTGAACCCAGGAAACGAGGCTAGCAATTTCTCTCTGCCAACTCAGCGCTGCTGAAAGAAGTTAACAGTTCTAGTCTTCTCTCAGAAAAGTACAGGAAACTGTTCTGGAGATGGGGGTGGCATCTGGGACTAGTCAGCCTAAGGTGTGGGACTTTTACTTCATTACTCGTTCATTTATTCATTCATTAAATACACATTTACCTGGCAGCCACTATGTACTAGGCAAATTTTACATTATGTATAGTTTATCACAATTAAAAAAAAAGAATTAAAAAATTATGTGTGTAGATAAACTTGGAAACACAAAAAACACTTGCTACATTATTGGGGGTAGTAAGGTTGTTGGTAAATTTCTTCTACATGTCTGGTGCTAGAAAGTATTTGCAAAGCATAAAAACCTTAAAGAAAAAAATGGGCAAAAAAATTAAATAGATTTTTCTAGAAAAAATATATATACACAAATTGTTAACAAATGCATGAAAAGGTACTCAATGTCATTAGTCATTAGGAAAATGCAAATCAAAATCACAACACACTACTTCAAACACACAAGATGGCTATGATAAAAGAAACAACAAAAACTGGAAAATAGCATATGCTAGCAAAGGTGGGGGAAAATCAAAACTTTCATGCATGGCTGGTGGGAATATATTAATAAAATGGTGCAACTGCTTTGGAAATACAGAAAAGGAGAAGAGATTTTCTGGAATGATGCCTTTTTAACTAAGGGAGAGGGGACGGCATCTCATGTACAAGTGGACAAGTTGGCCTGAGGTAGGAGTAAAGACAATCCATTCACAGTAACGAGAAGGAAGGAGGCGAATGTGGGCACAGACAAATGCATTAGGTCAAATGTCGTGATGCAACTTCTGAAAGTTCTATATGACTGTTTCTACTTCCTCAGTGAAGAAAGTGGAAGAGTGAATGGATCCGGAAGATGATTCCTGAGCAGTTATAAGGGCCTGCTTGAGCTTAAAGTCATGGACTTAAAGTCAGACCAGTCAGCATGGTTGTATGTTGATCTTCAGCCAGGTTCAGCTGCTCAGGTGCAGACTGAAAATGAACAGGTGAATCTCACTGAGGTTGGAGCTTTTCAACAAAAGTATAATGAAGCAAGAAAGGGAAAATACAGTTGAAGAGAAAAATTATGATGATGAGAATACACTCTAAGCTAGATTTGGAGGGGAGGGGAGTGAAGCCTCTACAGGTACAGACAGTGGTGGGGGGCGGTGAAAAGGTGTGGTATCTGTAGATTGGAGGTCTCTGTGGGGTCAAAAACTTGCTGGAATTGGGACACTCAAACTGGAAAGATAAGAGGGGGGATAATCAGAGAGTGGGGTGCTTGAATCTCAAATTAGATAAAACTTGCAAGTATTGGTAATAATAAGGTGCAGGACATGACCATGGGAATGAACGGCTAGACGAGGGTGTGAGACAATGGAGGAGATAAGGTCAATGAATACATAAGCCAGGATACAGGGAGGAAGAACTGCATGATTATTTAAATTATGTCTCAGTGAAATTATTGATTTAAACTAAATGAGAGCAAAAGTGAGATATAATCTTCAAGAAACAAAGGAGCATGACTTAGAGGCCAGTAGAAGACAGCAATGAAGTGGGAATAGGGGACTGTATAGCCTGGTGATGTGATTAAAAGCAGAGCGTTAGGGCAGAGGGGTGAAGTGGTCCACAGGCATCAAGATGGGCAAGGAAAACTTTTACGCCCACCAGGGCTCTGTGTGTCACGAGTTTGGAGATAAAACAGCAACCACTTGAGAGAGTTTCTGGAGAAGCAGTGGCCTCCTGGAAGAGTCAGATTTCTGTTAGAACAAGAAGACCAAGGGAGAGTACAAGATTGAAGATGTATAGGATTTGCTGATGACTGGCTCTGATTTCCAGGAGGATATAGCGGAAGGGTTTCCTCAGACATCTCCCCAGGTAGATGGCATCAGAAAAGTGGATATAGCAAGCCAAATGGGGATGAGAGCCCAGAGGACAACGAAACTCCACACTCCTTTTGGTGTCTGACTTAAGCAAATGTAAAGGGCATATGAGATTAACCCTGATGGTCTCGAGGCAGGTAGGGGTGTAGGCTGTGAGTGCTGGAGGGACAGGAAGGAGAGAGTGAGGGTCCTGTCAGGAGCACAGATCTCAAGAGAGGGGTGGTCTTTTCTGGATCAACCCAAACTCTGAGGCACTCTTCTCACTTACATGGCACAAGGTGTTCTGAGGCTTTCTCCTGACTCGATTGGTGGATGTTTCTGGTGAAACTGGGCTGCAGTTACTTGTTTAAAACCATCTATTGACATTTATTCCAGACCTGCTTTGGCTCCCCTTATGAACTGGGATGTTGGAAAGTAGCCTGGCAGGCTCACTCCTAAATTTGGCCTTTAAAATTGTGAATAACTCAGTGTGGTTGAAGATAATCATGGGATTACTAATAGATCATTCGTGGCAGATGTAAGTCAGTCAGGATATCCTTGATTCTGGGATGTCTGGCAAAGCACTGGGAGTAAGATGTCGTTGAATCTTAGTGTGCTCTTTGGGCCAGATCTGCTAGTGGTGTATACTATGCACTTTTCTAAAAGTGTACTGGGCATCATACTTATTAGACTATCCAGATTATTTTTTTAATATATTATATATCTTGCTGCTTTGCAGCTCTTCACTCAATGACTCAATGTCGTCATCTGCCACTGCAAGGGTAGATACCACCATAAGCAAAAGGTCCATTACTCAGAACTCAGCTTCAACCCTGAATTCTTTCATGAATTTCTAGTTAAACAACGGTTTTGAGATCAGGCATTTTTGACAGAAAAGATTGATTTTTTTTCCTTTTTTCTATTTTTTTGAGATGGCATTATTGCTCTGTTGCCAATGCTGATCTCAAAGTCCCGTATTCAAGCAGTGTTCCTGCCTCAGCCTACCACGTAGCTACAGGGATGCACCAATCTGCCCGGCAAAGATTGATTTTTTTTAAGTCTTAAGCTATCCTTACATACCAAAAGCATTGTTTGAACTTCTATTTATTTATTTTTGAATTTTTCAACATGTTCACTTAAATGTAGCTAGTGATTTTCAGTTTTGGTTTTGTTTTGAGACAGGATCTAGCTCTGTCACCCAGGCTGGAGTGCAGTGATGCAATCACAGCTCTCTGCAGCCTTGACCTTCTGGGCTCAAGAGATCCTCCTACTTCAGCCTCCTGAGTAGTTGGGACTACAGGCACGTGCTACCACACACAGCTAATTTTTTATTTTTTGTGGAGACAGGTTCTCACTATGTTGCCCTGGCTGGTCTGGAACTCCTGGGCTCAAGCAATCCTCCTGATTGGCTTCCCAAAGTGGTGGGATTACAGGCATGAGTCACTGCACTGGCCTGGACTTTTTGATTACAATCTATGGTAACAAATATATTTTTCGTTATCACTCAACACACACACACACAGACATACATACACACATTCATGTAAAATTGTAATAAAAATTTCAGGAAATAGCATTGCCCTTACTTCAGGAGATGCCCTCTGATTGATACTTTTTGTTGTGTTTTAGATTTTGTTTCTAAAAATCTGGTTTTGACCCGCTAAATTTATTTTATGACACATTAGTAAAGTATAATTTTAAAAATTGCTGTAAACCATAATACAAGGAATGTTCAGGGTTCGTAGGAAAAGGCTCTGACTCATGATAAATGCCTTGAGAAATTCCACCTCTTCTGGCATTGTTAATCTTGGAAGGAGAAGAGAGAGCATGGTAGGGTAAGACAGACAAAACACCAGCGTCCTCATTTCCCCCTCTTTTTAGGGTCTAACTTTGAGGTGTGTGTGTGTGTTTGTGTGAGGGATGTGTATGTGTGTGTGTTTATGTGTGTGCACCGTGGAAGTCTTCAGAGAGGCATAAGACAACTGAAGGCATTAGAAGTACCGGCCTGGGTCCAGGGCTTAGGGACACAGCAAGCCTCTAGAAGAAGTTGTGCATTCCGGTTAGCACTGAGCCTAAGCTGAGGCAGAAGCTGTACAGGGCAGCAGTGGCTGAGAAGTGGCCTAGATAGTGTACGATAGTACTGCTGATTCCCCTGGTCTGTGCAGGACACACAGGGAATTCAAAAGTTCCTGCTTGGTTTGGTGATGGGGCTCAGATATGCCAAGGAGATGAGCGGACTAGCCGAGCTGGGCTTGAGATAAAGAAAAGATCACATAGAGGCCAGGTGCAGTGGCTCACACCTGTAACCTCAGCACTTTGGGAGACAGAGGCAAGTGGATCACTTGAGGCTAGGAGTTCAAGACCAGCCCGGCCAACATAGCAAAACCTTGTCTCTACTAAAAATACAAAAATTAGCTGGGCATGGTGGCATACGCCTATAATCCCAGCTACTCAGGTGGCTGAGGCAGGAGTACCACTTGAACCTGGGAGGCAGAGGCTGCAGTGAGCTGAGACTGTGCCACTGTACTCCAGCCTGGGTGACAGAGCAAGATGCTGTCTCAAAAAAAAAAAAAAAAAAAAAAAAAAGAAGGAAATAAAGATCACAAAGATCACATAGGAGTTTTGCAACCCAGCTAAATGACTAGTACTAAGAATTTCAAAAGCAGTAGATACAGTATGATAGCCTTAAAAGACACGATGGAATCAGCAACGCCTCATCGTGTACCAGTCTAGAGGCCAAATGAGAGTACAACATAAGGAACTTTATGGAGAAATGTGAGGACCCTCCTCTTCAACTGCCGCAAGTCCAGGTAAGCTCCTCCTCACTGAGCCAAATGCCATTTCTAGGTGGATCAGAAGAAGGGAGAGAAAGTCAAAAGAGCACTGACCCCAAAGACACCAACATACACAAAAGAGACTGTTAGACACGAAGAGAAAGAGACACCATGAATTGAAAAATGTGTCTTCTGTCTCCTGTAACTTTTGAGGAGAATTGGAGCAATTAAAGAAAATATGAAACAGTAGTTTGTTAAATTGCACCCTCATTACAGGAGTACTAATTTCAAGATATTTTGTCTTAGTGACCTGGACAAGCATGATCGTGCTCATCTTTACGTACCAACTGGGAAGTTTAGACAGCTTACCGATCACCCCAGCTCAGAAAGTATGTGCCATTAGCCTGATATCACCGATGAGGGTGCACAAACAAAAACATAAAGTAATGTGCCCAAGGCTGCATAGCTGGTAATTGCTTATCTGCCTTCAGGCCTATGTGATTTTCTCTGCACCTTGCAGTCTTCTCCGGTGATCTAATCAGGCCGTTGTCCCAGGCAGCATGGCAACTGGCAGTCACCGATTCCTTCGCTTTGTCCTAGGTCATAGATACGACAAAACAAAAACAGGCAGATGATGATTTGATAAATATACTCAGAACCAGACTCTAGAGAGCCTTTAGATGCTCTTAATATTCACTTATGTTTAATGCTTCATAGTTCACAAAACTTGTCACATTTCTTAGTTGATCTTTATGAAAATGTCGAAGCAGATGTTCCTATTATTCTTTCTCCATAGAGGAAGGAGCCAGGTCTTAGGAGGCCCAGGTAAGTTTCTGAAAGGCACAGTGAAGGAATGGAACATAGACCCTCAGTCAGATCCTTTTACTCCTAAAGAAACGCACATCCACAAACTCTGCTGCCCTATTTAGGTCAAGGATAGGAAGATACTGACAAAATGTTCTGCTATATTCCTGTCTTCTTCTCTGCAAGTGGGCTACAGGCCCCTTGGCTCTCCCTCACATCCCCCTTCTTTGACTGGTGCTTGTCTTTGTGTGTCTGGCTGTGCTGTTCAGGACAAGTGGAGTCTGAATTTTTGACAGGTGATAAATGGCTATGGTTTCATTTTCCTCCCTCCAGTCTGAGGGTTGGCAAGCACTGCAGCTGGGAAGCAGCTGCCCAGAGCTGGGGCGTGGTGGGAGAGGAGCCTCTGGAGGATGCCTGGCTACAGGCTGATGCGGTTACACAGGCTCCTGCCTCCACAGCCTTTGAAAGAAAGTCCTGCATGAACTCAGACCTGTCTTACCATCTGGTTAGGTATCTTTTCCTCTCTGGTTTTGAGGAGTCAAGAGGTAGTTAAGGGATAAAGGACAAATGTTTCCCTGGTGACTAGACACCTATCTTGGAGGCCTGAATAAACTGGCTTCCACAAAAATGAAGAAAACAAAAAGCTCTAAATGAATTGTAAACAGAAGAACTGATGTGTCTCTTATCAGTCTGCTGCCTGTAGACTTTAGCTGAGAGATAATCACCATGGTTAGTGAGGATCCTGGAAGCCAGTTGTTATTCATTCCTAACTGTGTTCTCCCACCATTGTTTTGGCATAATAAAACCCCAAAGAATAGAAAATCCCCAGTGCTCTGCAGCATCGTGGCTTCTCTTTATGAACCAAAACCTCCTCATCCTTTTCCCAGCTCTCCCCATCTGCTTGCACCCCCACCCCCACCAAGTGCACAGGACAAGGAGGGGGCTGAGCAGGTGGCATTCTGGACCTCACACCTTCACTTCCATCAGAAGAGCTCTGCTCTCATCTGTTTTACGAAATGACCTACTGGGCACCATTTACTCGTAAGGTTTCCTCTGTGGAAAGGTGAAAACTGCCTGCTGTCAGATGTTCACTATCTTTAGCTACAAGACAGGATTGGGGAAGAGGGTGAGGTGGGTGAATTCAGGCTTCCTGCTCTCCACTTATTGTATAAGTAGGCACAAATAATTGTTGGTGCTTGCCATCTGTTTTTCCCTCCAACTGTGACACAAGAAGGAAGGCGAGGAAGCCCTGGCACATCCCGTGTGTTCAGGTGTCTGAAACCTAACTAGCTGCCTTTTCTTGATCAGTCTAGTGTCTCACGTCCTCCTGCCTCGGCCTCCTGAGTAGATGAGACTACAGGCTTGCGCCACTACACCTGGCTAGCATTTTATTATTTGCAGAGACAGAGTCTTGCTATGTTGCCCAGGCTGGTCTTGAACTCCTGGTCTCAAGTGATCCTCTTGCCTCTGCCCCACAAAATGGTGGGATTACAGGCATGAGCCACCATGCCTGGCCCTTTGCTAGATCTTGATGGATACATTCTAGGAAGTTTCCGGCCTGAATTCTTACTAGGAGGAGATAAACAGGAATGTGAACACTTAAGGAAAGCCCAGAGGAAATAGTAAAATCTCTATTAGGATTGAGAGATTGGGCTATGCATAGAATTATTAGCAGGCACTGGGCCAAGTGCTGGAACCCAGAGGTAATCAAGACCCAGTCTTTGCCTTCATGGTGCTCACAGGCCAAGTGCCCTTCACGGAAGAGAAGGCAACTTCCAAAGCAAATAGTTCCAATGCAGTTTGCTCAGTGTTGTAATAGAATGCATATCAAAATCCATAGGAAGGAGAGAGTAATTGCTGAATGGTAAGCTTCATGAAGGTAAACATCCTGTCTATCTTATTCACTACTATTTACCTAGGACCTCGCAGGGTGCTGGGATGTAATAGCTATTTATAGATATTTGTTAAATAGAATTGATTCATTTACTCCAGGTATATCAAATGGTTTGACTCATTGATGTGATTATTCATTCATTTATTTAGTCATTTATCCACTCCTTAAATAGTATTAGCTATTCATATGTAGTAAGCAACTTATTGTCATTTAATTTGAATATAAAGTTATACTCAAATAATAGTAGGGGAATTTTGATTAAATTCAAGTAAAAAAGTAATGGCCTTGGACAAACCTTAGGGAATAGCTGACAAGTAATGAGAACACCTACCCTTTAATGCACAACCATAGTGTGCCAGGTTTCTCAGAAGGTGAATAGTATTCTGTTTCTTATGCAGATTGAAAAAGTTTACAGAGCTGACATAACTTACCCAGCTCATACAATGGGACTTAAACCTAGGTCTCTGCCGGACTCCAAGTCATTCCCTTGGAGTCAGGCGGGATCATTCCCTACTCTACTCTGCCTCTGCCACAGGGCATGAAACTTTAAAGTCAGGCCCTGGAGAAGTGACTGGGGCTGGGCACAGGGAGGGCCCATGTTGGGGGAATGAAGCTCTCTGTAGAGGAGACCTGACCTCTGACCTCTCGGGGAGATAGCCAAGAATTTGATTTAATCCAGACTGGTATCAGGTGGCCAGCAGTTTTATCTGGGAACCAGAACCACTTATGATACAGCAGCAAGGGTTCTTGGCAGTGATGATACTTAGACAATAGGGAATTGGGGTAAGGCAGGGACAGGATTTGAAGTAGGATTAGAGCTAGCATCAAATTGCGATGTGATGGTGAGAGAATTGGGATGGAGCAGAAACTCCTCAGCAAAGGTTGGGAGGGACTTAGGACCCAGATCAAGCAGGCTGGGTTCAAAGAACTAAAGTAAACCAGGAAATTGCTGAACTAAATTAAAAGTTGCTTTTTAGGGGACAGCTCTCATTTTATCCTTTCGTCGATGTATTAACAACATTGCCGCCGTGTGGTGCAGTATAAAGAATTTTGGACTTCAGGCACCTTTATCCATAGTTGCTGGCTCTGAAGGTTTCATCAGGTGACCTAATCTCCCTGGATTTCATTTTCCTCATCTTAAGTGAGAGGACTTTGACACTTGCTTCGCTCTGTGGTTCTGAGGATCATATGAGACAGTTTGTGAAGTAGCACACTGTTAGGATGCTGAGGCTTTGTAACCACTGAAGTCGTATTCTTATGTTCTGTGTCTCTCATAAACCAGGGCTTGAAACTATGTGAGTGGATGCTGGTTTTGAAGGCAGAGCTGGTGGAATGGTACATGTCAGTGATTGTAGGGCAATGGGGGCATCGATTAAAAATGGACCTTTTTAAGGCAGGGGGTGGTGGGACTTTATTGAAAGTAACAAGAAATGCTCATAAAACAGCTCTTTATGCAGAGAGGAGCCAGTTTTTGCCTTGTTGCTAAGGTCCCGATTGTTTCCTGGCTGTGTTTTGTGTGTCTGTGTCAGGCCATTCTGTGCGCTCCTTTCAGGAAGTTGGTGATATTGGCCTGCAGATAATTAGATCAGTGTCATCACTTTCACTGTCCCCCTTTTTATTCTGCTGGGACAATTTGCATGAAAATAGAAGTGGGTGATATTCCTTTCCCATTAATAAGGCTCAGCCTCTTACTTGGGGGCTATCCACATATAGGGGATTTGGAAAAAAGAATCCCAAATCTCTATATAAGTGATCCTTTTTTTAAAAAAAAAAAGGCCTTAAAGACCCAAATGTTCAGCCCAACCATCCCCTTCCCAACCTGTCCTTTAAAAAAGATTTCCTCATAATATAGGTCTTCATCTGGGATGCAGATTTTTCAAGAGAAATGTTTAGGAGGCCTGTATTCTGCAGTGAAATTTACTCTGATGTTAATAAATATATATTAGTTTTTACAGGTCTTCCCTCAGCTTACAGCTTATCAAAGAGCTAGACCCATTAGAAATCTTACTTTGCAACAGTGAAGTTTGGGAGGAGGATTCACGTATTTGTCGTTAATTTGCTATAAAGCAGTGGAGATGCAGTAGAAAGGATACGTTTAGGCATCAATCAGAACTAGATTTAAATATTTGCTCCACCATCTACTAGTGGTATGACCTCAATAACCCTGTTTTCTCATCCATAAAATGGTGACAACAAACTTACCTTGCTATTTTCATTTTCATATACAAATATGCTAATGATATATAAAAGGCCTAACAACGCAAGAGGCACGTATTAATTGCTTGTTGGATTTATTTTTGCTTCTTTTTTTTTTTGAGACGAGGTCTTGCTCTGTCACCCAGGCTGGAGTGCAGTGGCGAGATCTCGGCTCACTGCAAACTCCACCTCCTGAGTTCATGCCATTCTCCTGCCTCAGCCTCCCGAGTAGCTGGGACTACAGGCACCCACCACCATACCTGGCTAATTTTTTGTATTTTTAGTAGAGATGGGGTTTCACCTTGTTGGCCGGGCTGGTCTCGAACTCCTGACCTCGTGATCCTCCTGCCTTGGCCTCCCAAAGTGCGGGGATTACAGGTGTGAGCCACCGCGCCTGGCCTATTTTTGCTTCTTGTTCCTTTGTAGTCTTCCCTCTCTCATATTTCTTAGTAATTAATGGAGAGATGATATCATTCGGGCACAAGACTTCCTGGATCAATGGATTTTTACACTAACTGCTTCTAGCACATGTGAAATCATTGACATAGGGTAGTTTGTTTCTGATGTAGATCAAAAGGCAGATGTTAGCTTTGTTTTTCGTCTATTAAATGTAAGACATTTTCCTCCAGAAAGTGCTCCCATCCAGAAAATTCTCTCATCCAGAAAATTTTATGGGCAATTTTTTTTCAAAAGGAGTATGAGAGAAGTGTGGAGAGGGTAGAGGAGGAGGAGGAGGGGAAAGAGAGGCTTTTTTTTTTTTTTTTTTTTTATGATTACTTTTCCAGTGCTAAGAAAAAGAAAGTTTTCTGAGTTATTTAAGAAGCTACGTTCATTTTTAGGCCAGGATAGATATTTGAGATGTTAATTTACGTTATTTCTCTCTACATCTTCCCCGCTTTCTTCCCCGCTTTGAGCAGGTAGCTAGTCTTTATGCTCCTTTGCCCCAGCATTTGTGGTAAGATAGAGAGTAGGGGCTACCCACATCTTCCTTTCCTGACTTTTCTCCACCAAAAGTCCAAGCCTGCTGAAGAAATCTTGCTGGATGTCCTAAGGGGTAGAAGTGAGGGATAGTGCCCTTTGAGAAGCACCAAGCAAGAGACTGGGCAGGGGATAAAGATTTGTGAGTCCCTTGAGTGATGACGCTTTCTTTGCTCTTTCGCGGTACCACCCAGGAGATGTAGAACTTTAGTGGCATCACTAACTCTGCCCAAGGTTCCCATGCTATAATTAATTTTAGAAAGTAGCTAACATTTACACTTGCTATAATTCATTTATTTCTCACATAAACTCTATGGGTTAAGTATTATCATTCTCCTCATTTTATAGATTAGAAAACTGAGGTTCAGCTAGGCAGAGACAGAATTTAAACCCGGGGGATTTGGATTTGGTCCCTGAACCTATTTTTCTAACCATATTTTTCTGTAATTCTGTACCTCTGGGCCAGAGCTGACCTGCAGATTATGTAAGACTGCATATCAGCAAGAATGACCTATGACCAAGCATGTCCCAAAGTCTTGATGCCATGTAAGACATGGGGAAGGGGTAACCCCAAGAGTGGTTGAGATGTAACTTCCTGTCTATAGAGTTGGATGGAAACCTTAGTGTTGAAGTGAAAATGATTAAAAATAAAATTTAAAATGTGTATGTTTTTTCTTTGTTGTTGTTTATACATTGATATTCTTATCTGCTAAAAACTTTGATAAAATTTGGCAAAGGAGTGTAAAAAAGTATATAATCTCATCTAAAATATTAACATTAATAACTTGCATTTATTGAGTGCTTACATATGCCATGAGACATAATATATTTTTTTTAAAAAGTATATAGATTTTGGAGATACAAGTGCAGTTTTGTTTCATGGATATATTGCGTAGTGGTGAAGTCTGGGCTCTTAGTGTAGCCATTACCTGAATAGTGCACACTGTACCCCTCAAGTAATTTCTCATCTCTCACCCCCCTCCCACTCTTCTCAGTCTCCAGTGTCTATTATTCCATGTGTATGAATTATTTCACTCCCACTTATAACTCCAGTGTCTATGCCCACGTGTATGAATTATTTCACTTCCACTTATGACTAAGAACATGCAGTGTCTCATTTTCTGTTTCTGAGTTATTTCACATAAGATAATTGCCTCCAGTTCCATCCATGTTGCTGCAAAAGACATGATTTTGTTCTTCTTATGGTTGAGTAGTATTCAATTGCATATGTGTGTGTGTGTGTGTGTGTGTGTGTATACACCACATTTTAAAAATCCAATCATCCACTGATGGATACTTGAATTGATTCCATATCTTTGCTATTGTGAATAGTACTGAGATAAACATACATATGCAGGCGTCTTTTTAATATAATGATTTCTTTTCCCTTGTGTAGATACCCAGTAGTGGTATCACTGGATCAAATGGTAGTTCTATTTTTAGTTCTCTTAGAAATCTCCATATTGTTTTCCATAGAGGTTGTACTAATTTATTTAATCCTATGGCCTTATGTGGACAGGATTAAGGTCCTAGGGAAATTAAATAACTAGTTCAAGCACAGACCATCACTAAGTTGTGGCGTTAGGATTCAGATCTAGGATAATGTGATTTGAAAGCTATTGCTCTTTTCCAGTACGAAGCATCTGATGCTTCCACACTACCGCCACTAGGTAGAAACATCCTCAATGAAATAATACAGGTTTAATTTATGATCATATTAAAAAGTGCATACATCGGCCGGGCGCGGTGGCTCACGCCTGTAATCCCAACACTTCGGGAGGCCGAGGCGGGCGGATCACGAGGCCAGGAGATCAAAATCATCCTGGCTAACACGGTGAAACCCCGTCTTTACTACAAATACAAAAAATTAGCCCGGCGAGGTGGCGGTGGCTGTAGTCCCAGCTACTCGGGAGGCTGAGGCAGGAGAATGGCATGAACCTGGGAGGCGGAGCTTGCAGTGAGCCGAGATCGCGCCACTGCACTCCAGCCCGGGAGACAGAGCGAGACGCTGGCACACATACATACACAAAAAGTGAATACACCATAAAATACGTAGTTCAATTGCAGAAATACTAGGAAAATCCAATATTAGTAAATATAATAATAAAATCATCCATGTAAATCATCTTGATGAAAGTTAAAAAGTAATTTGAAATGAATTATATACCATGGTTAAGTGGAATTTATTCCTGGTATTCAAAACTGATTCAACATTTAAAAAATCAATGTAATTTTTCACATCAACAGACTAAAGAAGAAAAATTACGTAATTTTTCAAATGTAAAGAAAGCATTGGACAAAATCCAATACCCATTCATTATATACAGTCTCAGAAAACTAGGAATAGACAGAAACTTAAAGTCTGAGAACAAAATAAGGATGTCTCCCTCACCGTTCCTATTCAACACCACATTGGAAGTCCTAGCTAATGCAATAAAATGAGAAAAGAATTGAAAAGGGATATGGATTGAAAAGGAAGAAATATAACTATGTTTGTAGATGACATAATTATCTATTTGGAAAATTCTAAAGAATCAACAAAAAATCCTGGAACCACTAAGTGATTATAGTGAGTTCGCAGAAAAAAAGATTAATATAAAAAACTCAGGCCAGGCGCAGTGGCTCAAGCCTGTAATCCCAGCACTTTGGGAGGCCAAGACGGGCGGATCACGAGGTCAGGAGATCGAGACCATCCTAGCTAACACGGTGAAACCCCGTCTCTACTAAAAAAAAATATATATACAAAAATTAGCCGGGCGCGGTGGCGGGCACCTGTAGTCCCAGCTACACGGGAGGCTGAGGCAGGAGAATGGCGTGAACCCGGGAGGCAGAGCTTGCAGTGAGCTGATATCTGGCCACTGCACTCCAGCCTGGGCGACAGAGCGAGACTCCATCTCAAAAAAAACCAAAAACCAAAAAACAAAAAACAACAACAAAAAAAACTCAATTGCTTTTCTATCTAATGGCAATGAACAATTGACATTTTAAATTAAAAACACAACTTCTTTTACATTGTCACTAAAAATGACATAGTTATAAACTTAACACAATATGTATAATACTTATATGAGGAAAACTATACAACTGTTAAAAAATCAAAGAAGACATATATGAAAAGATATTCCATGTTCATGGACAGCAAGAAAATATTATTAAAATGTCAGTTCTTCCTGTATAGATTTAACATAATCCCAATCAAGATCACAGTAATTTATTTTGTAGACATTGGTAAACAGATTCTGAAGTTTATATAGAAAGGAAAAAGAACCAGAATATCCAACACAATACGGAAAAAAAAATATTGGCATTCTATGGCTTCAAGACTTACTATTGAGCCATAGTGATGAAAACATTGACAAAATAATAGACAAATAGATCAGTGGAACATAATGGAGAGCCCAGAAATAGACCCATGCAAATATAGTTCAACTGGACTTTGACAAAGGAACAAAGGCAATTCAATGGAGAAAAGACTTTTCAATAAATGGTGCTGGAACAACTGGACATCCCCATGCCAAAAAACAAAACAAACAAAACACAACTTGGACACAGATTTTATACCTTTCACAAAAATGAACTCAAAATGAATCATAGACCTAAACATGATACAAAAAACTATACAACTTCCAGAAGACAACACGGGAGAAAATCTAGGTGAACTTGGGTTTGATGATGACTTTTTAGATATAGTGCCAAAAGTATGATCCGTGAAAGAAGAAGTTGATAATTTAGACTTCATTAAAATTAAAGACTTCTCTGTGGAAGATAATATCAAGAAAATTTAAAGAAAAGCCACAGACTGGGAGAAGACATTTGCAGAACACATATCTGAGAAAGGACTTACACCCAAAATATACAAAACACTCTTAAAACTTAAGAATATATAACCAACCCAATTGTGCTAAAACAACCCAATTACAAAGTGAGCAAAAGATATGAACTGAAGCACCTTCAAAGAGAATATACAGTTTGCAAGTAAGCATATGAACAAATGCCCAACATCATATGTTGTTATGTAATTGCAAATTAAGACACCAATGAGATACCAATACACACCTATTAGAATGGCTAAAATCCAAAACACTGACAACACGAAGTGGTGAAAATATGTAACAACAGGAATCCTCATTCATTGGTGGTGGAAATGCAAAATAGTAGAGCTATTTTGGAAGATAGTCTATCAGTTTCTAACAAAGTTAAACATAGGCTTACCATATGATTCAGCAATTTCACTTCTTGGTATTTACCCACATGAGTGGAAAATTTATCCACACAGAAATTTGCACATGAATGCTTATAGCAGTTTTATTCTTGATTGTCAAAAATTGGAAGCGACTAAGATATCCTTTAATGGGTAAATGGATAAACGTACTGTGTACAATGGAATATTATTCAGTGATAAAAGAAATGAACTATAAAACTGTAAAAAGAGATGGAGGAAACTTAAATATATATATATAGCTAAGTGAAAGAAACCAATCTGAAAACCTACATACTGTATGATTCCAACTATTTGACGTTCTGGCAAAGACAAAATTACAGAGATAGTAAAAGGAACAATAGTTATGTTACCAGTTGAAGGTACTTGTTCAGGTTCTTAGTATTTTGAACAAAGAATTGGACAAAATGTGCAAACAAAGCAAGGCAGCAAAAGCGGAGATTTATTTTAAAAGAAAGCTCACTCCACAGGGTGGGGGTGGGCTCAAGCAAGTGGCTCAAGAGTGTCAGTTACAGATTTTTCTGGGGTTTAAATACCCTGTAGAGGTTTCCCATTGGCTCACTCTATGCCGATGAAATAGTGGCCCGTGACCAGTCTGATTGGTTGCAGAAGGGGACCAATCAGAGTGAAGAGTAGGCCCCCGACCAGTCTGATTGGTTATAGGAGGGGACCATTCAGAGGTATTGTCATTTTTCATCTGCCACCCAGAAAAAGGAGGGGTTGAAAAGAAAGTAGCCTCTGATATCCAGTCAGCATGAATCGGCCTTAAGTTCCCTGCCTCCAGACGTTATTCTCCTGCCTCAGTTGGTAGAGGTTTGGAGAAAAGGGACAAATAATTGTAACACAGGGCATTTTTAGGTCAATGAGACTATCTTGTGTGATACTGGAATGGTGGATACATGGCATTAAACATTTGTCAAAATTAATAGAACTGTACAACCCAAAAAATGAACCCTATGGTAAACTATAAACCTTAGTTAATAATAATGAATCAATATTGGCTTATCAATTGTAACAAATAGCACAAATGCAAGATAATTGTAAGAGAAACTATGTGTGTATGGGGGAGGGTTTTCATGGGAAATCTGAGTTTCTGTACAATTTTTCTGTAAGCCTAAAACAGCTCTAAAAAATAAAGTCTATTAAAAATAGTTATTAATAAAATTCAATATCTATTCCTGTTTAAGTGTCTTTGTTTTATCAATGAAAGGATATGTTGTGAATGTGATAAATTATACTTACCGTTAGCCACCAGTCAACAATTACTCTCTCATTTCTTCTCTCCTCTTTACTATAAAATTTCCTGAAAGTGTTGGCTAAACTCACTCTCTCCACTTTTGCATCTTCTAGTCTATCCTAATTCTTCACCATCATAGTGAAACCACTCTTGTTTACCAGTAACAATTGCTGTCCTGTGTCAAAAACCGAATGGTTGATCTCAGCCAGCATCTTTCTTGACCTCTCAACAGAATGCAACAGTTTTGTCTCCATGACACTACATTCTTCTCATTTTCTCCTACCTCATTTTTTACTTATGACCAGCTTCTTTTTGTGGCTCTTTCTCTTCATTCTGAGTTCTAAATGTTGAGGTGCTATTAGACTCTTCCTTCCCTATATGATCTGATTTACTATAATGGCTTTCTTTACATAACTTTTACATATTGATGGCTCCTGAGTTTTATCTCTGACCCTGACCTCTTCTCTGAGCTCTAAACTCATGAATCCAATAATCTTCACTTTGATTCTAAGAGGCAGGTCCATCACATATAGTTTTGTGTGCACACACACACACAGACATACACATATACTTACACACATATATACATATATATGTCTCAGAATCAATATACATCTCAACATGAAAAAATATATATAACTTTGGGAGGCCAAGGCAGGAGGATTACTAGAGGCCAGCAGTTCAAAACCAGCCTTGGCAAAATAGTGAGACTCTGTCTCTGCAAAAATTAAAAAAAATATATATATGTGTGTGTGTGTGTGCATATATATATATATAAATGTGGATGGCACTCCACTGAATCCCATAGAGTTGTGCAACACATCACTCTTAAATTTGGTATTTTAAAATTAAACATGGCCAAAAATAACATTTTCCTCACGTTCATTCTTACTCCAGTCTTTCCCAACTGAGTACAAGACACCATCTTCACGCCCTGTACTACAGAGGCTAGAAACTATACCTTTACTGAACTTTCTGGCCATAGGGTTCTAGGTTTGATTTAAGTTCTGACTATAAGATGCATTTACTTAAGACTTGGAAGGTCTTAATCATCTATGATGGTGATGGCTAATGTGTTGGCCCTGGCAGACATGAGATTTGCAACCATCAGACTCTATGTTTCCCCATGAGGAACAAGAATGACATTATAGTACACCAGTCAGAGTGGGGACTAGGGAGATCAGGTGAGAAATCAAATTTTGGTGGCATGCGCCCGTAGTCCCAGCTATTTGGGAGGCTCCTGGGAGAACTGCTTGAGCCCAGGAGGTCGAGGCTGTAGTGAGCCGAGATCATCACGCCACTGCACTCCAGCCTGGGTGACAGAGGAAGACCCAGTCTCAAAACAAAAAACAAAAAACAAAAACAAACAAACAAACAAACAAAAAGTCATCACAGATATTGGCCTCTAGTTTTCCTTTTTTAACGTGTTTTTTTATTTTTTACATATTTTTTGAGATGGAGTCTTGCTCTGTTGCCCAGGCTGGAGTATAGTGGCACAATCTTGGCTCACTGCAACCTCCATCTCCCAAGTTCAAGTAATTCTATTGCTTCAGCTTCCTTAGTAGCCAGGACTACAGGCTCCCACTACTATGATAGGTAATTTTTGTATTTTTAGTAGAGACTGGATTTTGCCACGTTGGCCAGGCTGGTCTTGAACTCCTGACCTCTGGGAATCCACCTACTTCAGCCTCCTCAAATGCTGGGATTACAGGTGTGAGCCACTGCACCTGGCCTTTTAATGTGTTTTTGTCTGGCTTTAATAACAACATTATATTGGCCTTGCAGAATGAGTTTGGAAGTATTGCCTCTTCCTCTATTTTCAGAATAGTTTGACTAGGATTGGTGTTAGTTCTTTAAATGTTGGGTAGAATTCAGCAGCGAAATCATTGGGTCCTGGGCTTTTCTTTACTGGGAGACTTATTACAGTTTTGATGTCATTACTTGTTATTGTTCTGTTCAGGTTTTGGATTTCTTCATAGTTCAATCTTGGTACATTGTATATGTCTAGGAATTTGCCCATTTTTTCTAGATTTCCCAATGTAATGACATACAGTTGGTTATAGTAGCCACTAATGATCCTTTGAATTTCTTCAGTATCAGTTATAATGTCTCCTTTTTCATCTCTGATTTTATTTATTTCGATCTTCCCTCTTCTTTTCTTAGTCTGGCTAATGCTTTGTCAATTTTGCCTAACTTTTCAAAAAAATCATTTTTGTTTGTTTTTTGTATTGTTTTCTTCATTTCAATTTCATTTATTTCTTCTCTGATCTTTATTATTTCTTTTCTTCTACTAATTTTGTGTTTGGTTTGCTCTTGCTTTTCTAGTTATTTAAGATGTATCATTAGGCTGTTTATGTGCAGTTTTTCTTCTTTTTTGATGTGGGCACTTATAGCTATAAACATCCCTCTTAGCACTGCTTTTGCTGTATCCCACAGGTTTTGGTCTGTTGTGTTTCCATTATCATTTGTTCTAAGAAAATTTTCCACTTCCTTTTTTATTACTTCATTGGCTCACTGGTCATTCAGGAGCATGTTGTTTAATTTCCATGTATTTTTATAGTTTCCAAAATTCCTCTTGTTATTATAGCTTTATTCCATCGTGGTCAGAGAAAATGCTTAATATTATTTCAACTTTTTGAATGTTTTAAGACTTGTTTTATGACCTAACATATGGTCTATGCTTGAGGATAATCTTTGTGCTGAGGAAAAGAATCTCTATTCTGCAGCTGTTGGATGAAATGTTGTATAAATATCTATTAGGTCCATTTGGTATATAGTGCAGATAAAGTCCAGTGTTTCTTTGTTGATTTTCTGTCTGGAAGACCTCTCCAATGCTGAAAGTGGAGTGTTAGAGTCTCCAGCTATTATTATATTGGAGTCTATCTCTCTCGAGCTCTAATAATATTTGTTTTATTATATATGAGTGCTTCAGCATTGGATGCATATATATTTAAAATTGTTATATCCTCTTTAGCAATTCAGACTCCTTTATCATTATATAGTGACCTCCTTTGTCTCTTATTATAGTTTTTGTCTTGAAATCTATTTTGTCTGATATAAGTATAGCTACTTCTGTTCTTTTTTGGTTTCTATTGTCATGGAATATACTTTGCCATTCTTTTGTTTTCAGTCTGTGTATTTCTTCATAGGTGAAGTGTCTATTTTGTAGGCAACAGATTATTGGGTCTTGTTTGTTTTTAATCCATTCAGGTACTCTATGTCTTTTGACTGAAAAGTTTAGTCCATTCCATTCAATGTTGTTATTGATAAGTAAAAACGTACTTTTGCCATTCTGTTATTTGTTTTCTGGTTGTTTTGTGGTCTTCTCTTTCTTCTGTCTTTCCATCCTGTTTTCCTTTAAGTGAAGACCGTTTTCTCTGGTGTTATGATTTAATTTCTTGCTTTTTATTTTTTGTGGATTTGTTGTATGCATTTTGGTTTGAGATTACCATGAGGCTTTCAAATTCTGTCTTATAACCCATTATTTTAAGCTGATAACAACTTAATACTCTTTTCATAAACAAATAAGCAAACAAGCAAAAAGGAAACTAATAAAAACTCTATGTCCTAACTTTGTCACCCTGCTTTTTAAATATTTGTGGTTTCTATTTACATCTTATTGTACTGTCTATGTCTTGAAAGCTGTTGTAAGTATTATTTTTGATTGGTTCATCATTTAGTACTTCTATTTACGATTAGTTTACACACAACAACTACAGTGTGATAATATTCTGTGTTTCTGTGTACTTACTATTGCCAGTGAGTTTTGTATCTTCAGATGATTTCTTATTTTTCATTAACATCATTTTCTTTCTGATTAAGATACTCTTATTAGCATTTTTTGTAGGACAGGCCTGGTGTTAATGAAATCCCTCTGCTTTTGTTTGTCAGGGAAAATCTTTATTTTTCCTTCATGTTTGAAGTATATTTTCACTGGATATACTATTGTAGGGTAAAAGTTTTCATCCTTCAGCAATTTAAATATGTCATGCCACTCTCTCCTGGTCTGTAGGGTTTCTACTGAAAGTCTGTTGTCACATGTTTTGGCACTGTATTGTATGTTATTTGTTTCTTTTCTCTTGCTTCTTTTAGGATTATTTCTTTATCTTTGACCTTTGGGAGTTTGATTATTAAATGCCTTGAGGTAGTCTTCTTTGGGTTAAATTTGCTTGGTGTTCTATAACCTTCCTGTATTTGGATATTAATATCTTTCTCAAGGTTTGGGAAGATCTCTGTTATCATCCCTTTAAATAACTTTTTACCCCTATCTCTTTCTCTATCTCCTCTTTAAGGCCAATAACTCTTAGATTTGCCCTTTTGAGGCCATTTTCTAGATCCCGTAGGTGTGCTTCACTGGTTTTCATTCTTTTTTGTGTGTGTCTTCTCTGACTGTGTATTTTCAAACAGCCTGTCTTCAAGCTCACTAATTCTTCTGCTTGATCAGTTCTGCTATTAAAAGACTCTGACACATTCTTCAATATGTCAACTGCATTTTTCAGTTCCAGAATATCTGCTTGATTCTTTTTAATTACTTCAGTCTCTGTTAAATTTGCCTGATTGAATTCTGAATTCCTTCCCTGTGTTTTTTTGAATTTCTTTTGAGTTTACTCAAAACAGATTTTTAATTCTCTGTCTGAAGGGTCACATGTCTCTGTTTCTCCAAGATTGATCCCTGCTGCCTTATTTAGTTCATATGGAGAGGTCCCCCTGCTGCCTTATTTAGTTCATATGGAGAGGTCATGTTTTTCTGTTTATCAATTATTGATACATTTAGATGTTAATCTGTGTTGGGCATTAAAGACTTAAGTATTTATTGTGGTCTTCTCAGTCTGGGCTTGTTTGTACCCATCCTTCTTGGTAAGGTTTTCCAGATATTCAAAAGGATTTGGTTGTTGTGATCCAACCTGTGACTGCTTTAGGGGGCACCACGAGTCCAGTAACTCCGTGGTTCCTGCAGACTTATAGAAGTACTACCTTGATGGTCTTGGACAAGATCCAGAAGAATTCTCTGGATTACCAGGCAGAGACTCTTGTTCTCTTCTCTTACTTTCCCCAGACAAACAGAATCTCTCTCTCTCTCTATTTTGAGCCACATGGAACTGGAAGTGGAGTGACTCAAGTATCCCTGCGGTCACCACTAATGGAACTGTGCTGGGTTAGACTTGAAGCCAGCACAATACTTGTCTTTCCCAAGGCCTGCTATCATCATTCCCTAGCTGTGGCCTATGCTTGCTCCAGGCCCTGGGGCTCTACAATCAACAGGTGGCAAAACCAGCTAGGCCTGTGTTCTTCCCTTCAGAGTCGTGAGCTCTGCGGGGCTCCAGGTAGGTCCCGAGGTGCCATCTGGGAGTGATTAGAGTCAAAAACCTTAGAAGTCTACTTGGTGTTCTATTGTATTGCAGTTAAGCTGGCACTCAAACTACAAGACACAGTCCTTCCCACTCTTCCCTTTTCTTTCCAAAGGCAGAGCAGCCTCACCTGTAGCCACGGCCATCACAGGTGCATGGGGAGTACTGCCAGACTACCACTGATGTTCTCTTAAGGCCTGAGGGTGCTTCAGTCAGCTTGTGGTGAATGCTGCCTGACCTAGGACTCACTCTTCAGGGCATCAGGCTCCCTTCTGGTCCAGGGCAGGTCCAGAAATGCCATCCAAGAGCCAAGTCCTGGAATTGGGGACCCCAAGAGCCCAGTTGGTGCTCTACCTCCCTGTGGCTGAGCTGGTATCCAATACAAAGTACCCTTTACTTTTTCCTTCACTTTTCTCACATGGAAGGAATCTCACCTCATAGCCACCATAGCTGAAAATGTGCTGAGTCTCACCTGAAGCTATCAAATCTCAGAGTCTCACCCAAGGCCCTCAACATAGTACCTGGGTATTGCTACTGGTTGTTCAGGGAAAAAGGGCCCTTCAGTTAGCAGGTGATGAATGCTGCCAGGATTAGGTTCGTCCCTTCAAGGCAGTGGGTTCCCTTCTGGGCCAGTGTTTTTCAAGAAATACCATCTGGCATCTAAGTCCTGTGATGGGGGCCTCTTGACTCTGACCAGTGCTCTATCCTACTGTGGCTGAGCTGGCATCCAAAATGCAAGACAAAGCCCTTGCCACTCTTCCCTCTTCTCTCTTAAAGCAAAGGAAAAGGGTCTTTTTGGAGCCATGAGCTATGCAGCCTTGGGTTAAGGGAAGAGTGATGTCAGCAGTCTCTCAGCCATCCTGGCGGGTGTCTCAGTAGGTTACATGCCCACCACTAGTCCACTGGCTCTGGGCTCAGTTCAGCCTTAGGACTCATACAGGAGTTGAAGTCCTTGTGGCCTATGCTGCCTTTCAAGTTTGTTTAGAGCCCCAGAACACTTAACTCACAGTGACTAGGCTTGTAGGAACTCATCTTTGGACTGCTGGGCTCAGTGATTTCTTCTTGGCTAGGGCTGGTTTAATGCTCCCTTTGTGGGTGAGCATCAGCTGAGTTTGTTCTGATTTTGTTTTCTGTTATAATAGGGCAGCTCTGAGTTCAATGTCTCAGAATTACTGCTCTCTCCTTCCCCCTAGTGCACAGAAATGTGCTCCACACCATGCCACTGCTGCTGGGTGATGGGTGAGGGGTTGGTATTGGTGATTCAAGACTGTTTTTTTTCCTTACTCTTCAGTGCCTCTTTCAGTGGTATGAAGTTAAAGCCAGGTACTGTGAGTGCCCACCTGATTTTTGGTTCTTATGAAGGTGCTTGTTTTGTGTAGATAGCTGTTAAATTGGTGTCCTTATGGCGAGGATGATTGGTGGAGCCTTCTAGTCCATCATCTTGCTCCCCTAAAACTTTCATGTTTAATATTTTTAGAAATTGCCAAACTGTTTTCTGAAGTGGCTGCATCATTTTGTATTCTCACCAGAAATGTGTGAGTGTTTCAATTTCTCCACATTCATACTGACACTGTTATTGTCTTTCTTTTTCGTTTTAGCTATCCTAGAGAATATAAAGTCACATCCCATTGCTGTTTTATTTGTACCAATGAAGTTGAATATCTTTTCCTATGCTTATTGGCCATTCGTGTATATTCTTTGGAAAACTGCCTATTCAAATCACTTGCCCATTTTAAAACTCTGTTGCCTTTTTGTTTTTGAATTGTAAGACTTAGTATATATTCTGGGTACAAATATCTTTTTGGATATATGATTTTCAAATACTTTTTTCCCATTCGTGAGTTGTCTTTCTATTTTATTGACACTATTCTTTGAAGCAAAATGTTTTAAATTTTAATGAAGCTCATTCTATTTTTTTTTCCTATCTCTTGTGCTTTGGTTGTCATATCTAAGGATAGACACACAGATTAACAGAATAGAATTGAAAGTCCAGAAATAAACCATTACGTTTATGGTCAATTGATATTTGTCAAAAGTGCCAAGACAATTCAACTGGAAAAGAAAAATAAATGGTGTGGGATAACTGGATATCCACAGGCAAAAGAATAAAGTTGAGCCCCGAACTCACACCACATACAAAAATTAACTTAACTGAATAATAACTCAAAGTATAAGAGTTAAAACTAGAAAACTCTTAGAAACAGGAATAAGTATTTGTAATCATGGATAATTTTAAGGAAATTGATTTTCAGATCCTAAGCTTCATATTTTAAATTTTGGATTCCTAAAATACACCTGCTTGAGAATGTGTCTGTGTGTCCAACTACTCTTCTGCTACTTTATAAATTCTGTTAAGGTATGCTGAATTCAGGCAGATGAGAAAATAAAAGTGATATCTTGACCTTAGCCTAACACTATTCACAACTAAGAACAAACAACTATGTCATGAACCGCGGTCCAGAAAAAACTTTTAATTTGAGATAAAAAATGAAACAACACTTTATCTTTTCTTAAACTATTAATAGTTCTGCTTAGCATTAATCCTATCATAGATGAAGTATTGGGTTTATTTTCTTCTAAGTTACTGACTTCCACTTAGAAAACAAGTACATGGCTCACTGCTTGTAATGCTGATCTTTGCAGTTGTGTAGCACCCCTTGCATGTACAATAATCACATGAGAAGCTACTGTTTTTCTTTCAATGAAAATAATGGATAAAATAACAGTAACTTTGTTCTTTTTGTCTTTAAATATTGCTATCGTTTTTATTCAGTGCATGCATTCTTTTGGAAGCTGGCCCCTTTGCAAGCAACTTCTCTCAGCATTCAAATTTGTCTCTGAATCTTTGCCATAGAGTGAGGTGGTGGGAATACTGACAATTTTTGTCTAATGATTATACCTTTTATCTGATTGTTTTAAAAGTGTATTGCCTTTGAGAGGAGTCTGGAAACAAAGCAAAGTGAGAGGCTGATACAAAATACCAATGCCAAACAAATCTTTAAAAACTACATTTAAATGTGAGAAATTCTTTTTAACCATTCTAAAAACTAATACCTAGGATTGTGTCATTAGCGAAAAGAAAAGGTGCTCTGAACAGCTAATGAAGTACACATTACATTATATAGGTAGGTGATGCTGATTGCTTTAAATGCAATTGGAAGGTGCGCTGAGGCTGCCAAAATCTTCAAGCTAAAATGGATCAAGTCCATGGATGAGTTTTTCATGATTGCTTTCCAATTCAGTATGTTTCATTTATTATGGTAGCTTATAGCCAATTCTCATCTCATTTCCTCATATAGAAATTTAATATTTTCTACTTCCTATTAATAAAAAATAAAAGAATTAAAAAATTCAGTGTGCCAGAATTATTAGGTTTTGAAGATACACGTGTATGCTGCAATATGGTAATGACATATGGTTTTTGAGCACTTAAAATGTGGCTGGTCTACCTTCCTTACACCATATACAAAATTAACTCCAGATGGATTAAAGACTTAAATGTAAAACCCAAACCTATAAAAACTCGGGATGACAACCTAGGCAATACCATTCAGGACACAGGCGCAGGCAAAGATTTCATGATGAAGACACAAAAAGCAACTGCAACAAAAGCAAAATTGACAAATGGGGTCTAATTAAACTAAGGAGCTTCTGCACAGCAAAATGAACTATTAAACAGACAACCTACAGAATGGGGGAAAGTTTTTGCAAACTATGCATCTGACAAAGGTCTAATATCTATTATCTATAAGGAACTTAAACAAATTTACAAGAAAAAACAATCCCATTAAAACACAGGCAAAGGACATGAACAGACACTTTTCAAAAGAAGACATACACGTGACCAACAATCATGTGAAAAAAAGCTCAAAATCACTGATCATTAGAGAAATGCAAATCAAAACCACAATGAGATACTATCTCACACCCATCAGAATAGCTACTATGAAAAAGTAAAAAAGTAACAGATGCTGGTGAGGTTGTGGAAAAAAAGGAACACTTATACATTGTCGGTGGGAGTATAAATTAGTTCAACCATTATGGAAGACAGTGGGGCAATTCCTCAAAGTCCTAAAGACAGAAATACCATTCGACCCAACAATCCCATTACTAGGTACATAACCCCAAAATATAAATTGTTCTATTATTAAGACACATGTACGTGTATGTTCATTGCAGCACTATCCACAATAGCAAAGACATGGCGTCAACTTAAACGCCCATCAATAATAGACTGGACAAGGCAAATGTGGTACATATACATCATGGAATGCTATGAAGCCATAAAAAAGAACGAGATCATGTCCTTTGCAGGGACATGGATGAAGTTGGAGGCCATTATCCTCAGCAAACTAATGCAGGAACAGAAAATGAAACACCACATGTTGTCGCTTATAAGTAGGAGCTAAATGATGAAAACACGTGGGCACTTAGAGGGGAACAACACACCCAGGGCCTATCAGAGGGTGGAGGGTGGGAGGAGGGAGAGGATCAGGAAAAATAGCTTATGGGTACTAGGTTTAATACCTAGGTGATGAAATAGTTTGTACAACAAACCCCTATGACACAGGTTTACTTGTGTAACAAATCTGCACATGTGCCCCTGAACTTAAAAGTTAAGAAAAAAGAAAAGAAAGGAAATGTGGCTGGTCTAGATTGAAATATGCTGTGGGTGTAAAACACACACGATGTTTTGAAACTTAGGACAAACAAGTAAAAATTACTATTTTTTACATTGATTTCATGCTGTGCAATTATAATATTTTTGGTATATTAGTTTAAATAAAATACATTCTTAAACATTTTTTTTTTCTGTTTCTTTTTCCTTTTAAAAATGTGGCTAGAAAACCTAAAACTACATATCTGCCTTGCATTTGCGGCTTGTATTATAACATCTGTTGTATAATGCTGATATATATGTCTGTCTTCCATTAAATGTGAGAACATGTTTGATCATATATATGTAGTCTAGAGCAGAGATCTTCAAAAGTTTGGCTTGCATATCCCTAAAGGAATTTTATTTATTTTATCTATTTATTTTCATGCAGGGACTCACTCTGCTGCCCAGGCTGGAATGCAGTGGCATGATCAAGACTATGCCTGGTGAATTTTTATTTATTTATTTTTGTAGAGATGAGGTCTCACTTTCTTGCACAGGTTTGTCTTGAATTACTTCCTGGCCTCAAGCTATCACACCCACCGTGGCCTCCCAAAGTGCTGGGATTATAAGCTGTGAGCCACCTCGCCTGGCCTCTCCCTAAAGGAATTTTAAACAGGTTCATACCCCCTCACACATTTTCAAGTTGACATCTGCCATTTTCATATACATTTAAATATTGCAAGGATTGTAGTTTTTAAAATACATTACAAATATTGACATTTTAACGAAGGAACTGTTTTATGACTTTGAAATGAATCTATGCTTATTTTTATAAAACTCATGTATTTGGAAATAGCATTGGCTGGGCACGGTGGCTCATGCTAGTAATCCCAGCAGTTTGGGAGGAGGCTGAGGTGGGCAGACCACCTGAGGTCAGGAGTTCGAGACCAGCCTGGCCAAAATGGTGAAACTCAGTCTCTACTAAAAATACAAAGATTAGCTGGGCGTGATGGTGGGTGCCTGTAATCCCAGCTACTCAGGAGACTGAGGCAAGAGAATCACTTGAACCCAGGAAGCAGAGGTTGCAGTGAACCAAGACCATGCCACTGCACTCCAGCCTGGGTGACAGAGCAAGACTCTGTTTCCTAAAAAAAAAAAAGAAAAAAGAAACGTACTATCATCCATTTAAAAAATAAGTGAACAAGCTCTTTTTCAATATTTGAAAATTTTGTATTTATCTTTTTTCTTATTTTTTTCCACTGCCTTAAAAGAATTTTATTCTTAAGTAATATATTGAAAGTCTCTATAGATTATCCTGTCACAGTTTTTTGCAACAAATGTGTATATTAATGTGTATGTATATTTTAAAATTTCTTATGACTATAAAGACTATAAAGCTTCAAAGTGTCAGACCCTTTCTTTTGGCTTTATCATTTCAATTATTAACTGATCAAATCGACATAAATATTAGGTAATTTAATTAATGATTATTAAACATAAGAGATAAAATCATATTTGGAAACTCATTTATTAATGAGATGAATGGGACGGTGGACTTCACAGTGCCTTGATTGAAGGACTTCTCACATGATCTCTTCATTTTGATGCCCTTGACATTTTACACTTCATGACAATACACTATCTTAAGATTTGAGATGAATCATCTCTATTTTTATTATTATTATATTATTATTTATTTCAAAATAATCACAAACTTACCAAAGAGTTGAGATACAATACAAAGTTTTTTTGTGGGTGTGAACCATTTGAGAGTAAGTTATGACATGATGTCTCATCACTCCCAAATACTTAAGTGTAACTATCTTATGAGGAAGGTCATTCTTGTACATAAACGCAGTACAAGAGTTAACATTGGGAAATTAACATTGGTACATTATTACTATATATTTCTTAGATCCTATTCAAGTTACACTAGAATTTGCTCCATATCACTCTTTGCATTTAGTTGTCCTGTCTCTTTTGTCTTACTCAATTTAGAACAGTTCCTTAGTCTTTCCTTCTTTTACGACTTTGGCAATTTGAAGATTATAGGCCAGCTACTTTGTAGAATGTTCCTCGATTTGGGTTTGTCTAATATTTTCTCATGTTAGATTCAGATTATGCATTTTAGGCAGAAATATTTCAGAGACGTTTCTGTATTCTCAATACATTCTTATCTCAATCATATGATTTCAATCTCTTCGATGATGTTTATCTGATCACTGAAGTTGTACCCTCTGTCAAGTTACATATCCACTGTAAAGTTACTCTTATACTTTACACAAAATATATATTTGTGGGAAGGTATTTTAAAGCTCTGTAAATATTCAATTTCTTAACAAACTTTTAATTTATTCATTTATCTACGAATGTCTGTTTGGATTTATGGTATTCTATTTTATTGAGCAGATTTCTGTCATTATTGTTGAGACAGAGTCTCGCTCTTGTCACCCAGCCATGCAATGGTGTGATCTCGGCTCATTGCAACCTCCGCCTCCCGGGTTCAAGTGATTCTCCGCCTCGGCCTCGCAAGCAGCTGGGATTACAGGCGCCTGTCACCCACGCCTGGCTAATTTTTTTGTATTTTTAGTAAAGACTGGGTTTCACCATGTTGGCGAGACTGGTCTCTAACTCCTGACCTCAGGTGATCCGCCTGCCTCAGCCTCCCAAAGTGTTGGGATTACAGGCGTGAGCCACCATGCTCAGCCTTATTGAATGGTTTATAATACATCATGATCATTATTTATTTTGATGCTCATGTTGTTCTCTATTTAGCCAGTGGCAACCTCCTCAAGCTGGCTTCTGAGTCCTTTGGATAAATCTTCATCTTTTTTTTTTTTTTTTAGCATGTCTCTTCTGGTACAAAAGGTGTTCCAGGCTCATTTTGTGCTTTCCCTTATCAGTATTAAAATCAGCCAGTTATCCAAGGAGTCAAGAACTAAGTGCCAGGTGTGCTCACTATTATTGGACTACTGCTGTTTCCAGACTCTCTTAGTGGACAGGACCAGAGAACACACATTTGTGTCTATATTTCTACACATATCTGCCTGTATTGAAAACCAAAAGTTCATAGCAAAGCCTCCAATTCTAATCCAATACCGCAGGGACTATTTTAGTTTTTTCCCCTACATTTCAATATTTATGCCTGTCTTCTCTGAAAGGGAGAATCTTGGCTCTTTTTATCCTTAATATATTTAATTTTTGATCTGTCTCCCTGCATGAAGCCAATTTCCCATCTGTGTTTCCTACGTGAATGACCTCTTCCACCCTCTCCAACACTGTATGCTGGGCCTCCCTTCTCCATGGATGCCTACCTTACCTTGCTTGGACAAATCATGTCATTCCCCGTTCCTCATTGTGCTCTGGCTCTGACACTCCACAGTGAGCTCCACTCCAGTGAACTTCCTCCTTGCCAACATCATGCTGCCTCCCAGGCTTAACACCTCAACCTGCTTGGGCTCTGACACCTGATCATGGACCACCATAGCTCCCCTTCTTCACCCTGACCCATTGTTGCACTGCCAAGAGACTTCTACTTTGCTCTGCCTTACCTAAATACTTTAGAAGTGAATTGTTCAGGAAGAGAAGGGAAAGGAAATAAAGAGAAAGGGAAAAGGATTAGGAAAAGGGGGAAAGAAAAAGAGAAGGGCTATGCCTTGCTTTTTAAAAAAATAAAAAGAAGACCATCATGAGAGCCTGGGACACGAAATGAACCTCTGCCATTAATTTTAAGAAAGAACCCATACAGAATTTAGGATACGGATATATATCTTGTTAGAGCTACAAGTATCTGAGTACTCTTGAAGAATCTTTTCACATCCTTAGGTGTATGTAACACACTAGTTTGAAGACCACTGATACCTAAAGTAAGTGAATGAAAAACCTAAACACCTAGGAAGACACTTCCTACATCAGACTTCTGGAAAACAGGCCCCCAAACATTCTAATTACCATAATTTTTTTACCCTAACCTCTGCAAGTGTACTCCTTGCCCCTCTGTCCTTCTTTCATCCAGTTCTCCTGTCTAGAAGCATAGTGCTGTCCATCCACACCTTCTCTGTGTGCTAGAATCCACTGACTTGGCCCTTTCTTCAACTTCCTCCTCCCCCAACTTTAAAACCAACCTCCTTTATAGATGGGGGCTCCAAGAGTTCTTCCTTTGCCTTTGCTGTGGGGATAGGTCTTTAGTGATCGGTGGTACCTCTGGTTAGAGACTTTCCCCTCAGGGACTCAGGGCTTGGAGTTCTGAGGTGGGCTGGATTAGAGGACACATTGAAGTTGGAAGGAGACTTGAGCTGGGACTTTGTATGTAGCAGATCTAGGAAAGTAATCTTTAGTTTGGCAGCACGAAGTTCCACAAAGCACTATTATGAGATAAGTGTTTTATCACTACCATTTTACATAATGAATCTAGAATTATTTACTGAAGTAACTTGGCCAAGATCACAAATCTAAGAGCAGATAACTAGGTAGATTTATTTCACATAAATTAATAATTAACAACTTCAATTAAACCTGAGACACTATCTGGCAATCATACTAGGTTCCTTCAGAATGCTCCTTTACCCACTTTCCATAATGGCTTCTGACATTTTTTTCTCTCTCTTCTGTCAAGAATAAAATTAGATGAAACTAGAATTTTTTCTTTTTTTTGGGAGACTGGAGTTTCATTATTACTCAAATCAGCCTCCTTGAGCATTTGGGGATCAGATCGGAGTTTTTAAGGACAGCTTGGTGGATGGGGGGAAGCCAGTGAGCCGGGAGTGCTGACTGGTCAGGTCAGAGATGAAATCATAGGGAGTCAAAGCTATCTTCTTGTGCTGAGTCAGTTTATTGATCTGGATGGTGCCAGCTGAAAACTAGAAATTTTTAAAAAGTGTATTGTGCATACAGCAGAACAGTTCACAAACCAGGAGACCTCAAACTGAAAGTAGTAGGAAGCTCCGTTTATCAGTTACAAGTGCAGGCATAAAGTATACACGAATCAGCATATTTATCTTTATTATAACTGGCTATCATAAATCTATATTTCTCTTAGGGCAAGTAGAGCTGCATAAGCTCATTTGTCCATAGACGGTTGTTTTAATTTTTTTAAATTTGATTTTTAATTGTGCATATTTGTGTGGTACAATTTGATGTTTCCATGCATATATATGTTGTATCATAATTAAATCAGGGTACTTAGTTTACCTATCATCTCATACATTTATCATGTCTTTGTGGTAAGAACATTTAAAAGCCTCTCTTCTAGGTATTTGTAATATATAATACCTTACTGTTTACTGTAGTCACTCTACTGGGCAATAGACATCAGAACTTATTCCTCCTATTGAATTGTAGCTTATACCTGTTGATCAACCTCTCCCCGTCCTCTCCTCCTTTGCTCCCCTCCTCAGCCTCAGGTATCCACTGTTACACTGTTCCACTCTCTGCTCCTGTGATGTCAACTTTTATTTTTAAGATTCCACATATGAGTTAGATAACATGGTATTCATATTTCTGTGTCTGGCTTATTTCACGTAACATGATGTCCTTAGGTCTATCTATGTGATTGCAAATGATAAGATTTCATCCTTTTATGGCTGAATAGTATCCCATTGTGTGTATATACCAGATTTTTCTTTATCTATTCATCCATTCTTGGAGGCTTATTTTGATTCTGTATCTTGGCTATTGTAAACAGTGCTGCAGTGAACATGGGAGTGCATATATCTCTTCGAAATACTGATTTCATTTCCCATACAATCCAGTAGTGTGATTGGTGAATCAGATGGTAGTTCTATTTTTAACCTAATCTCGTTTATCTCTTTATGTATTTTAAACATATATTATTTATTTTATTTGTTTTTTTATTATTTTTGATACATAATAGTTGTACGTATTTATGGGGTACAGTATGATATTTCCATACACGTATGCAATGTGTAATGATCAAATCAGGGCAATTAGTATATCCATCCTCTCAAATCTTTATTATTTCTTTGTACTGGTAATATTCAAAATCCTCTCTTCTTGGTATTTAAAAATATACTATAAATTGTTTCTTATAGTCACCCTAAGGTGCTGTAAAACACTAGAACTAATTCTTTCTAACTGTAACCTTGTATCTATTAACCAACCCCTTCCCATGTCCCTACCCCTTGTCCTTCTCAGCTTTAGCAACAAGTATTCTACTCTCTACTTCTATGAGATCAACTTTTTAACCTCCCACATATGAGTAAGAACATGTGGTATTTATCTTTAGGTGCCTGACTTATTTCAAATAACATAATGTCCTCCAGGTGCATCCAAGTTGCCACAAACAATTGGATTTCATTATTTCTTGTGGCTAAATAGTATTCCATTGTGTATGTATACCATATTTTCATTATCCTTTTGTCTGTTGATGAACAATTAAGTTTTTTCCATATTTTGGTTATTGTGACTAGTGCTGCAATAAAAACACCAGGCGGCTTTCCCCTCACAGTGTAAACAAAGCTACCAGGAAGTTTGAACTAGGTGGAGCCCACCATAGCATAGCAAAGCCGCTGTAGCCAAACAGAGATTCCTGCTCTGAGCAGGGCATCTCTGAAAGAAAAACAGCAGGCCCAGTCAGGGGTTTATAGATAAAATTCCCATCTCCCTGGGACAGAGCACCTGGGGGAAGGGGTTGCTGTGGGCACAGCTTCAGCAGACTTAAATGTTCCTGCCTGCCGACTCTGAAGAGAGCAGTGGATCTCCCAGCACAGCACTCGAGCTCTGCTAAGAGACAGAAATGCCTCCTCAAGTGGGTCCCTGACTGCAGTGCCTCCTGACTGGGAGACACGTCGTATAGGAGAGCTCTGGCTGGTATCTGGCAGGTGGCCCTCTGTGATGAAGCTTCTAGAGGAAGGAACAGGCAGCAATCTTTGCTGTTCTGTAGCTTCCGCTGGTGATACCCAGGAAAACAGGTCTGGAGTGAACCTCCAGCAAACTCCAGCAGACCTACAGCAGAGGTGTCTGACTGTTAGAAGGAAAACTAACAAACAGAAAGCAGTAGCATCAACATCAACAAAAAAGACGTCCACACAGAAACCCCATCTGAAGGTCACCAGCATCAAAGACCAAAGGTAGATAAATCCACAAAGATGAGGAAAACCAGCACAAAAAGGCTGAAAATTCCAAAAACTAGAACGTCTCTTCTCCTCCAAAGGATCACAACTCCTCATCAGCAAGGGAACAAAACTGGACAGAGAGTTAAGTTTGACGACTTGACAGAAGTAGGCTTTAGAATGTGGGTGATAACAAACTCCTCCAAGCTAAAGGAGCATATTCTAACCCAATGCAAGGAAGCTAAGAACCTTGAAAAAAGGTTAGATGAATTATTAGCTAGAATAACCACTTTAGAGAAGAACATGAATGACCTGATTGAGCTGAAAAACATAGCCTGAGAACGCTGTGAAACATACATAAGTATCAATAGCCAAATAGATGAAGCAGAAGAAAGGATATCAGAGATTGAAGATCAACTTACTGAAATAAAGTGAGAAGACAAGATTAGAGAAAAAAGAATGAAAAGGAACAAACAAAGCCTCCAAGAAATATGGGACTATGTGAAAAGACCAAACCTATGTTTAATTGGTGTACCTGAAAGTGACGGGGAGAATGGAACCAAGTTGGAAAACACTCTGCAGGATATCATCCAGAACTTCCCCAACCTAACAGGTCAGGCCAACATTCAAATTCGGGAAATACAGAGAGCACCACAAAGATACTCCTCGAGAAGAGCAACCCCAAGTCACATAATTCTCAGATTCACCAAGGTTGAAATGAAGGAAAAAATGTTAAGGGCAGCCAGAGAGAAAGGTCAGGTTACCCACAAATGGAAGCCCATCAGACTAACAGCAGATCTCTCTGCAGAAACCCTATAGGCCACAAGAGAGTGGGGGCCAATATTCAAAATTCTTAAAGAAAATAATTTTCAACCCAGAATTTCATATGCAGCCAAACTAAGCTTCATAAGCTAAGGAGAAATAAAATCAATTCCAGACAAGCAAATGCTGAGAGATTTTGTCACTAACAGGCCTGCCTTATAAGAACTCCTGAAGGAAGCACTAAATATGGAAAGGAAAAAACAGTACCGGCCATTGCAAAAACATACCAAATGGTAAAGACCATCAACACTATGAAGAAGCTGCATCAACTAACAGGTAAAATAACCAGCTAGCATCATAATGACAGGATCAAATTCTCACATAACAATATTAACCTTAAATGTAAATGATCTAAATGACCCAATTAAAAGACACAGACTGGCAAATTGGATAGAGTCAAGATCCATCAGTGTGCTGTATTCAGGAGATCCCTCTGATGTGCAAAGACACATATAGGCTCAAAATAAAGGGATTGAGGAATATTTACCAAGCAAATGGAAAGCAAAAACAAAACAAGACAAAACAGCAGGGGTTGCAATCCTAGTGTCTGACAAAACAGACTTTAAACCAACAAATATCAAAAAAGACAAAGAAGGGCATTACATAATGGTACAGGGATCAACGCAACAAGAAGAGCTAACTATCCTAAATATATATACACCCAATACAGGAACACCCAGATTCATAAAGCAAGTTCTTAGAGACCTACAAAGAGACTTAGACTCCCACACAATAATACTGGGAGACTTTGACGCCCCACTGTCAATATTAGACAGATCAACAAGACAGAAAGTTAACAAAGATATTCAGGACTTGAAATCAGCTCTGGACCAAGCAGACTTAATAGACATCTACAGAACTCTCCACCCCAAATCAACAGAATATACATTCTTCTCAGTATCTCATCATACTTATTCTAAAATCGACCATGTAACTGGAAGTAAAACACTCCTCAGCAAATGCAAAAAAGTAGAAATCATAACAGTCTCTCAGACCACAGTGCAATCAAATTAGAACTGAGGATTAAGAAACTCACTGAAAAACACACAACTACCTGAAAACTGAACAACCTGCTCCTGAATGACTACTGTTTAAATAACGAAATTAAGGCAGAAATAAAAAAGTTCTTTGAAACCAATGAGAACAAAGATACAACATACCAGAATCTCTGGGACACAGGCCAAAGCAGCGTTTAGAGGGAAATTTATAGCACTAAATGCCCACATGAGAAAGTGGGGAAGATCTAAAATTGACACCCTAACATCACAATTAAAAGAACTAGAGAAGCAAGAGCAAACACATTCAAAAGCTAGCAGAAGACAAGAAATCACTAAGGTCAGAGCAGAACTGAAGGAGATAGAGACATGAAAAACCCTTCAATAAGTCAATGAATCGAGGAGCTGGCTTTTTGAAAAGATTAACAAAATAGATAGACCACTAGCCAGACTAATCAAGAAGAAAAGAGAGCAGTGTTAAATAGATGCAATAAAAATGATAAAGGGTATATCACCACTGATCCCTCAGAAATACAAACTACCATCAAAGAATACTATAAACGGCTCTATGCAAATAAACCAGAAAATCTAGAAGAAATGGATAAATTTCTAGACACATACACCTTCCCAAGACTAAACAAGGAAAAAGTTGAATCCCTGAATAGAACAATAACAAGTTCTGAAATTGAGGCAGGAATTAATAGACTACTAACCAAAAAAAAGCCCAGGACCAGATGGATTCACAGCCGAATTCTATCAGAGGTACAAAGAGGAGCTGGTACCATTCTTCCTGAAACTATTTCAAACAATAGAAAAAGAAAGACCCCTTCCCAACTCATTTTATGAGGCCAGCCTCATCCTCATATCAAAACCTGGCAGAGACAGAACAAAAAAAGAAAATTTCAGGCCAATATCCCAGATGAACATCGATTTAAAAATCCTCAATAAAATACTAACAAACCAAATCCAGCAGCACATCAAAAAACCTGTCCACCACTATCAAGTCTGCTTTATCCCTGGAATGCAAAGCTGGTTCAACATATGCAAATCAATAAACACAATCCATCGCATAAACAGAACCAATGACAAAAACCACGTGATTATCTTAACAGATGCAGAAAAGGTCTTCGATAAAATTTAACACCCCTTCATGCTAAAAACTCTCAATAAACTAAGTACTGATGGAATGTATCTCAAAACAGTAAGAGCTATTTATGACAAACCCACAGCCAATATCATACTGAATGGGCAAAAACAGGAAGCATTCCCTTTGAAAACCAGCACAAGACAAGGATGCCCTCTCTCACCACTCCTATTCAACGTAGTATTGGAAGTTCTGACAGGGCAATCAGGCAAGAGAAAGAAATAAAGCGTATTCAAATAGGAAGAGAGGATGTCAAATTGTCTCTGTTTGCAGGTGACATGAGCATGTATTTAGAAAACCCCATCATCTCAGCCCAAAATCTCCTTAAGCTAGTAAGCAACTTCAGCAAAGTCTCAGGAAACAAAATCAATGTGCAAAAATCACAAGCATTCCTATACACGAATAATAGACAAACAGAGAGCCAAATTGTGAGTGAACTCCCATTCACAATTGCTACAAAAAGAATAAATTACCTAGGAATACAACTCACAAGGGATGTGAAGGAGCTCTTCAAGGAGAACTATAAACCACTGCTCAAGAAAATAAGAGCATTGAATGTTTTTCCACAAACAAGTGGAAAAACATTCAATGCTCATGGATAGGAAGAACCAATATTGTAAAAATGGCCATACTGCCCAAAGCAATTTATAGATTCAATGCTATTCCAATCAAGCTATCACTGACATGCTTCACAGAATTGGACAAAACTACTTTAAATTTCATTTGGAACCAAAAAAGAGCTCATATTGCCAAGAAATCCTAAACAAAAAGAACAAAGCTGGAGGCATCACACTATCTGACTTCAAATTATACTACAAGGCTACAGTAGCCAAAACAGCATGGTACCAGTACCAAAACAGATATATAGACCAATGGAACAGAACAGAGGCCTCAGAAACAATGCTACATATCTACAACCATCTGATCTTTGACAAACCTGAC
>NW_012105498.1:531280-533233 GCF_000951045.1 Mandrillus leucophaeus | reverse complement strand
TACAACCATCTGATCTTTGACAAACCTGACAAAAACAAGCAATGGGGAAAGGATTCCCTATTTAATAAATGGTGCTGGGAAAACTGGCTAGCCATATGCAGAAAACTGAAACTGGACCCCTTCCTTACAATTAACTCAAGATGGATTAAAGACTTAAACCTAAGACCTAAAGCCATAAAAACCCTAGAAGAAAACCTAGGCAATACCATTCAGGATATAGGCATGGGCAAAGACTTCATGACTAAAATACCAAAAGCAATGGCAACAAAAGCCAAAATAGACAAATGGGATCTAATTAAACTAAAGAGCTTCTGCACAATAAAAGAAACTATCATCAGAATGAACAGGTAACCTACAGAATGGGAGAAAATTTTTGCAATCTATCCATCTGACAAAGGGCTAATATCCAGGATCTACAAGGAACTTAAACAAATTTACAAGATAAAAAACAACCCCATCAAAAAGTGGGCTAAGGATATGAACGCAGACTTCTCAAAAGAAGGCATTTATGCAGCCAACAAACATATGAGGAAAAGCTCATCATCACTGATCATTAGAGAAATGCAACTGAAAACCACAATGAGTTACTCAAAATCACACCAGTTAGAATGGTGATCATTAAAAAGTCAGGAAACAACAGACGCTGGAGAGGGTGGAGAAATAGAAATGCTTTTACACTGTTGGTGGAAGTATGAATTAGTTTAACCATTGTGGAAGACAGTGTGGCAATTCCTCAGGGATCTAGAACCAGAAATAATATTTGACCCAGCAATCCCATTACTGGGTATATACCCAAAGGATTATAAATCATTCTACTATAAAGACACATGCACATGTATGTGTATTGCAGCACTATTCACAATAGCAAAGACTTGGAACCAACCCAAATGCCCATCAATGTTAGACTGGATAAAGAAAATGTGGCACATATACACCATGGAAAACTATGCAGCCATAAAAAAGGATGAGTTCATGTCCTTTGCAGGGCCATGGATGAAGCTGGAAACCATCATTCTCAGCAAACTAACACGGGAACAGAAAATCAAACACCGCACGTTCTCACTCATAATTGTGAGTTGAACAATGAGAACACATGGACACAGGGAGGGGAACATCACTCACTGGGGCCTGCCAGGGTGTGGGGGGATAGGAGAGGGATAGCATTAGGAGAAATATCTAATGTGGATGATGGATTGATGGGTGCAGCAGACAACCATGGCATGTGCATACTTATGTAACAAACCTGCGTGTTCTGCACATGTAACCCAGAGCTTAAAGTATAAAAAAAAAAAAAACAAAACAAAACTATTGCTGATTTCAATTTGTGTCTATGTTCCTGAAGAATATTGGTCTATTTTCTTGTCTTCTAATGTCTTTCTCTGGTTTTGGTATCAGGATAATTCTGGCCTCATAAAATAATTTGGGATGTGATCCTTTCTGTTTCACATTCTGAAAGCAATTACAGAATCAATGTTGTTTCTTCTTTAAATGGTGGATATAATTTAACAGTGAAATTCTGATTCTGGAGATTCCTTTTTCAGACATTTTAAAGTTATAGATTTAATTTCTGTAATGGCTATAGGGCTTTTCTTTCTTGAGTGAGTTTTGATTGTGATTTTTGAGGGCTTCATTCATTTCATCTAAATAATTGAATGTATGTGCATAGAATTGTTCGTGCTGTTTTCTTATTATCCTTTTAATGTCAGTGGAATCTGTAGATATATCCTCTCTTTCATTTCTTATATTAGTAATTTGTGTCTTCTCTCATTTTAATTTGTTAGTATTGTTAGAGTTTCATAAAGTTTCTTAATATTTTCAAGGAAACCACTTTTGGTTTCAATGACTTTTCTATTCTCCTGTTTTCTATTTTGTTGAATTTTGTTTTTATAAATACGTTTTCTTCTGCTTGTTTTGGGCTTATTTTGCTCCTATTTTTCTGGTTTTTTTTTTTTT
>NW_012105498.1:525436-526420 GCF_000951045.1 Mandrillus leucophaeus | reverse complement strand
ACTAAGGTCAGAGCAGAACTGAAGGAGATAGAGACATGAAAAACCCTTCAATAAGTCAATGAATCGAGGAGCTGGCTTTTTGAAAAGATTAACAAAATAGATAGACCACTAGCCAGACTAATCAAGAAGAAAAGAGAGCAGTGTTAAATAGATGCAATAAAAATGATAAAGGGTATATCACCACTGATCCCTCAGAAATACAAACTACCATCAAAGAATACTATAAACGGCTCTATGCAAATAAACCAGAAAATCTAGAAGAAATGGATAAATTTCTAGACACATACACCTTCCCAAGACTAAACAAGGAAAAAGTTGAATCCCTGAATAGAACAATAACAAGTTCTGAAATTGAGGCAGGAATTAATAGACTACTAACCAAAAAAAAGCCCAGGACCAGATGGATTCACAGCCGAATTCTATCAGAGGTACAAAGAGGAGCTGGTACCATTCTTCCTGAAACTATTTCAAACAATAGAAAAAGAAAGACCCCTTCCCAACTCATTTTATGAGGCCAGCCTCATCCTCATATCAAAACCTGGCAGAGACAGAACAAAAAAAGAAAATTTCAGGCCAATATCCCAGATGAACATCGATTTAAAAATCCTCAATAAAATACTAACAAACCAAATCCAGCAGCACATCAAAAAACCTGTCCACCACTATCAAGTCTGCTTTATCCCTGGAATGCAAAGCTGGTTCAACATATGCAAATCAATAAACACAATCCATCGCATAAACAGAACCAATGACAAAAACCACGTGATTATCTTAACAGATGCAGAAAAGGTCTTCGATAAAATTTAACACCCCTTCATGCTAAAAACTCTCAATAAACTAAGTACTGATGGAATGTATCTCAAAACAGTAAGAGCTATTTATGACAAACCCACAGCCAATATCATACTGAATGGGCAAAAACAGGAAGCATTCCCTTTGAAAACCAGCACAAGACAAGGATGCCCTCTCTCACCACTCCTATTC
>NW_012105498.1:511608-522836 GCF_000951045.1 Mandrillus leucophaeus | reverse complement strand
TTTTTTTTTTTTTAAGATGGAAACTTAGATGATTGACTTGAGGACTTTCTTCCTCTTTAGAATAAGTTATTTTCTCCACAGCTCCACTCTCTCCAAAATCTATGTTCCTGGTATTTTTCCATTTCCAGGATCCCTTTTCCAGCCCTCTGCCAGCTGGGTTTTATTTATTTTGCTCTGCTATGACTGTACCCACTTCCAGGTTCAAGTGGCAGAAGAAGAGAGAGAAAAGGAAAGCAATTGAGTTTGTCCCACTGTCTTAGGAACTGGGAAGGACTAAATTCTCCCATCCTTCAAAATTTTACTTGCCTGTAAGTCCTCTACCACTGCTGCCACTCACCTTGATGCTACCATCACCCCTGCAAGACTGCTTGGGGATTGGGGCATGAGAGAATTAAAAAAAAAAAAAAAAGGAAAGAAAAAAAGGGATTCCCCAATATTTTCACTGAGTAAGATGCTCCTTGAGCCAGAATAGAATAATTTTTCTAGTGCTGCCCATCCATGACACTGTTTACTTCCTATTTTCAGGCTGTGAGTCCAGTCTGGAGAATATTGGTGGTAAAAATGGTAAACGCACTGCCATTTGGTGGTATCTCAGATTCTGGTCTTCCTTAATCTACCTATTACTATTCACTTTTCAGGGTCCTCATAGCTGCCTTGTGTATTCTGTCCAGGTTTAATAGTTACTTTCAGTAGGAGAAGCAGAGTGAAGTGTGTTTACTCCATCTTATCTGGATCTGTAAACTTCAAATGCATATTTCCAAATCTGTAAACTTTTAAATGTATATATGAAAATAATTCAAAGTTATTTCACAGTTTGTTAGTGTGATATACAACTTTACTTAGACAGTTGGTATGTGGGCCTTCATGCATGTGCACTCTTGCCTCAGGCCCTGCAAAAGTAGGAGCAGGCATAGTTGTGAAGATTTCATGAAAGGGAATAAGTAGAGAGAACAGTATGTGTTTGCAAAATATCTATCAGATATTGGACACCAAGGAAACAATATTTATTATCTGGTGTTTGTAATCACCTCTACAAACTACCTGGGATAAAATTCCTAATTAATGTTGGATTATCTTCAGTTCAGGGAACTCACTGCCTTCTGAGATGGCAGATCTCATGCTTAGAGAGTTATGTGGTGAATTTCTATATTATATTGGTTTAAGATTTCTTTTCTTCTAGCTTTTTATTCATGGCTTCCAGCTAAAGCTTTTGCTTTTTGAAATAATAAGTCTAATCTCTTACTCAAACGAAGTACTTTAATTATTTGAAGGAAGTTGTTTCTAATTTTCCCTGGGCTAATATTCTCTTTCCATTGTCTCTCATTCCTTTCCCCCTCCACCGCTGCTTTCCTTATCTTCCCTTTCTTCTCTCCTTTCTTTTACATCAGTCACAAATATTTATTAAATCTCTACCTGTCATCATAGTATCTGTCAGGCACGAAGGCTACCTTCTTTCCTTTCCTCAGAAAGATTATACACTGTTTAAAATAAAGGGTTTTTTTTTTTTTTTTTTTTTTTCACTCTATGCTATAAGAATGTTCTGAACCTTTTGGAAGCATCCTTTCTCTCATGGTTTAATTTTGATCATCCTCCTCCTCCCAGTCATTTTTCGTGGGCATGGGACCCTCCCAGCCAGGTGCTGGATATAATCTCCTGGTGTGCCGTTTGCTAAGACCGTTGGAAAAGTGCAGTATTAGGGTGAGAGTGACCCAATTTTCCAGGTGCAATGCAGTCTATCACTTCCCTTGGCTAGGAAAGGGAATTCCCCGATCCCTTGCGCTTCCCGGGTGAGGCAGTGCCTCTCCCTGCTTCGGCTCATGCTCAGTGGGCTACACCCACTGTCCTGCACCCACTGTCCGACAAGCCCCAGTGAGATGAACCTGGTACCTCAGTTGGAAATGCAGAAATCACCTGTCTTCTGCGTTGCTCATGCTGGGAGCTGTAGACTGGAGCTGTTTCTATTCAGTCATCTTGGAACCTAGTCCTCCCAGTCATTTTTCTCTATACAAGCTATAACACACCAACAATCTCCTTAACTTGTGGCCTGACTGTAGACCAATCAATGCAGATCTGGAAAGTCCTCTTATCTCCCATTTTGTAAGGCTAAACTCTTTTGAATAGGTTGATGATTATTTATGTAGGGATAAGTCATGACTGGAAGAGTGCATTGGAATGGCTGATGCCGTATGCAGAAGGTAGACTGGTCGTATATGCATTTTCTAATGAGTATTCTCCCCACAGCTAAATGTCAAACTGTAATTAGGTGCACAGAATTCACACAGAATGGCATAACTATTCTAGAGTCTGGCAATTTTTAATGTAAGATGAATAAAACTTTATGTGTTGCTCTGATACAGATGAAGACTCTGATAACCATTAGGGTAGATTTGGACATAGTCTCTCCCAGAAGTTGTCACAGGCATCAGTTTTGCTATGAATCCAGAATTTTATGTGGTGGAGGGCCCATGATTTATACTGGTCAACTGTGACTCATTTATGGTAAATAGATGAAGGATAAAATAATACTATTTAGTGGGTCATCATATTTACTATTAAAAATGAAGACATGCATGTATGATTTTTTCAATTTTAGAGTATTTTCAAGGTGACTTTAAATTGCCTGATGCTGTCTCCTAGAAACTAAATCGGTGGCTTAGAATTCAAAAAAAGGAAGTGGGTTCTAGAAAGGGAGCATACAGTTTCTTAGGAAGGACATTTTGCTTCTTCTATAGAGCTTTGCAACTGAAAATTTGTATTTGGATTCCAGTGACCCTGAACAATGAGGGTGGAAGTGGGTCTTTATTTTTTTCAGGCTGCTTTTCAGATTTCTCATTAAATTCCCTGTGATAAGTGGCTGTCATTTTTGATGTTAAAAACATTCTTAAAGATGAAAGCCAGAAAAGACTTTGACTAGGGTAATAAAATCTGTAATATACCCTGGAACAGACTATATAAAGATTTGAAGACAGATGAAGGACAGAGAGGCATGTTAAGAAGAATTCCCAGCTCATGGCAGCTTAGTAGAGAAAAGCTAAGATCACCATATGGTTATTTTTTTCTGCCAAAGCACAGTGGCTTTTGCTTCTTGCACATAAGAGTTGGAAATCATAGCATTTCAGCATGTATTAGTGAAAGTTCTATCTCACCATGCTACGAAATTATAACTTAGAAGAGTAAGTTGAAGAGAAAATTCTTCAGAGGATTTACACTTACTTGTGAAAATCCAAAATCTAAAAGAGAGGCTACTGAGTCAGATTTCAGAGCAAAGTACTCAAATCAAATATAGCTCTGATTTGTAGTGTGAGAAGAAAGAACTAGATTTCCTCTGAGAGATATTTCTTATCCCTGACTGAAACAGTGGGGAAACTGAAAAGAATGGCCTTTGGTCCTTCAAATGTTCAAAGAATGACAGTGAAAGCCTAATCTTAAACAAAATATTTCAAAAAAAATTTTAACAAATACTTCTTGTGGCATGTAACAGAGTTTCCTATTTCCTTCTCAAAATTAGATCATTCTTCCGTATCCTCTAAGAGCCTAAAATTCACTTTGGGATGACTCTGGTGAACAAAAAGCAAGCACTATCTGAAGCCTGTATTCTGAGCTTTTATGTCTCATTGCCTGTCACAGGGAAGCTTCCTGGACATTTTAGACTTTTTAAAAAACTGCAGTTCAATAAAAATGAAGATTTTCCTTTTAGGTCACCATTTCTTCTGGCAGACTGAGCCTAAAGTGCACTTTATTTCCCTTTAATTTAACAGCTCCAGCAGCTTTTCCAGTTAAATCGACTGTTCATTATTGAGCCCCATTTAGGAAGGGGCTGTGCAGTGCAGTTTAATGAATCCTTGGCACAAAGCTCCCTTTCAGGACTGGGAAAGAATAGGGGCTGTTCAGGCCCTGTAGGGCTGTATGTCAAAGCCAGCCCATAATGCCTGTCAGCCAAGGGCAGAAATTCCCACTGATATAAGAATGTGCAAGAAATCAACTTTCACCACCGACGAGCAGATTAAGACACGATCAGGAAATGAGACTGTAGGTTTAGAACAGTGACACCTGTTTGAAGAGAGAGATTTTCCCATCCCTTCATCACTGTGTGGTTGGAGTGGGGGCTGGGAGAAGCTGCAGCACAGCCAAGCCCTCAAAGCCCTCCAGGTCCTCTGAGAGGGGAAGCAAAGACATAGTGGGTGGGGGCATCTTTGGGCTAGACTCCATGCTAAGTGCCTTAACGTGCTTTTTCTGCTTTAATCCTTACAACAAGCTATGAGGATTATTTGCATATGACAGGGGAGGAAACTGAAGCTCAGGTGCTTTCATTTCTGGTTCAAGGTTACACTGCTAATTGGCCACTAAATGGCAATGATGGGATGCAGCATAGACCTGTTTGGCTCTAGGATGTCTGTCTTTTCCAGAGCTCTGAACTGAGGTTCATCAAATAAATTGGATCCTTTAGAAATAATTGTAATTTAAACTTCTTAATTATGTGGGGTATGCATTCAACGTACATATGCTGGGCACGTGTGATATGTTGGGAATACCGGCACATGAGACATAGCATGATGGTATGAGGAGTGGCAGTTAAGGTACTGCCTTTACTGCTAGACCGGCCCAGGTTTGAATCTCAGCTCTGATAATGTTTATGTCTTTCAGACCTTGGGAAACGTCAGGGAAGTCCCTCTCACTAAGCCTTGGTTGTGCTATTCTTTTTCCCAGCACCCCCCCACCCCACCCCACCCAACCCAGCCACAAAGACATCAAGGATGGTGGCTACGGTTACTCTGGTATTGCTAAGTACCGTCTGAAAATTAAAATGGTCCAAAAGGTTTCTACAGAAGGAAGTCCTAGATGCCTTTGTGTTACATTAGTACCATGAGATTCTGAGTCCTCAAGGTGTGTGTGTGGATTGGTTTTCTTCCAGTATCATGGGACAGATCAAGCCTTGGAAGTACATTTTCAAAAAGGTGAAATCATGACTCTTAGGCAAATATAATATGGACCACATGTAAAAAATTGTTTAACTCATTAATTAGTCAGAGAATCACTAAAATGTTAGGACTGGTTCAAAGAATATTTAAGAAGTCAGGTGTGTGTGTGTGTGTGTGTATATATATAGAGAGAGTATATATATACTATATATACAGAGTATATATATACACACTATATATAGAGTATATATATAGAGAATATATATACGAAATGTTAGGAAAAATTCAGTGGTTACAAAGAACTGAGATATATATCTTCGTGGTCATCTGTTCCATGAACAGAAATTATTTGCATATCTACCAGACAAAACTCTTCCAAGTAACAAATAATTTTACTAAATTAAGAGCAAGTAGTGAGAAGAATGAAATACATTCCTCTAGACAATCTTTGGGTGTTCTTTCTTCCTGTACAACATTGAAAGAATGTGGGACTAAACTTTCTGCCTGATTTCCAAGTTTTGGATAATTTTTCTGGTAACTCCCATATTTTATATGTAAGTTTGGACCATCTAAAGAAAAGAAGTAATTTGTGAACATCACAGGGTTAGTGGCAAAGACAGAAGTAAAACTCAGGTCTGCTGTCTCCTCTACGTGGCTGTGAGACCACGTAGCAACCCTGTTTCTTTAAGCTAACGTTTCCACTAGAGACTAAAGAGTGAGAGGACTTTCACTTTTCTAAGTGTAAAGAGTGAAGGGATATGCATTTTCCAGGGCAGTTTTAAACCAGTTTCAACTAAATTCAATAAGTATATGCCAATTGATCCATGTTATTAAGGTGGAAATTAGGAATTTAACCCCAGTGTGTACTTCCTGCTAATAGCATAGGGGTGATTTGGTTCATTAGACAGGGCTCCCTGGAAACAGACCTTGAAATGGAGAGTTGTATGGGGAAGGTTGATTGAGAAGGACTCTTAAAGGATGTATATGTATGAAGTGAGGAAGTCAAGATTGGATGAAAAGAGAAACTGACTTGTCTTCAGCCTGAGTTAATCCCGCGGGAAGCTCTGGAGCTGGAATACTCTTTGGGGCTCGACTCAAGTTGAGGAAAAAGAGGTTTTGCCCTTGTATCCCTGCATCAGCCAGTCATTGGTCTACTGATGCGCCTGGGAAGGGATATGAACTTGGGTAATCCAGTTTTCTTGAGCAGAGGTCAATGCTTGGTGAGGGGGCCAGCTGTAAGCTACCAGTAGCCAGCCAGCTCAGCAGCCAGGGGATGGGTTCATCAGTCCCTAGGTGGGATCTGGGCAAAGCATCACGGTATCCACTACATTTGGCTTTTATTACAAGGATAGCTGTAATAAAAATATATCAACTTAAGGGTCAACACTAATAGATGAGTAGTGAATGTCAGGAGCACTCTGTTGAGAAGGGTTTTAGGCTCATCTGGGCTCAGTGGAAAGAGTGTGAAGATTGATAAGTGATGTCCATACAAGAGAGTGGAAAGTGAGATTACATTTCTTCTTGAATTTGAAGGTGGTGAAGGGTGACTACATCACACAGTTTGCCATGAACCATACTGGTTTATGCCTGGGCTTCCAGGGTAATTCTAAATGATGTTACCTTGTATTCAAAAATGTCCTTCAGAAGCTCAATTTTATGGTCATCCTAACTAAGAGGTTCTTTTCTCCACACCTAGTGGAACAAGTAGCCTAGTATCTTCGGTGCATTTAGGATTTCAAAGAACACCGGCAGAGAGAATTTCCTTCAGCAACTTCTGCTTCTAACTTAGCAGCACAAAACTCCCTTTAGGCAAAGATGCAACCATTCCTGGCAATCTTTCTAGAATGGGTAAGGAGGAGGTGGAATGTGGAGATGTGAAGCAAAGTACAGGGAGAATAAAAACATTACAATCACAAAGAATTATTCTGTCACATGGTAAAGCCAAACTTTGCAGGTATAGCCATCTCTGGCCTAGCCGAAGAGGGTTGACCCTGTACTTAAAATCGGACACTCAGAAAGCGGGAAGGGAAGGTAGAGATCATCTATTTATAGATGGGATACAGTCCAAAGTTACACTCTAGGTACTTGTGGAGCGGGGATTAGGACTCTGGTTCCTTAAGCCTCCCAGGCTAATGCTTCTTCCACTGGACCAGCACTTATTTGTCTTCTGTTCTCAAAAAAGAAATTAGTAGGATCTGTAGCAGTGACAACAACATGGAGGCAGCAATTTGGCCTCAGTTAAAAGAGAAAAATTGCTCACAGACCTGGGAGGACTTGGCAGAGAAGCTGGCAAGAAAATTGCTATACGCAAGAGGATGGGGAATTATTTTTTCCTGTGTAAACAGAGCATGGCATCAGGTTGGGGGCCAGAGTTCCCTCTTGTGCCAGGAAAGTGACAAATGCTAAAAAGTGCTACCAGGAACAAGGCAATGTGCCACACACCATGGAATACAAAGATAAATACACTCCTCTGCTCAGAAATCTCCAGTGGCTCACCATATCAGATCAAGTCTAAGCTCCTTTCCATCAAGCATTCAAGACACCCTTTCCAGTGTTCTCCCCCTCTGCTCCCTGCCTCCCACCTCACATTCCAAACATATAGTACTATTTAAGCTACCCAGAAATTTTTCAAGAATTTATTTTTTAAAAGTGGTTTTTGGTTTACAGCATAATTAAGACAAAAAGTTCAGAGGTTTTTCATATATTCCCAGCCTCCACACATACATAGCCTCCCCCATTTTCAACGTCCCCCACCAGAGTGGTGCATTTGTTATAATTGATGAACCTGCATTAATACATCATAATTGTCCAAAGTCCATGTTCTGCATTAGGGTTCACTCTTGCTGTTGTACATTTTATAAGTTTAGACAAATTAATGACATGTATCCATCATTATGGTATCATACAGAGTATTTTTACTGCCCTAAAAAACCTCTGTGCGCCGCATTTTCATCTATCCCTGCCCTCCAATACCTACCAACCACTGATGTTTTTATTATTTCCATAGTTTTACCTTTTCCAGAATGTCATATAGTTGGAATCATATGGTATGCAACCTTTTCAGATTCTTTTCCTTCACTTAGTAATATGCATTTAAGATTCCTTCATGTCTTTTCATGGTTTGATACCTCATTTATTTTTAGCGATTAATATTCCATTGTCTGGTTGTACCATGGTTTATTTATCAGTTCACCAACTAAGGGACATCTTGGTTGCTTCCAAGTTTTGGCAATTATAATTAAAGTTGCTATAAACATCCATGTGCAGGTTTTTGGATGGAAATAAATTTCCAACTTTTTTGGGGTAAATATCAAGGAGACCAATTGTTCCATTGTATGGTAAGAGTGTGTTTAGTTTTGTAAGAGACCTCCACACTGTCTTCCAAAGTGGCTGTAACATTTTGCATTCCTACCAGAAATGAATGAGTTCCAGTTTCTCCATATACTTGTTAGCATTTGGCATGGTCAGTGTTCTGGATTTTGGCCATTGTAATAAATGGGTAAGTGCTATCTCATTGTTGTTTTAATTTGTATTTCCCTGATAACATATGATGTTATGGATCGTTTCATATGCTTATTTGCCATCTGTATATCTTCTTTGGTGAGGTGTTTGTTCAAGTATTTTGCTCATTTGGATTGTTCATTCTCATGTAGTGAGTTTTATAAGTTTTTTGTGTATTTTGGATAACCGTCCTTTATCAGATGTTTTCTTTTGCAAATGTTTACTCTCAAGCTATGGCTTGTTTTCTCATTCTTTTGACATTGTCTGTCACAAAACAAAAGTTTTTAATTTTAACTATGTCTAACTTACCAATTATTTTTTCTTATGATCATGTCTTTAATTTTGTATCAAAAAGTTATCTTCATACCCAAGGTCATCCAGATTTTTTCCTGTGCTGTCTTCTAGGAGTCTTACACTTTTGCATTTAGCTCTGTGATTCGTTGTTGAGTTATTTTTTGTACATGGTGTGAGGTTTGTGTCTATATGCATTTTTCTGCATGTAGATGTCTAATTGTTCAGAACCATTCAGTGAAAAGACTATCTTTGCTCCATTGTATTGCCTTTGCTCCTTTGTCAAAGACCAGTTGCCTATATTTGCATGGGTCTATTTTTGAGCACTCTATACTGTTCCATTGATCTCTTTGTCTATTTTTTTCAGCTAATACCACACTGTATTAGTTACTGTAGCTCTATGTTAAGTCTTGAAGTTAGATAGTGTCAGTTTTTCAACTTTGTTATTCTTGCCCGATATTATGTTGTTACCCTGTAATTTTAAATCTCCATATTTTGGCCCACGAGGATGCTTTTTAGGATGCCCTTTTTCTTTTTTCTGTCTATAAAAACTCTCCTTATCTTTTCAGGCCCAATGTAATGGCATCTTCTTGTAGAGCTTTCTTGACATTTCTCGTACACCATGAATTATTCCTTTTTGTGTGCTCCAGTGACAATTTTCTTGTGCCTCTATAAAACACTATCCTGAGGGCAGGAAGTATATCTATGCCTGTTCTCCATGTTTAGTCCACAGGGTAATTGGGATATAGTAGGCGTTCCATAAATGTCTGCTGAATGAATAAATAAGTAACATGATGAATAGACCATTGGAAATACATCTATCTCTTTAGGACCAGGAGTCAATCATGTGTGTATCCTTGTTGATTAGAATGGTGCCTAGCACATAGTAAGCCCCCAATAGATATTTAGTAAGTGACAAAGATAGACAAGTATACAAAGAGCTGATACAAGGCACACTGGGCCTGGCAATAGGCGATTTGGTTTTGCAGTTAAAGCCATTTGACCCTTGGCAAGCTACCTAAACTGTTGACGGTTTAGGATTCTTCAGTAAAATGGGGATGATATTTTCTACTTGAAAGGATTATTGTAAGGATTAAATAAATAATGTATGCAAGTGGTCAGCACTGCTTCAAATGTTAGGAGGGAACTCAGTAAGTGCTTAAGTGAATGAATGGATGAATGAAGAAGTGCTATAAAAGAAATAATGGTAAAATATCAAAGGAATGTGAGGAAGAGAGATGTGACAGCCTGAATTGGTGGTAATGAGGACTTGGGAGGGCTTTTTGAAAGAGGTTAACATTTAATGTGGGCTTTAAAAGCAGGATAGGATCTTCAGAAAGTGCAGTGGAACCAGTGACTCCCCGGTTCAGCCTTATAGAAATATAATCGAATATATTTTCTGCTGTCTCAAATGCTACACCCAACAAAAGTCAACTTAATAACAGTGAGGAAAGATCAAGTGTAATATAGTAAAATTAGCCACAGGCAGGGGAGTCTAATTTCAGATTCTCTTTGAATAATAGAAGTTTTGAGGAACTGGAGGAGGGGGATTGAAACATAGGTGTGGTATCCTAAGACTTGAAAGCACTCCTTTAACTAATTTCCTCCCTTGATGCGGTCAGGAAGTACTTTCCGGAAAGAACAGACAGGTTTAATGCAATTATGCAGTGTTGGCCCTCCCCAGCTTGGCGATGTGCTAGGCAACTCCAGCTGGCCTCATACAAGAGAAAGTAAACTTCAGCTGCCCCTCAGGCCATTGTTTTAGCACTCTGCAGAGTAGTGTTCCAGCGGCTGATCCGAGCTGCTTAAGCTGTTTAATTGAATGAATTCAACCTCATATAATAGGATCTAGGTCTTTAAGCATTTCTGTCTGGTGCACCGGATATTGGGCTGCTCAAGTTACCCAGCTTCAGTAAGGCCCTGGGTTTTTCTGGTGTCCATGCTTGTCACATTTTGGTGCAAATCTCTGTGGGATCACAACAGCATTATGCTGTATGGACACCAGCCTTATGCTGATGATCCACACATTCATTCAACTTGAGTTTAGTGTTTCTTAGAGGGGTCAGCTATCAGGTATTTTAATGAAGTCTGGAAAAAGAGATTCCATGTAGACAGACTTTTGTAATTTTCCTCATTTCAGGAAAAGGAGAGGGCATAATCACTATTTGGAAATTGAATCTTTCAGCTCTGTCTTGGTCTCATGTGTTTGGGCCTGCAGCAGACTGGCCATGCAATGGAGCAGGCGCTGAATACATTCTTACAGAAAAGGGGGAAAGCAAAAACAACTGAAAAACAGGTTAATCTTCAGCCTTACTCTCTGTCAATCCACCCTTCATACAGACCCCAATTGAAATTTCTTTTTCTTTTTCTTATGTAGAATTTACTGACATCGACATGATATATCCTAAGTGTACAGTTCCATGAGTTTTGACAAATGCTCACGCGCCCACAGCCCAGTCAGGATATATGATATTTCCATCACTACAGAAAGCTCCCTGTGCCCACTTTCAGTCAATT
>NW_012105498.1:497342-510962 GCF_000951045.1 Mandrillus leucophaeus | reverse complement strand
ACAGGCTCCCCAAAATCTGGCCATAAACTGGACCCAAAACTGGCCATAAAAAAAATCTCTGCAGCACTGTGACATGTTCGTGATGGCCGTGATGCCCATGCTGGAAGGTTGTGGGTTTACCAGAATGAGGGCAAGGAACACCTGGCCCACCCAGGGCGGAAAACCGCTTAAAGGCGTTCTTAAACCACAAACAATAGCATGAACGATCTGTGCCTTAAGGACGTGCTCCTGCTGCAGATAACTAGCCCAACCCATCCCTTTATTTTGGCCAATCCCTTTGTTTCCCATAAGGAATACTTTTAGTTAATCTATAATCTATAGAAACAATGCTTATCACTGGCTTGCTGTTAACAAATACATGGGTAAATCTCTGTTTGGTGCTCTCGGCTCGGAGGCTGTGAGACCCCTGATTTCCCACTCCACACCTCTATATTTCTGTGTGTGTGTCTTTAATTCCTCTAGCGCCGCTGGGTTAGGGTCTCCCTGACTGAGCTGGTTTCAGCATATATTTATGGAGTACATGAGATGTTTTGATACAGGCATGCAGTGAGTAATAATCATATCATAGAGAATGGGGTATCCACCCCCTCAAGCATTTATCCTTTGTGTTAAAAACAATCCAAGTATACTGTTTTCATTATTTTTAAATGTACAATTAAATTATTACTGATTATAGTCACCCTGTTGTGCTGTCAAATAGTAGGTCTTACCATTCTTTCTAGCTATTTTTTTGTGCCCGTTAAACATTTCTCCCACCCCACCACTAGCCTCCCCAGCCTCTGGTAACCATCCTTTCATTCTATCTCCACGTTGTTGCAAATGACAGGATCTCATTCTTTTTTACGGCTCAATAGGACTCCATTGTGTATATGTACCGTATTTTGTTTATTCATTTATCAGTTGATGGACACTCAAGTTGTTTCCAAATATTAACTATTGTGAACAGTGCTACAACAAACATAGGAGTGCTGATATCTCTTCGATACACTGATTTCCTTTCTTTTGGGCATATACTCAGCAGTGGGATTGCTAGATCGTATGGTAGCTCAAGTTTTAGTTTTTTGAGGAACCTCCAAACTGTTGTCCATAGTAGTTGTGCTGATTTACACTTCCACCAACAGTGTACAAGGGTTCCCTTTTCTTCTCATTCTCACCAGCATTTGTTATTGCTTGTCTTTTGGTTAAAGCCATTTTAACTAGGGTAAAATGATATCTTATTGTAGCTTTGATATGCATTTATCTGATGATCAATGATGTTGAGCACCTTTGCAGATGGCTGTTTGCCATTTGTATGTCTTCTTTTGAGAAATGTCTCTTCAAATATTTTGCCCATTTTTGATCAGATTATTATATTTTTTTTCTATAGAGTTGTTGGAGTGCCTTATATATTTTGGTTATGAGTCCCTTGTCTGATGGGTAGTTTACAAATGTTTTCTCCCATTCTGTGGGTTGTCTCTTCACTTTGTAAATTGTTTTCTTTGCTGTGCAGAAGTTTTTTAACTTAATGTGAACCCATTTTTCTAGTTGTGCTGTGGTTGCTTGTGCTTGTGGGGTATCACTCAAGAAATTTTTGCCCAGACCAATGTCCTGGAGATTTCCCCCAATGTTTCATTGTAGTAGTTTCATAGTTTGAAGTCTTAGATGTAAGTCTTTAGGCCGGGCATGGTGGCTCACACCTGTAATCCCAGAAGTTTGGGAGGCTGAGGAGGGCGGATCACTTGAGGTCAGAAGCTCAAGGCCAGCCTGGCCAACTCAGCAAAACCCCGTCTCTACTAATAATACAAAATTAGCCGGGCATGGTGGCACATGCTTATCATCCCAGCTATGTGGGAGGTCTGAGACACGAGAATTGCTTGAACCTGGGAGTCAGAGGTTTCAGTGACCTGAGATTGCGCCACTGCACTTCAGCCTGGGTGACAGGGTGAAACTCTGTCTCAAAAAAAAAAAAAAAAAAAAAAGATTTAAGTCTTTAATCCATTGTAATTTGATTTTTATATGTGGCAAGAGATAGGGGTCTAGTTTCATTCCTCTGTATATGGATATCCAGTTTTCCCAGCACAATTTATTGAAAAGACTGTCTCCTCCCCATTGTATATTCTTGGAATGTTTGTCAAAAATGAGTTCACTGTAGATGTGTGGATTTGTTTCTGAGTTCTCTATTCTGTTCCATTGGTCTTTGTGTCTGTTTTTATGCCAGTGTCATGTGCTTTTGGTTACCATAGCTCTGTAGTATAACTTGGAGTCAGGTATTGTGATTCCTCCAGATTTGTTCTTTTTGCTTAGGATAGCTTTGGAATCACTCTTTTGTGACTCCATATAAATTTTAGGATAATTTTTTCCTATTTCTGTGAAGAATGTAATTATTATTTTGATAGGGATTGCATTGAATTTATAGATTGTTTTGGATAGTATGGACATTTTAACACTACTGATTCTTTCAATCCATGAACAGGGAATATCTTTGCATTTTGTGATGTCCTCTTCAATTTCTTTCATTAGTGTTTTATAGTTTTTATTATAGTGATATTTCAATGCTTTGGTTAATTCCTAGGTATTCAATTTTATTTGTGGCTACAGTAAGTGGGATAACTGGTGTGTGTGTGTGTGTGTGTGTGTGTTCTGCAAGTATTTATACTTTTTTTAACTTTTATTTTAAATTCAGGGGTACATGTGCAGGATGTGCAGGTTTGTTACACAGGTAAACTTGTGTCATAGGGGTTTGTTGTACAGATTATGCCATCACCCATGTATTAAGCCCAGTACCCATTAGTTATTTTTCCTGATTCTCTCCCTCCTCCCCACTTCTACCTTCCAATAGGCCCTAGTGTGTGTTGTTCCCCTCTACGTGTCTGTGTGTTCTCATCATTCAGCTCCCACTTATAAGTGAGAACATGTTGTATTTGGTTTTCTGTTCCTGTGTTAGTTTGCCGAGGATAATGGCCTCCAGCTCCATCCATCTGCAAAGGACATGATCTCTCTGTCTCTCTTTTTTTTTATGGCTGCATATACTACATGGTGTATATGTACCACATGTTTCTTTATGCAGTCTATCATTGATGGGCATTTAGGTTGATTCCATGTCTTATAGGGATTACATTTTAAATTTGTTTTTCATATCTTTCACTGTTGGTGTATAGAAATGCTATAGATTTTTGTATATTAATTTTGTTCTAATAGTTTTTCACTGGAGTCTTTAGGTTTTTCCAAATGTAAGATCATGTAGTCTGCAACACGGATAATTTGACTTCTTCCTTTCCTATTTGGATGCCCTTTATTTCTCTCTCTTATCTGATTGCTCTAGCTAGGACTTCCAGTACTGTGTGGAATAAAAGTGGTGAAAGTGGGCATCCTTGTAATGTTACAGATCTTAGAGGAAAGATTTTCATATTCAGTATGTACTAGCTGTGAGTCTGTCATATATGGCTTTTATTATGTTAAGGTATGTTCCTTCTATACTCAGTTTTTTGAGGGTTTTTATTATGAAGGGATGCTGAATTTTATCAAATGCTTTTTCAGCATGAATTGTAATGATCATATGGTTTTTGTCCTTCATTCTGTTGATATGCTGTATCATATTGATTGATTTGCATATGTTGAACCATCCTTGCATCCCAGGGATAAATCCCACTTGGTCATGACGAATGGTCTTTTTAATGTATTGTTGAATTCAGTTTGTTAGTATTTTATTGAGGATTTTTCATTAATATTTATCAGAAGTATTGACCTGTAGTGTTTTTTTTTTCTTTCTTTTCTTTTTTCTTTTTTTTCTTTTTTGATGTGTCTTTGTCTGGTTTTGGTGTCAGGATGATACTGAATGCCAAAAAGTTTTAGTATGGCATTCAAGCCCTTTCTTATCTGACTCTGGCCACCTCTCCTGCCTCTTCCACCCATGCAAACCATATTCTAGGGGAGCATCTCACTTTTCTGCTAATGCATTCTGTCTCCTACCTCTGTGTCTTCTGTGACCTCGCTGTGTTTTCACCTGAAATGCCCTTTCCCCTTTTTCCCCCATGGCAGTTTCCTCCCCAGCCTTTCTGTGTGAAGTTTTCTCTTATCTTTTAGCCAGATACTCTTCTGTTGTCTGTGTTGCCACAATCCCTTATACTTCTTCAGTTACAGACTGGACTTTGTGGTGTTGAAAATGAGATAATGCCTAACTTCTCTTGGCCATTGCAACATCAGAACAGTGCTGCACTCTGTGAATAGAGGATTTTAAGATGGCAAATTGATAATTTCATTGGTTGGGTTAACGAACTGGTTGTTCAGCATTATGTAGGACAGCTTTAACAGCCCACATGAAGCAGGGACTCTTCATAGCCCAGGAAAGTACCTAGAGGAAAAAGTACGAATGGTTGCCTGACTTCTGACTCCACTTCCTTAGAGATCTAGTGTCCATCCCTGATCATCTAGGGAGCTCTTTGTCAAACTTTTACATGTGGGAATCTTTTTTTTTTAGATGACGTCTCACTCTGTCACCCAGGCTGGAGAGCTGTGGTGCGATCATAGCTCCCTTTAGCCTCGATCCTCCAGCTTCAAGCCATCCTCCCAGCTTAGCCTCCCAAGTAGTTGGGACTACAGGTGTACACCACCATGCCAGGCTATTTCTTTTCTTTTCTTTTCTTTTTTTTTTTTAGCAGAAACTAAGTCTTGCTATGTTGCCCAGACTTGTATGGGAACCTCTTAGTGGAAACTCAGCATACATGTGGACCACCATTTTTTAAAAAAGATGTAATTCACATGCCATAAAATTCACTGTTTTCAGATGTGCAATTCAGTGTTTTTTTTTTTTCTTTTTAGTATAGTCACAAAGTTGTACAACCATTACCACTAATTCTGGAACTTTTTTTATCAATCCTAAAAGAAATCCCATATCCATTAATATAGACCTCCAGTTTTGGGCGAAGTGAAATAAAATTAAAAAAAAAAAAGAATCAGAATTTAGCAAGGAAAAACAGCTTTAAAAAAGTAATTAAAAATTTTATTTCACTCAGAGTAATGAAATCATATGCAGCCTTTTGCCAGGTGTATGTATCCAGATCAAAACAGAATGCTTCAGAAGTAGACTCCATAACTGAGCAATTTTTCTTCTTCTCTGCACTCTCTATTTATATTAACTTAAAAGTTCTAACTCTCAATTATAGGTTATTGGAAATGAGAGCAAATGTTTTTTGGTTCTGTTAGACAGTTCTGAATATTTGGATCAAACAAGGCATCTTGTTGATTATACACTCAGCAGTCATCAAATTGATATTGATTTAATGATTATTTTATTATTATGTACATGCATTCCACAGTTCATCTGTATTTTACTGAAATTTTTTGTATAGTTTTTAGTTTTGCCTGAAATTAATAATTTTCTTGTCTTTGGGGGGTACTTAGTTTTCCACATACATTTCATTAATTCTTCCCTAAACACTTTAATAGAAGGATAGCATCTTCCTATGGAATTTGGAATGCTTTTGATTGCAGATAGCATAATGTCCAACCTAAACAAAATAGGTTTTTAAAGAAGATTTCCTCACTTATAAACAAATCTGTAGCTAGGGCTTTTTGTGGTTGATTAATTCAGTGGCATTACAATATCATTATGAATACAGGTGCTTTTCACATTTCTCTTTTGCCAGCCACAGCATGTTGATTTTTGTTTTCAGGCTTGACCTCTCATGATCATAAGATGACTATTATAGCTCCAAGTATCACTTCCATACATCAAAGGCAGGAAGAGGAACACTTCTTCATCCCTCTTCCTTTCCTCTCCCTTTCTTTCTTTTTTCTTATTGGTAGGTAAGGAGAGACTTTCCTAAAATTCCAAGATAGATTTAATGTCCCATTGGTTAAGACTGGACCTCATGTCCATGCTCTTGCTAAAAGGGAGGTACAATTGTCCATCATTTTCAGCCTCCACAGAAGGAGATGGACTCTGTTGTGTGAGAATAAAAATGGGATAGTTGTGGGTAAGCAACAAGAGTATCTACCACTTGCTATCATTATGATCAAATACATAAGGAAATGTGTCACTTCCATTTATTTTTCTTGGAGTCACCCCTTCCTCGAGCACTACATTCTCCTATTCCAATTTGGACTGATTGTCACTAGGTTTGCCATATGGCTATTGTCCTGATGTTTCTCTTTATCATTGTCTGCGGAAGTCTCTTTGCTTCTTTTCCACATCAGAGCTCCTGTTTTCTGGATACCCTTTTCTTCTATTTTCTTCCTGGAGCACATTATTCAGTGGCTCCCTGAGAAAAGTTTCCTGAGAGGAAATTTCATAATCTATTGCATGTCTTAAAAATGTTATTCTGGGCCAGGTACGATGGTTCATGCCTGTAATGCCAGCACTTTGGGAGGCCGAGCCAGATGGATGACTTGAGCTCAGGAGTTCGAGACCAGCCTCTGCAACATGGCGAAACCCCTGTGCAACATGGCGAAACCCCATCTTTACAAAAATTAGCCAGACATTGTGGCGTGCTCCTGTAGTCCCAGCTACTTGGGGGTGCTAAGGCAGGAGGATCCATTAAGGTCAGGAGATAGAAGCTCTGAATTGTGTTTGTACCACTGCACTCCAGCCTGGATGACAAAGTGCGACCCTGTCTGAAAACAAACAATAAATAAGCAAACAAAAATGTTATTCTACCCTCATGCTTGATTGAGTATTGGGTTTACTACAGAATTCTAAGTAAGAAATAATTTTCTCTCAGATTTTTAAGGGCATTGCCTCATTATTTTCCAAGTTCCCGTGCTGTTAATGAGAGGTATGGTATTATTCTGATTCTTTTTTAGTTTGTTTTTTTTTTTTTTTTTGAACATGATGTTTATTTCTCTCTGGAATCTTTCAGGTCTTATCTTTATTCCTTGATGTTCTAAACATTTATAACAATGTGCTTTGGCATCTTTTTTTCATTAAGTTTGCTAGGCATTCAGTGGGTTCTTTTAATTTGGAAATGCATTTTCTTCAGTTCTACAAAATTTCCATGCTTTATTTTTTTGACAATGTTTTTCTCCTCCACTTTGTTCTTTTTTTCTGGAATTCCTACAAGGTTAATGTTGAAAATCTCTTTTGCACCAACTGAATACTTCATTTGATTTTCTTAGTCTTGCCTAATATCCTTTCTCTGCTCCAGGATCTCGTCCAGGATACCACATTACATTTAGTCATCAGGTCTTAGGCTCCTCTTGGTTGTGAGAGTTTCTCAGACTTTCCATGTTTTTGATGACCTTAGTAGTGTTGAGGAGGATTGGTCAGGTATTTTGTAGAATTCCTCTACATTGGAATGTGTCTGATGTTCTCATGATTAGATGGGGGTAATAGGTTTTTGGAAAGACCAGAGAAATAAAATTTCATTTTCATCGTATACTATTAAGGATATTATCAACATAACGTTGCTATTGCTATTCATCTTGATCACCTGGCTGAATGCTGCTTGTCAGATTTCTCTACTGCAAAGTCACTCTTTTCTCTCATTTTATATAATGTACTCTTTGGAAGGAAGTCATCATGCACAGATCACATTTAAGGAGTGGGGAGTTATGATTCACCTTCTGAAGAGCAGAGTATCTAAATAAGTTACTTGAAATTTGTTTTGCATGGGAGATAGTCTATTCTCCCTCATGTATTTATTCCATCCTTTGTCTGTATTAGTATGGACACATTTATTTATTTTATATTTGGCTTATAATTCCATAGCCCATTACTTATTCTGTGGCTCAAATTTTCCCAGTTTTGGTCATTAGGAGTTCTTTTAGTTGGCTCCTGTATCCCTTTGACATACCCTTATTGTTTCCTGTTTTGAGCACTTCCTTTCTTCTTTGAACCATTAGATGTTTCAGGCTCATCTTGTATATTCCCTGCCCCAGTCCAGAATCAACCAGTTATCCTAGGAGCTCTAACTCTTTTTTATTGGAGAATGGTATTAGGAACAAACATTTGGGCATTAAGTTGTCATCCTGCTTTTAGTTTTTGTTATCTTATTGCATTTTATGTACCCTTATAAGTGGCCTAAAATTCCTTCTGAAATAAAGCAGAATAAAATAAATAAATAAACAAGATTCATTTAAAAAAGTAGATCCGAAACTTAAACCCAGATATTTTCTCTCCAGATCTTATTTTCCTTTGGCATAAACCAAACCCAATATATCTCAAGAGATACAGAAAGGCAAAGACATACTTTAGAGTTTAATGTTGATTATACATTTGTCTTTTGCCTTGGCATTCAGTATCTTTAACAATTCTAGCCCAGTTAGCATTGTCTCCCACTATTTTCCTATAAACATAAACACAAACACAAGCATAGGAGTACTTATTAAAAAAGTCATCCACATTCATTTGAAAAATTAACATTTTTGACTAAGCATGTGATAGATGTAAATAAGTGATATATGAAAAGATTCTCCTTGTAAAAACTTTTTAAAAATCCTATCTAAGGACAAATATCATTTCTAAGTCTCCATGTGGCCTATATGTCTTATTTATATACTTTGGGAAATTCTTATCTTCCTGAGAGTTGTATTCAAATGTCACATTATCCATGCCTCCTTCCCAATTTCCTTGATTGGAGTGAATTTCTCTTTCTGTTGAACCCACTATGATTCATTCACACCTTATTTTATATGGCTTTGCATTCTATTGAAGATGAGATGGCATTGTCTATAAGATTGTAAGTTTCTTGAGGATAGGATCTGACTTTATGCATCTCTGTGTTCTCCCCAAATTATTTTCACTTCCCGACACATAATCTGTACTTAATAAATGTTTATTAAGTAAATGAAAGGAGAAATAAAATATAAATTAGTGTATACCTTATTTTCAGAACTACACCAATAGTATAAAAGGAGCAACAGACTAGGAGTTAGCAAATCTTGGTTTTACATTGAAATTATTAATTGTAGCACTATCTGTAATATAAAAGGTCTGTAAAACCTCCAAGTAAGTTAATCAAAACAGGACTAGTTGAATAAACTATAGTAGATCTGGGCAATAGAGCAAGGCTTCGTCTCAAAAAAAAAAAAAAAAAAAGGAAGGAAGATATATTGTTAAGTGAAAAGAACAAGTTAGAGGAAAGTATGTATAATGAAAATATGACTGTGTTAACGAATCATAGGCCTGAACCCAAACAAAACAAAACAACGATGATTAACTCTAGGAGGTAGGGAGAAAATTGTGGAGGGAACTGTGGTAGAAGTTAGCCCTTCCTGAATATATCTTGTGGCATAGTTTTGACTTTGAAACCATGTAAACTGTAGAAAAATTATAAAACAAAATAAAGATTTATATTTTTAAAGTAATTTTCATAAAAAGCAAAGTAAAACAAGTGAATCTGATTGTGCATTGAAGGGGAGGCATAATCAGAGATAATTTTTTTTTTTTTTTTGATGGAATCTTGCTTTGTCGCCCAGGCTGGAGTGCAGTGGTACAATCTCAGCTCACTGCAGCCTCTGCCTCCCAGGTTCAAGCGATTCTCCTGCCTCAGCCTCCTGAGTAGCTGGGACTATAGGCGTGCGCTGCCACTCCCAGCTAATTTTTTATTTTTTTAGTAGAGACAGGGTTTCACTACGTTGGCCAGGCAGGTCTCGAACTCTTGACCTCATGATCCACCCACCTCGGCCTCCCAAAGTGCTGGGGTTACAGGCGTGAGCCACAATGCTCGGCCAACCAGAGATAGTTTTATAAAGTGAGTTTGAAACATAGTAATTGGACTGTTCATCCCTATTGGAATAGGTTTTGAAGACAAAAAATGGGAATGACCAAGAAAAAGGAATTAAACTGTTTGTAGTAGTTGTGTTGTTTGTAAGAATATTGGCATTGTTATTCCAAAACTATTGCACATATTGTAGCATGTATAAAAAACAGCATAAAAAAGAACATGAATCTGATCAAGCCTCTACATCTATTTCTCATTTACAGGAAACACATAGACCATAGAAACATGTTAAGTGGCATCATAGAGACAGATGCAACCAACCAAGTCCAGAATGTGGGAAGGTTGACAAGACAAAGATGCAGTTTCTTCAACCAACAAATCACAAAGAAAACAAAGCAGTGTGTGTATATAGCTATAGATTAAAAGAGATTTAAGAGACATATCAAACAAATTCTTTGTCGTTTCATCCATTAAGGAGTATTCTTATTTCCCTTACCTTATAAGGTAATTATAAGGAATTCTTACTTCCCTTCATTTGAATCTGAGCTGGCCTAAATGACTTGCCTGACTAATAGAAAGTCATGAAAGCAACATTCTGGGGATTCTTGGGCTAGGTCATAAGAAGCCTGGCAGGTGCCATATGGGCCTCTTACAGCACTGCTTCTGGGATTCCTGAGGCTCCACATAAGAAGTCTGAGTACTCTTAGACCAACATACTGGAGAGCCCAGTATATGCAGGCGCAGGTGCAGTCATGTGAATGATGCCATGTTGAATCCTCCAGGCCAGTCATTGTCAACGTCACATGAACCAGGAGGATCACCTAGCCAGCTCTTGCTCAAATTACTTACCCATATTATTGTGAGATATAATAAAATGGTTGTTGATTTAAGTCACTAAGTTTTGGAGTAATTTGTTATATAACTATAGATAACCAGAATAACATCTAATATTTTAAGACATAAATTAAAATCCAGTGTTAGTAGAATCTGGTTTGCAGGGGAAAACGATAAGAAAGAAAACAAGAGACATTTTTGAGGGTGCACAGTTTGTAAGGTAACACTGTATTGTGATAATAATGATATTTTATAAATCGTGCAGTAAAATTTAGGAATTAATTTGCTTTATTTGAGATTTTAAAAGTAATGAATGACAGGAAATTGGTTTGGGAAGAGAGAGAAAAACAGATGCATAATTATTTCTTTCATCATGAACGTGCATTCCTGACATCTCTGAGGGCTAAGATTGTCCTGCAGGGAATATGATTAAAGTTACAAAAGAGGAAAACAAAATAAGTAAGTCAGCTTTTGATCCTGCTGCTATATTTACCCACAAGAAAGGAGGCAGCTCTCAGGTGGGCTTTTGTCTAAGTAATGTCCTGAAATCCAAGTGTAAAAGAACAATATGAAATCTCAATTCTCCCAAACGGTTTGGGGCGAGTTCAGCCCTTGAGCCCCTGGGGGACTTGGTTCCCAAGGAGACTAATCCCACTTGCACAGCATTAAGCGTCACTGGGGTGAAAGAGCTCTAGTTTGGAGTTCTGCAGAGAGCCCCTACTGCAGGCTGGAGCCGGGTCCCTCTGCTCTGTAGGAAGTGAAATGTATTGATGTCAAAGCCACTCAAATGAATGTGCTCACTCAGGGAGTAGGAGGAGGAACTGATGGGCTTGGCAAGAGCTGGCCACTAACTTTACTGAAACCAATTTTATTCCAGATAGAGCTCTTCCCCAAAGGAAAGGAGATCAAGGGAAAAAGCAACCAAGGCCCTGAGGCTGGGTCTATATGTACAATTTCATTGGACAGTGGAAGCTCTAAGGATTTATTTTGGTCTCAGGTATAGAATTACTTCAAGCAGAAGCTGCTCTTTGTTGCCCTATTGCCTAAATTCTTCCATAAACACCACTGATTTCATTTAGCCATGCCTCTGCCCAGGCTATTCTCTCTGCCAGAGATATTGTGTGTTTGCTTTAGTCAGATATATCATTTAAGTCTTAGCTCAAATGCTACATGTCTATGCAGGCTTCTCCAACTCCTGTGGGCACACTTGAGGGTCCTTTTACTTCCATTGAGACATGTATCACATTATATTACAATGGTTTGTTTGCATGTTTGTCTTTCCACCCAAAGGGTAGAAATCATGGCTTCTTATCTCTGTATCCCCAGTACTAGCATAGTGCTGAGCACATTGTGGGTGTCAATATCTTTCTGTTGGAAAAAAATTAGTGACTGGATGGATATTTATTTGTAAGGATCGATTTTGTGAATCAGGTTATAGAACTTCTAAGCCATGAATTTCTTATATTTGTATATAGAGCTCCATGGTTTACAAAAGCTTTAATTTCCATTATCTTATTGATTTTCACAACAGCCCTATAAAATAGGATACATTATTATTCCCCATTTATAGATGGGAACATCGAGGTCCTGAAGGTTAAGTGACTTTCCCATAGGCAGTCAGATAATAAAGGCAGGACTGGACTCCAGTATCAGTCTCCGGCTCCAGTTTTAGCACGCTCTCTCCTATATTTCATTGTCTTTTTGTAAGTTTCTACAACCCCCAAGTATAGCTGCTCTCTTGCATTTGAAAATAGTCACTCACTTTGCTGAGGGAAAGGACAAATGATGCTAGTTTCATAGGCTAATGTGTTGGTAAGGAATGAGTGGGGCCTAAGGAATCAAGAACATGGACATTTGTTGAACTGCTATTTTGGGTCAGGTGCTTTTATATATACTGTCTCACAACAACCTTGAGGAGTTGAGATTATCTCCATTGTGCAGATGAGAAAAGTAAGATTCAGAGGCATTACTTGCCTGTTACATCATGTAATTCTCACCCTGAGAACAATTATGACCATTCCCTTTTTTCAGATAAGGAGCTTGAGACTTTGGAAGATGAACTGACTTGTCTAAGCAGTTCAATAGCAATAGGCAGGGCCAGAATTTGATCCTGGCTTCATCTAACTTCAAATCAACTTTGATGTGCAGAACTCCAATGGAAATGAAGAGAGACTTTTACATATGAACCTTTTCATATTCCATTTATTTTGAATATGATTTTAGGATTTAGATAACTCTGGCAATTAAGAGTTTTTTCAAACTGAGATATCAATTAAATGTAGAGTACTGTGCAATTGGTGTCCAAGGACTTGTAAGACAGTTGCTCAGTTGACATAAGGTGAAACAACAACAACAACAACAACAACAACAACAACAACAACAAAACCAGTTAGTGCTATTGGCTGCCAGACCTGGAAGCCTATGGAATGGCCCTGTTGGAAAGGGGAAGGGCAGTGCTGACATCCACATCTGGAGGGTAAGAAGCACAAATCAGTGACAGGTCTGCACAATTTTCTGAATGTGAATGCCACCAAGAGTAAAACAGACAGTTCAGTCATGGAGGACAAAATGTTGTGTGTAACTGAAATGAAAAGTCCATGATAATTGAGCCAACTCGAATTTAAAATAAAAAGTTTGGCTCAGCTATGTGGGTTTGGGAAGTGGCTACTTCATCTTCTAAATGAAAAATGTTCATCTGGCCTTTTTTCTTTTTCTTTTTAATTATACTTTAAGTTCTAGGGTACACGTGCACAACATGCAGGTTTGTTACACCCATGGTGTGCTGCACCCATTAACTGGTCATTTACATTAGGTATATCTCCTAATGCTATCCCTCCCCCTCCTCACCCCACGACAGGCCCCGGTGTGTGATGTTCCCCACCCTGTGTCCAAGTGTTCTCATTGTTCAATTCCACCTATGAGTGAGAACATGTGGTGTTTGGTTTTCTGTCCTTGCAATAGTTTGTTTAGAATGATGGTTTCCAGCTTCATCCATGTCCCTACAAAGGACATGAACTCATCCTTTTTTATGGCTGCATAGTATTCCATGATGCATTTGTGCCACATTTTCTTAATCCAGTCTATCATTGATGGACATTTAGTTTGGTTCCAAGTCTTTGCTATTGTGAATAGTGTCACAATAAACATA
>NW_012105498.1:495281-497122 GCF_000951045.1 Mandrillus leucophaeus | reverse complement strand
TATTTCTCCACATCCTCTCCAGCACCTGTTGTTTCCTGATTTTTTAATGATTGCCATTCTAACTGGTGTGAGATGGTATCTCACTGTGGTTTTGATTTGCATGTCTCTGATGGCCCATCTGGCCTTTTTTCTTTGGTAAGGCTGTGCCCTCATGGTGTTCAAAAATGGTTTCATTACATCTACAAAAGGAGGCTTAATGAAAAGAGTTTTGAAAGAGATGGTCTATTTCTCTCCTACACAAGCTCCGCATCTAAACTAGAGTAACTTATTTAGAGAACACTATCACGCACACAGTGTTTTCATAGACACAGTCCCCAACTGATGATGAGTCAACTTTATGATTTTCCAACTTTACAAAGGATTGATCAGTGTATTACATGTATTTCAACCTACAATATTTTCAACTTAAGATGGGTTTATCAGGATGTTGCTCCATCATAAATCGAGAAGCATCTGTGATCTCACTTAATGCTCATGTACACCCTATGATCCAGAAGACACATAAGGGAATATGGTCACCTTTTTGTGTTTCAGAGAAGTAAGGGTGAATACTCATCCAGGCTATGGAATAATGTATCATTTAAACATCACAGTTGCCCTGTGGGGAGGGCAACTTTACCTGTTTTTAACATGAGTAAGCTAAACAGAGAGTACGCTGGTTTGTCTAAAGCCATGAACTCAGCAGAGCAAGGATTTCAACCTAAGTCAAGAGGTTTTTGAGTGGTGGCTAAGACCAGAATCCAACCCTTTTCTGAATTTCTTATGAAAATGACCTTATTGCTCATTTTCTCTATCTATCCCAAAAGGATTGCCCAGGTGAAATTAGTTTTAAGTGAACTTCAAGGTGATTCTCGAAATGCAACGAAAATTCCAGGATAACCTAAATGGTATGACAGGTAGGGGAGAGGTTCCAATCCGTCTTTTGTTCTAACATGCTGAGAGTTTTATACACACACGGTGTTCTCAAGCAACAGGGGACTTAGCCAGATTGACTCCTTTCTCCATTGCCTCCCGCTATGTATTAATAAAAGTTGGGCCACTGCTGGCCTCAATTTACTGTTAGCCAATTGTTACTCATAACAATCAAGCGGCAAACAGTCAAGAAGAAAGAGCACTGGGCTTGAGAATCCTGGGAAAACTGGTTAGAACCTTAGGATCAGGTCTAGAGCTTTAAGAAATACTCATTTTCCTCCCCCATCTTATAGATGAGAAAGGCAAGGGCAAGAGAGGACGCAAGCATTGTCAGGGGCTTAGGAATGGCTTTGGAGTCAGACTGGGCTAGATCTGACCTTGGCCAACTCACTGAACCTCCCTGAGACGCAGTGTCCACATTTGTTGAATGGTGATAACATGTAATTCACAGGGCTGTTGTTCAAGGATTAAATGAGATAATAGATGGACAGCGCCTGGCAGAAGCAAGCGCCCAGAAGCTGGTAGGTGTTGTTATACAGCTGGACTGAAACCCCACGTCTCTAGACTCCTGCCTTCTTGCCTCAGGAAAGGCACCACCGCAAGTATCTGCAGAAGCATATGAAGCCCTGCAGCGGCCGCACGGGCATGAGCTGGAGTTTGAGGACCAGCCATCTCTTCCTAACCCCTTGCGGTTGGAGGCGTCAAAAGAAACGCCGCGGAGCAAAGGGAAACGAAGGGGTTAAGGCGTTGAGCTTGAGAAAGCTCAGAAAACTAAAGCGACCCCCCGCCCCTCCAAGCCAGGCTAAGTAAGCCCCTCCCCTGCACCACCGGGGCGGTCGCCGCGCGCTCCCTCCCTCCGCCCCTTGCTTACAAGACCTAATGAGCTCCCCTGGGAGGCCGCGCAGCGAGCCAGGCCCGGAGCTGGTAGG
>NW_012105498.1:478866-492696 GCF_000951045.1 Mandrillus leucophaeus | reverse complement strand
GAAGGACACAGAGAAGGATGTGAAGTTTCCAAAGGAGTCTCTATTCCCTGAATAGCAGGTTTGATGAATGGAATCTGAAGGGACTCTGCAGGGAGGAGTATGATCTGTTGTCCGAGGGAGTTTGGGGAAAAAAGAAATATTTTTACCAGTCATGAATGTGGCAGAGAGGACGCATGGCACCATCAGGATGGTTAAGGGGTGGGGAGGAAAGACTGGTGGGAAGTGAGCAGCTGGAGGGAAAAGAGGAACCCTTGGTGCTGTAGACCTGCAGAGAGAAAGGCATGAAGAGAGCAACGCCCAGAAAATCTGAGCGAAAGGCTGCCTACTGATGGTGCTGCAAAGGAGAGCTGCTTGACTTCAAGGCACCCAGGATTGATTGCAGGAATACCTGCATGTGAGTTAGTCGAAAACCGAGTGTTACTGCAATAGATGTAAAAATCCAGATTCATGGTTGCACACATCAAAAGTCTTGTGATACTTTCAGAAAAGAATTTCTGGAAGAAAATGAGTATTAACCAATGGTAGATGCAACTTTAAATGCTATCACCAAGTCACTTTCTTCTGAATAAAGCCTTTCTTAAGAAAGTACCACAGGAAATAGAGCAAGGAGTACTGTTAATGGTGATAAGAACTTTTGCAACTCCAGAAAGCTAATGTCTATTGAATCTCTTCCAAAGTGGTGAAAGGTGATTAATTCCATTGTGCTAACAGAATATTACTTAATAATGATTTAATTTATCTAAACTATTGTGAAGACAATCCAGGATACACTTGCATGGTAGGAAAACATTAATAACCCTGTGACTGTTACTAAGACTATAGTGTCATTGTAATGTTTTTTTCTTAATTTTCCTCTCCTTTCTTACCTAGTGTAGTAAAATAAGTTATCTCTCCCCTACTGTTTTGCTTGCTATACCTTTCATTAATAATAATATCAACATTGTGTGTTTTGGCATCCCAGGCATTTAAGCTAAGCACTAACTCACTGAGCTTCTTAATATTGCCATGAGGTAGGTGCTTGATATGGTTTGGCTCTGTGTCCCTACCCAAATATCATCTCTAATTCTAATTGCCACATGTCGAGGGAGGTCCTGGTGGTAGGTGATTGGATCATGGGGGTGGTTTCCCCATGCTGTTCTTGTTCTCATGAACAAGAACACAGTGAGGGAGTTCTCATGAGATCTGATGGTTATAAAGTGTGGCACTTCCTTGCTATCTCTCTCTCCTGCCACCATGTAAGACATGCCTTGCTGCTGCTTCACCTTCTGCCATGATTGTAAGTTTCCTGAGGCCTCCCCAGCCATGTAGAACTGTGAGTCAATTAAACCTCCTTCATTTATAAATTACCCAGTCTCAGGTAGTATCATTATAGCAGTGTGAGAACAGACTAATACAGTACTGTTACTATCCTTATTATCCCTATTTGAAAACTGAGGCTCAGGTAAGATAAATAACTTGTCAACAGCAAGTAGTGGATCCAAGATCCAGACATACAAGTGTCCTAATCCCAAGACCTGCCTGTTTCTTGCCAGGCTCTTCTGTGCTTTGTACATGTGTGTGGTTCCCAGTTCCCTGTATTATGCTAGTAGCAGATTTTTTCAACCTCGGTACTATTGACATTTTGGGTGTCATAATTCTTTGCTGTGGGAGCTATCCTGTGCATTGTAGAATGTGTAGCAGCATCCCTGGCCTCTACCCACTTGAAGCCAGTAGCACTGCCTTAGTTGTGACAATAGAAAAATACCCCATTACCTCGTGTCTCCCTGGGAGGCAAAATTTCTGCCAGTTGAGAACCACTATGCTTGAGAAATGTATATATAAAGTGTCTGCAGGGTGCCTGGCACTTTCATATACATGATTTCCTTTGATTCCTACAGAGGCCTGTGCTTCGTTGTCATTATCTTCATTGTTACAGGTGACAAACAAGAAAGGCCAAGGGGAAGGGCTAAATCAACTTAGGTGCATCTCATCTCTGCTGATTTACCAGCAGTGAACCAGTAACTTAACCAAATTTGAAGCATGGTTTACCCATTGGAAAAACTGGATAACAGTCTATCACAAAGTATTATTGTGATTTGGCATAGGGTATACATAAATATCCTCTAAGAGGAAGGGAGCAGTACCTAGTAGCAGACAGCCAAGGCTTGGCATTATGTCAAGGTTCCAATCCATCCTGTTACTCAGGCCCCTATGTAGCCCTATTCCTCCCCACTTGCCTTCCAGTCTGGGCACATAATGTGTCTGAGATGCCACTTACTGTAGTACAGTAAGTAGTGCCCATTAGTAATCGTTTTGCCAAGAACTGAACTTACTGTTTCCTCTGTTATATCAATTTCTGCTGAAGCCTGTTATAATTTTTTAAAAATCTCTTGCTTAGCCACATCCCTGACCATAGAGGATTCTTTTTTTTTTTTTTAGGCGGTGTCTCACTCTGTCACCCAGGCTGGAGTGCAGTGGCGTGATCTCAGCTCACTGCAACCTCCACCTCCCAGGTTCAAGCAATTCTCCTGCCTCAGCCTCCTGAGTAGCTGGGATTACAGGCACCCACTGCCACGCTCGGCTAAGTTTTGTATTTTTAGTAGAGACGGGGTTTCACCATGTTGGCCTGGCTGGTCTTGAACTCCTGACCTCAAGTGATCTGCCCGCCTCCGCCTCCCAAAGTGTTGGGATTGCAGGCATGAGCCATCATGCCTGGCCAAGAATTCTTTTTAAGTGCAATGGTAGGTATTTTTCAAGACTAGAAATATGCTGTAATATGCATGTAGTTGCATGGCTTTGGACAGGCTGGGTATCCTAACCTGGTAATAGTAATTATACTTGCATGCCTCATAGTCATGATCCTCCATCTCAGCTGGGTGTTCCTTGGTACCTGGAATGTGTTTTAGTGTCTTTCTGTATCCTTCTCATGTCCCAAACCTTTGCCTATCTCCATTCAAGCCTCCACCCTATCCCTTCTCTCACTCCCAGGTCCTGACAAGATGGAGACCATGTGTTGTGACACCCCTCCATTTCCCACCCCACTTTTCCACACAATTTCTCTCTCCAGCAAGCAGGACCTTCTCTTGCCCTCATGGCTCAGGATCCTGCCCCTCCTGCCTCATGAGGACAAGCTGTTGCTCCATCTTCTTATTAGCCATATCTTCAGCCTCATTCCTGCTCCCCACTTTTTTCTCTCATGCTAGAAGTAAACTTTTAGAGTAATTTTTGAAAGAAAGAACAAAAGCTCTCTCAGCCCTTTTTCCCTCCCTATGTATTTCTCTGTCATCTTCTCAGAAGAGTCAACTCTCTGAAAAAGAAGCTACACTTTTTGCTTCTACCTCACCTGCTATGTAAACCTTAACTATTTTGAGTCTTAGGGTGACCAACCATTACAGTTTGCTTGAGACTGTTCCAGTTTTAGCATTGAAGTTCCACATAACAAGAAATTAGTTATGTGGAACCATCCTTCCCATTGCTCACTGAGGTAACATTTCTAAAAAGCAGTTCTGGTGTTTTCACTTCTTTGGTTAAAATCCTTCAATGGCTCCCTGTTACGTCTAGGGTAAAGACTTTGCTTAGAAATGTGGCTTTTGCCAGCCTCTTTTTTCTCATGGACCACTCTCCTAATAGTACCTGTGTTCCAGAAATTTTGTAGTAATTGTAGGTGCTTTAATGCTCAATACCCATGTTACCTTAGTTCTAGGCAAATGCCATCTCTGCCCTACTATTTCCCAGGAATTTCTCTCATGGAAGCTTCAATTACCAAACACGGGGTCTTCAGCCTTCAGTTTTGTTGTTTACTTCTACGCCACATTTAAACAGTTGGGCTCTGGCTTCCTAAAACTCTCCTCTTTGGGTTTTTGGTATCTCATTTTCTTTTAGTTTTCCTCCTAACTTCCTGGCCATGCCTTCTTCCTCATTGGTGTGACCTTATACGTTGGTGTGACCCAGGGTTCCCTCACTTCTGTCCTGTATTCTTTGCCCTCCATACATTCTTTCTGGGTGTTAGTGTCTTTTCCCAAGGCATTAGTTATTCTTAATGTTTCGATGACCCTCAAATCTATACCTGCAATCTTGGCTTCTTTCTTCTGTCCCAGACCCATTACTTGCCTATTTCCTAGATAGAGTCTCTTGGGGGCTCATACACTCCTCAAACTTTGTGCCCAAAATCGAACACATGCACAGACTGATTAGCCACAGTCAACCTCACCATACTCTTTTAGCCTGTCCCATTCTGTTCAAATAGCTACCAAGACCTATTTCATATTACCTTCTATGCCAGTGTGTTTTAAATATTTTATCCATGACCTTCAGAAAAACTTCACTGGACATTATGCGTCAATATATTAATAACCATATATATATAAATCAATATTCAGACAAACATCCCCATATTGCATAGTGGAAATATTATTATATTATAATCTATATTAATATTCAATTATGTTTTGATATATAATTGAAAAATTTTTACAGAGCCCAGATTCTTTCTAAGAAGCTATATGTTACACTGATAGTTTCTGTTCTATTTCTTAATAAAACCTGACTATTATTCATTAAATTGATTTCATGGCTTACTGATAGGTTGGGTCTGCAGTTTGAAAGACACTGTTCTAAGCAACTCTCATCTGTCTCCTCTACTCCTTTACAATGCCACTTCCTTAGTTTGGGCCTTCATCACCCCTCACCTAATCAAGTACCATGATTGCCTAATGACCTCCTGTCTCTAGGCTCACAATCCTCTCAACCATCCTTCCCATTGCTACTGAGGTAATATTTCTAAAAAGCAATTCTGGTGTCTTCACTTCTTTGGTTAAAATCCTTCAATGGCTCCCTGTTACGACTAGGGTAAAGACTTTGCCTAGAAATGTGGCTTTTGCCAGCCTCTTTTTTTCTCATGCACCACTCTTCTAATAGTGCCTGTGTTCCAGAAATTTTGTACTAATTGTAGGTGCTTTAATGCTCAATACCCATGCTACCTTCATAAATTCACTCCTGTTCTACTTATGCCTGGAATGGACTCCTAGACTTTCTCTGCTTGCTAATTTTTACTGAGCCTCTCATTCTTAGCCCAAGTGTCACCTGCTTTTTTAAGCTCCCGGAATCAATTAAGCACCTTTACTTTGGAATCTTCTATCGTTCTAAAATACTCCAGGCTCTGATAGCAGTTAATCACACTGTTATAGTAGTCATTTGTTAGTCCTCTGCCTCCTATACCGGAGGCAAGTACTTGCCTCTGCTTTCTTATCACTTTTTGGAATCTGGCAATAGTAATGTGTAACCCATAATGACGGGATGAATTTTACGGAACTTTCGAATTAAATAAGGGACTTTCCACTCACGTTGTCACTTGAGCTTCACCCCAAATGTCAAATGGTCATATAATCATATGCTCCCATTTGTTAAGGACCTATTATACAAAGAGACCCCTTTTTGTGTGGGAACCTTAATTGCAGCAGGAATTATGTATATGGCAAAAATAACCATACCAGCATTTTTATGAAGCCAAAGGGCAGAGTTATTTTTCTTGAAGCAGCACATGTTATGGAAAGCATAGAGGATGTTGGTGACATGCTTTGATCATTTGTTCTGCCCATAAAGTGTGATCAGAATGTTCCTCTGTGAGAGGAACCACTAGAAGCCCTTCCCTCAGTGAATCTAAAATTGAGTTGGGCAGTTAAGATACAGATATATGAAATATTCAGTGTCAATATGGGAGTAAAGAAACAATATACAGCACTTCGGGAGGCCGACGCGGGTGGATCATTTGAGATGAGGAGTTTGAGACCAGCCTGGCCAACAAGGCGAAACCCCATCTCTACTAAAAATGCAAAAATTATCTGGGCGTGGTGGCACGTGCCTGTAATTCCAGCTACTTGGGAGGCTGAGACATGAGAATCGCTTGAACCTGGGAGGCGGAGGTTGCAGTGAATCCCACTATACTCCAGCATGTGTGACACAGTGAGACTCTGTCTCAAAAAAGAAAAAAAAAAAAAAGAAACTGTAAGAAAATAACCCAAGAGATGTCACAAAATACTAGAGAGTCTAGAGAGTTTAATTGCTAAATGAATGGCATGGGCATCTTTCTTTCCACTTTCAAAAGGTGATGATCCTAGAAACATTTTAAGTTGAAAAAAATCATATTTATTTTTCCATAGATTGTGATGACAGAGATAGAATGAATGAATGAATATGTGGCTACGTTCCTGGCACAGGGCTCAAGATCCATTTATTACCTCTAATAAATGTTGTGGGTTGAATTGTGGCCCCCCCCTCAAAAGATAGATGAGGTCTTAACTCCCAGTATCTCACAATATGACCTTATTTGGAAATGGGGTCTTTACAGAGGTAATCAAGTTAAAATGAAGTCAGTAGGGTGGGCGATAATCCAATATGATTGGCATCCTTATAAACAGGGAAAATTTAGACACATACACAAAGGGAAGACAGTGTGAAGACACACAGGGAGAAGACAGCCATGTGACTGGGGCAATGCATCTACAAGCCAAGGTATGGCCAGGATTGCTGGCGACCACCTGAAGCTGGAAAAGCCAAGGAAGGAATTGCCTCTAGAGCTCTCAGAGAGCTGTTGGTCCTGCTGACACCTTGATTTTGGACTTCTTGTCTCTAGACCTGTGAGACAGCAAATTTATATTATCGTAAGCCACTCAGTTTTTGTGTTCTTATAGCAGTCCTACGCAATTAAAAATACAACAAATAGTGACGATCAACACAAATACAAATTAATCCTATTTATTATGCCACACAAGGCTTCTTGTGCTTAAAAAGGACCTATGTAACCTTAATCACATTTGTTTTATTTTAGAGAATACTGGGAAAGGGGCTCTGTACAGATGTAACAAAACCTCTAAAAGCTGCCGGCAATTTGAGGGGTGGACTCTTGGCAGCAAGAATGCTGGAGAGCCAAATGAGCAATTCCATTCCTGCCCAGGCTTAGGTAATAATGAGGCACATCTGGCAGAGTTTGAATCTAGCTACTTGTTAAGCTCTCTGAGGCTACTGTCGAACCTTATCACGTCCATCTCCACTCAGCTGCAAATACTCAGCACCTGGCCAGTAAGAGCCTGTCCTAACAGTGCATGGGGAATCTGTTCCTCATTAAGAGGTGGGTCTAAAGGCCACCTTGGTATCCAGCAGTGGTCGGGGGAAAGCTGGCAGGCAACTGTGTGCTCGAGATGGTGCAATTTTCCCCTTCACCCTTTACGTGAGCTGTGTATGACACAGCTACTGCCTTGGTTTCCGGTAGGTTCACCTGAATCTGGAGCTCTCCTGGGATCCCAGGCTCAGTTAGCTGGGGCCTGGAACCCTTCTTCTTCCCTAGGGTTCAAACTTGTGAGTGCAGGCACTGTGTGCCTCCTGTTTACTATTGTACCCCCAGGGACTACTCGTGTCTGACATGCAGGAACTAAAATAGTTGTCACATGAATGGACAGTTGTCTTTGCTATCGGCAAGATCCTGTCCTTTCTTGCTGCCAAATTCACTGTGAACTCAGGATACTGCTGCAAGGGAATCAAACATGCCTTGGAACTAGAGTACTGCCTCTCACGTGATTCCCTTTCATGGGGTCTAACAACTCTGAGTGCCTCCCCTGCCCCTCCCCTTTGCAAATGCATGTTCCAGTCCAGCTTAAAACAGGCCCAAGTCCCACTTGCCTCTAGGACCTTGTGACTAATTAGCTTTTCAGGCTCCCAGCCTTAATCATATCTTTAGTCTTGTTTGGGTTTCTTTATAACATCCACCTCACAAAAGACCCCATCTTTCATTTCTCAGAAGGAGTATTTGTTAAAGTCAGAAATTGCTGGCATTGTTAAAAACACACAAAATTAGCTACATGAGTCATGGTTCTATTTGTTTGGCAACAGTAGAAAACTAACATTATTTTTCTCAAGGTAGGAAATAGTAATAAAGAAATGTCAGCCTATCTTAATGGAAAGACCTCTCAACAAAACTAAATAATCTGTGTGCCCACATGCCATTTCCATCACGCTTGTGTGGCCAAGGCTGCTGGGTTATGGCATATGAAGTCAGAGTGCATTCTCTGGTGGAAGCAGGGACTGGAAGAATGCATAGAATTTGGTGAACAACTTGGACAGAGGAGGCATTTCTGGTGAGGGAAACTGCCTGGGTGACGGGATTCATTTATAAAACATTAATTTAATTGTTTATTCAAATAACTTTATAGAGCTTCTCTTTTGTGCCCATCATGCATAAGGTGTGAAGATGCAGAGATGAACATAATACAGGTCCTAACTTTGAGTGGTACCTAACTTTGTGGGACAGAGAGACAACCAACATATAATTATAGCACTGTGTGATATGTGCTGGGCTCAGGGCATAAATTAGGTCCTAGGGGAACAAGGAGAAGCTCATAACTCTGTGAGATGCTCCAATGAGTGATGCTATCTTTCCTTCATTTCACACTTTTTTATTAAGCCAGGTATGGTGCTAGGTGCTGGGGATATCACAATTGGAAAGATGGGCAAGGAAATGGACATGGTGTGTGATAAAAGTACAAGAGAGTGGGCATATGTGCTATGGGGAAAGGACTAATAGGCATTTGCAGAAATTTGACATGGTCCAGGGTTGGCAAATGTATGGCAGGAACTACTCCTTACTCCTGTAGTCATGCCAGACATTGTTAATTCAACAGGGCACTCTTGCCTTCAGAGGATGAATTCAGTTCTATTTACTACCATATGCCTAGGTTAAAACCCGTTTTCCATCTGGCATTTATTTAGTCAGTGCCATAAAACAGATCCAATGCTTGAGGATTGACTCACACTGTCCAAATTCAGAAGAGATTACAGTTTATAAACTGTAAGTCCTCTTGCTAACATACGGTGAGAAACATAATCAGTTCACTCCTGACCAGGAAAGACCCTAGGATCTACCTAAACAGATGGCATGCAAATGAGAATAGCATGCAGTGAGCAGGGACTTGGAACAGGAGAGGTAGTATAACTTGTGCAAACAACTCAACAATTTGGAGGCAGCTATGACTAGGTTTCTTTTACGTTCATATAACTGCTCAAGCACCTACCTGCCTTTTTTGTATAGAGCCTTGGTATCTCTCCCTACAGTCTTCCCCTCTCCTCAGTGTATGCCATAACCCTAGAGGTTTATCCAGTCTAAAAGATAAGTCCAAACAGGGGATTCAGGTTGGCTTTGTTATTCAAGTGAGTCTAGGACTGGTGTCTGATAAATCTGCTGCTGTCATTGTTTGTCATGCACCAGAGGATTGTACAGATCATCACTGTGCAAGCATGCATGGCCAAGGAGATGAGTGGAAACTAGAGTCCAGCTCATGCTTGCTCTAGTGTCACCAACCTGTGCATCCAAGGAAGGGGAAGGCTTTCTGAAAACAAATTTGCACAAAGACACTATAAAGCTGGTGGTGGCCCTGAGAGTTACCACTGAAAACTGGTGGTTACCCAGAACAGACTTGGTGGTGCCAGCAGCTCCCATTTGCTGCAGAGGCCCCATGTGCATTGTGGGAAGATGATCTCCTCCTTTGGGGCTAGGCCCTGGGAGCACTGGGTCAGGGCTGGTTTTGGCACCTGTGCCTCTGGGACCCAGCACCTTCAGCACTTCTCTTCTTTGTCTGCGATATACTTGGGTCATCAGTTTTTTTCTTTTAAATCCTTTCCCTTGATCATGGGGCTCCTTGACTCTAAGGGAGACCCTGTCAGTGTTCACAATTTACTTCCTGTTCCTGCCTATATGATTCTAGCTGGTAAATTTTCTTACTAAACGAAAGCTCCTTACTGTCTAGTAGTGGCTGCTGTTGGTGGGTCCTGGCAACATTGGAAAAGAGGTTTGAAGGTTGGGGGTATCTTTGGCGTCATCGGAGTCAGACAGAGCTTACTGTTAATTGCTGCTTTTCCCTTTTAGCTGTATGCCTTTGGGCAAATTACTAAACCAGAGCTTTAACTTCCTCTCTTGCAAGATGGCAATAGTGATATGGCACAGGGTTGTGGGTGTGTTAGGTGTCATATGTAAAGCCTCCAACATTATACAAAGACCCTCTTTCAATGGTAGTTATAAGAAGCCTCAGTAGAGAGCTGAAAAAGAGCCTTGAACTTCCTGGTCCCTCTTTTGCATCCAATGAGGAAGAGCTCTGGGTGCCCTGGGATTTTCGTCTCAGGATTTAAAAGGTGCTGGAACCACTGGCATTGAAAACATCCTACCCCTCCACAATGACCCGGAATCCGTGACTAACTGGCCCCTTCAGATGAGCTGGTTTGTAAAGGAGCAATGACAGAGTGAGCCTTTACCCCAGAAGACAAAACAATACCCCACACAAAGGACTCGCAGCAGCCTGGCAGGAATGGTGCATCTTCCCAGCATGTTTGGAGTGTCTGGTTCTTCTCCTGGAGGGGATCGGGCCTCCCTCCGAGGGCCCAATGGTGGGTGGTCAGCTTTGTGCTATGTGAGTGCCAGGGCCCCCAAGATCTGGGTGCAGAGTGCTGCTCAGAATCCGATCTCTTAATCAATTTTGCCCATAGCAACAGGATTTCAATGCGTGGCAGGGGATAAAGTGGCCCAGAGGAACTCAGGACATATTTGAACAGTAGCCCAGAACTTGGATGGAATCTGAATCACATTGGCACAGGTCTGGGTCATGGGTTGCTGCAGAACATCGTAAGAAAAGCCATTCTTGTCCACACAATGGCATGAGGAAACAGGAAGCCCTGCAGCATGACTTTATTATCCTTTTCCTGAGCAGGGCCACCGTTCAGCTGGGAGGACCTTACCTTTGTTCCTACCAGTTCCTACAGGTTACACACCAACTGCTGAGAGTAAGTTGAATGACAGTAAAAGGTAGTGAAACAACAACACAACAGCAACAGCTACAACAGCCACCTTGGACCTGGAATTGGCACAGAGGTCACTGGCCCAGTCTGAACCGGTTTAAATTTCACTTCTGCCTTTTCTTACTGATGCCATTTGGTAGACTTACTATACCTTTCCAAGCATCAGTTTTCTCATCTGGAAAGTGGGAATAACAATATTCCCTGCTTTTCAGGGTTGGTGTGAGAATTAGAAATCAGGTAGGTAGCTACTGCTGAGAGCAGGCATATGGCAGGCTCCCAGGTACTGGTAGATACTGTTATTTCTAAGACCTGGATGTAACCAATGCTGATGCTCACTAGTGCTATATAGGACAGTCACATCATCATTTCTGAGTATCAGTGTTCGTTCTCATCTCTAGAATGGGGACACGTGATGTTTCCACATTGTGGTTGTGAAGATGAACTGAAATACAAACAGCCTCCAGCATAGCATTTGCCAGTGCAAGGCCTTAGTAAATGTCAGTAGGATCTGAAAATCCAATGGTTGGAGAATAAAATCTCCCCTTTAGCTATGAATTTATTTCCGTTTCGTCTGGAGTCTGAGGCAGATCCAAGTCCTGTTATTTATTTAGCTGTATTTGACTCTGTGTGTAATACTTGTAGCTGACTTTTGAGTCACTTTGATATTTCCTCTGAGTGAGATTTTCATCTTCCTTATGCCAAGAGGCAGGTTTCAAACAGAAAAGCAAACCGTGGACTTCTAGTGCTGCATCTTATTTTGGAGAACAGAATTGTCCTCAGTCCTGCCTGTGCATCTGAATCTCCTGGGGCAAGAGTAGGGCTTGAAAAACAGCCCAGTACTGCCCCAGACTCACAGATGTGACTGATGCAGCTGGGCCTGGGGTGAACGCAGTTGGAAGCCACTGCTCTGTCCAGATGCTTCTCGCAGAGGTGCCAAGGACTGGCCACACATTCTCTTACCTGCTTGCTCCTCAGTCTCTGTCAATGCCTTTATGTTTCTATTCTCTTTATTCACATAGTTGACAAAATGTACAACGAAAGCATGCAAAAGGCAGAGCTGATCTTGACATTGGCTAAAATTATGGTTTTATGTTTAAAGAAACTATAAAAGAGAGAAAAGAAGACTTTTCTAAATTTAAAAAGAATTTAAATATTTATACTTTGTATGTGACCATAAGTGGAAAGAATTGGCCCTTTTGTTCCAGAAAAGTAACTGGTGTTAAGACTGAAAAGCTAATTTTAACGGAGAAATCTGGAAAGGAGAGTTATAGCATGAATGCTGCCAAGATGAACAGATTGCTCCAACCTCACTAGATTTTAGCTTTTTTTCCCCGTCTGCAGAATGAAGGTAGTGATGGCAATACTTGTCTTGCTTTCATAGGCTGTAGTGAGGAATGAGGAAGCCAAAGCATTGGCAGTGTTTTATAAAATGCAAAGCATGAAACAATGAAAAGGATAACTTGCCTCATGACCTTACTGGGCAAGTTATTTGACATTTTAGTCCCTTAGTTCCCCATCTGCAAAGTGGGACCCATAATGCCTAATGCTGACCTCACTGGGATGTTATGGGAACAAAAGTAGAGGGTGTTTGTAAAGGCACTTGGAAAAGCAGGACACCCGTATTAAATTAAAGTAGCAGTGTATTCTCCATTTAACAGATGAGAAAACAGGTACTGTGAGGCTACATTCCACTGAGCATTCTGAGCAGAGCTGCTCATCTGGCCAAGCCTTCTGGGCTCAGTGTCTCTGCTTCCAATGGACTTCTCCATGCTCTGTTTAACAGCACTGACTTCTCTTTTATCTTGGTTGCCAATCTTCCCGAAGTGGAGGCAGGCCCAGGTCCATTCTTTGCGTGAGGCTAGGAAGAATAGGGCCATTTATATCTCTGCTCCTATGACTGGAAAATCCTTTCAAACTGCTTGACTGAAAAGCACCTCAGAGCAAAAACTTGGGGAATCCAAAGGCCTAAAGAGCCATCTAGTGGTGGCACATACAAACGACGCTGGCTTTTGCCAGTAGCTTCATTGGAATAGAGATAATGAAAAGGGATTTTATTTTTTCCTCTCCTAAATTTGTGCCTGCCCTGGCAACCACAGAAAAGGATTGATGTAAGGCTTGTAACCCTGGACTTCAGAGTGATATTGGAGGAAAACTGGGAACCTCGACAGACTTGAGCTGCTACAAAGCCTTGGTTTCCTTTCTCAGCTCCTGGCTTGCAGCTAGTTGTGTCCATGTGACTGAGACTTTTTTTTTTTTTGAGACGGAGTCTTACTCTTGTCGCCCAGGCTGGCGTGCAGTGTCATAATCTCGGCTCACTGCAACCTCCGCCTCCCAGCTTCCAGCGATTCTCCTGCCGCAGCCTCCTGAGTAGCTGGGATTACAGGCACCGCCACCATGCCTGGCTAATTATTTGTATTTTTAGTAGAGACAGGGTTTCACCGCATTGGCCAGGCTGGTCTTGAACTCCTGATCTCAAGTGATTCTCCCACCTCCACCTCCCAAAGTGCTGAGATTACCACACCCTGCCTGTGACTGAGTCTTAGGTAATGGAATGTGAGTGGAAGTGATGCACGTCACTTGTGAGTCTGGTCCCTAGAACTCTCTACATAGAAATCTCCAAGCCATTTCTCCTTTTGTGGTGTGATGCAGATGAGCACAGCAGTTTTGGAATTCATGTGTTGAAGATGGAACCACAAGATGCAAGGAATCTGGGTCTTCAAGTCACCTTGGAGGAGAGCTACCTGTCCATGAGGAACTCCTCTTTTGGACTTTTCATAGCAAGAAGTAAACCTCTAAGTGTCTTTGAGTTATTATGCATCTTTGTGTTTGTTAGTTTGTCATAGCAGTTAGGGTTACCTTAACGAATATAGTTGTGGTTAATCAAGTGAACAATGAAAATCAGAGACAGATTTACCATGAAGCCAATGAAGCTCTAGCTTCAGGGATCTTCATTTGCGTAGGCCCTTTCCAAGGTCCAAGGTGTGGATGTGAGGAAGTGGCGGCGGGCCGGGGGCG
>NW_012105498.1:472021-478811 GCF_000951045.1 Mandrillus leucophaeus | reverse complement strand
GTCCCCTGGCAATGTGTTCTTATGGTTATGTTTTGTGAAATTTGCAAAAGTAAGATATTTTCAACTGCATGAAATTGGTCAGGAGTGCTGCCTCTTTCCTTGTCAACTTCCCCTCCATCACATTTTACTCTGTGTTGGATGGTGTTGGGGAAGCATGGACATTTTGGGGACCCAGCTAAGGGAAGCTGAGTGGGGATACAATTAGTCTGAGTGTAGTTGTTGCATTGTCGTGGTTTTCTGTCTCTTTCATGTGGAGTTATTGCTAGCTGTTCTGGTATAAGAATGATTTCCAGGAATAATACTATGCCCACTGTGCAGCTGTGAAAACACGATGCAAGGTCAGAGGTTGTACTGTAATAGAGTCTGTTCGGGGTGCCTGGTTCAGGGAAAATGTGAGCAGAGGGGAGAAACAAGGCTTGAAATGTGTGTGGAGTCAGAAACTAGCCTATAGAAATTTCTTCTAATCCATTCTGATGTGTAAAACTGTAAGCAGAGAATTTAGTTCTTATTGATGCTTTGTCAAAATTGAATTTCATTCCTGTCAGGACACACTTGGTAATTTTTAAAAGCATATACAATTTTAAACATACTTTATATTTTCTCTGTTTTGTTTTCATGGGAATAGCTTAGTTGATAAAGCTTGAATACAGCATTTAAATTGAATTTCCAAAAGACATTAGGGAATGTTTTAATAGAAAAATGAGAAATTATGGATTTTTGATTTGGACCTTCTTTGACACTTTAAATTTAGCTATTAAAGAACAGAGAGAAAATTCAGGTAAAAGTAATGGACTATTAAAGAAAAGCAATTAATAAGAGATAAAAATAAGAAAAGATCTGACTTTAAGAAGTGAGTTGTAACAAAAAATTCTTCACATCGTCCCCAGCACAGTAATTCATTAAAGGAAAAGATAAATTGCAAATAGAAATAATTAGTAGGCTCTTGGATTACTTGGTAATCCATTTACTGAAGAGGAGTAAATCATATGCACACATCAGAAATGATTTCAATTTCTTGCTGATTTGGTGCAAAATTCGTATCTATAAAGCTCACAATATGTCACTATGGCAAGAACATCAACAACAAACTAGTTAATGAGTGTAATCAACTCAAGAATGATTTAAGACTAGCCACTGCATAAGAAAATTTGAAATACAGTGAAATCTTACTGTTCAAATATGAAAGAATTGATAGAGTTCTTCCCACATATAACAACCATTCTAAAAATTTATATGGCACAGCCAATTACAAATTGTGAAGCTGAGAAACACTTTCTTAAACTATTAATCACCCATGCTAAAGGAAAAACACATAATTTAAAAAATCAATCACTCATGCTAAAGGTAAGAGAATTTTATATTCTCTCTATTGAAAATATTATACAACCATTGTCATCATATGAAGAGGCAGTTACAGGCAACATAGCCAAAAGTCCGGGAGAAAAAGCATTTTAAGAGCAGTTAATTAATAAAAATACAATTGTGCACTGCATAACACTTCAGTTAGTGTCAGACTGCATCTAGGACAGTGGTCCCATAAGATTATAATGTTGTATTTTTACTGTACTTTTCTATGTTTAGATATACAAATACCATGCTGTTACAATTGCCTACAGTATTCAGTATAGTAACATGTTGTACAGATTTGTTGCCTAGGATCAAAAGTTTAGACCATATGGCCTAGGAACGTAGTAGGATATACCAACTAGGTTTATGTAGTACACTCTATGTTTGCAGAATGACAAAATCCCTAAAGACACATTTCTCAAAATGTATGCCTGTTGTTAAGTGACACGTGACTGTATTTACTTTTCAGTATTTTGAATTTTGTGATGTTTATGGCATCTGATAGATTTTATATGGCATCTGATAGATTTGTTACATTTTCATTTTAAACTAGTATTTAGTTTTGTAATTAATTTTGTATTCTTTTTTTTGAGACGGAGTCTCGCTCTGTCGCTCGGGCTGGAGTGTAGTGGCGAGATCTCAGCTCACTGCAAGCTCTGCCTCCCGGGTTTACGCCATTCTCCTGCCTCAGCCTCCCGAGTAGCTGGAACTACAGGCACCTGCCACCTCACCCGGCTAGATTTTTGTATTTTTTAGTAGAGACGGGGTTTCACCGTGTTAGCCAGGATGGTCTTGATTTCCTGACCTCGTGATCCACCCGTCTCGGCCTCCCAAAGTGCTGGGATTACAGGCTTGAGCCACCGCGCCCAGCCAATTTTGTATTCTTTTTGTAGTCATTTCTTGAGCACGCCCCTAAAATAGAGTAAACTTCATGTTCACAAAATCCAAGTTTACTCTTGGGACTGGAACATATCCATGGCTCGCAGTGAGGCTGAAGTTTCTCGGGAGACTAACTTCAGTGTCCTGATCAACGGGCGGCCCTGGCAGGAGGATGGAGGGCAGGAGAAAACAGTTTGATTTGCCCATTTCCCTGCCTCCCCGGCACTGGTTTCTAATTCTGGCAACAGTTGTGTCCTCTTTGGTTGTACAATGGTGTTTTATTGCTGCCTAACAAATCACATTTAGTGGCCTAAAACAATACTCATGTATTAGTTCACAGTTCTGTAGGTTAGAAGCCCTGGTGGGCTCAACTGGGTTCTCTGCTCCGGGCCTCAGAGGCCTGGAATCAGGGTATTTGTAGAGCTGGTTCTTATCTGGAGGCTCACATGGAGGTGAGGATCTACTTCCACATTCATTCAGGCTGGAGGAATGCAGTTCTTGCGGTGGTCAGACTGAGATTTGCATTTGTTGGTTGGCTGTCAGCTGGAAGGAAGTTCCACACTGCTTCTGGAAGCTGCCTGCATTCCTTCCCACGTGGCCCTCTCTTCATCTTCAATGGACCAGAAACATCACATCAAGTCTGTCTCACAATACGAATCTTTCTGTCATCTCCTCCCGCTTTCCTCTTCTGTTACCAGCTGGAGAGCGTTGTTTGCTTTTAAGTGCTCATGTGATTTGAGTGATGTACTTGGATAATCTCCCTTTTTTGTAAAGGCCATTAGTGAGATATAAGGCATAATACAATGACGGAAGGATTCCTCATCACAATCAAAGGGTGGGGATCCGGGTTTTGACTCCTGGGGACATTCTCAGGAATTCCGCCTGCAGCAGGCTGTGGTTCCTGTTTGGTAGCTTAGCAGTTCCAGCTCTGTCCAGGGTCTCTAACACTGCTTCTTCCCTGGCTCCCTCATCCCTGGGCGTAGTAAATGCGTCTTGCTGTTTCTAGCGCCTGGGTCTTCACCATCCCTCATTGGTTCCTTTACCTCTGCCCACACATCTGTAAGTAGTATTTTTCATGTGAAACTCTCTTTGGTTTCTCCCTTGGAGCATGTCATCCATTTTTGGCTAAGACTCTGACCGATAGAGCTGGGAAAACACATTTTGGTGAGAAGCCATAATTTTGTGTTCTCTTTATCCCTTGAGAAGATGTTAGATCTTAGGCCTGGTGCACTCACAAGGGAAAATAAGGAATTTTGCATCCATGGCCGGTGAGATTGAGAACGTATTGTTTCAAAGGTGCTGAGAATGGAATGTGGTAATTTTATCAGACAGCGTGATTCAGACAGCACTGGGTGTGGGCTCATATTTCTTATGTTCAAAACCTGACTCCTTCATTTATCAGCTGTATGGACTTGGACAAGATGCTTAACCTCCGTTAGTTTTAGTTTCCTCATCTGAAAAAGAGGGATATTAAGGATATCTCCCTTATTGGTGGACTAAATCCATGCAAAGCACTTCGCAGAGGCTGGTGCATAGTAGGCACGTAGTCAATGACGTTGTTGTTATTGATATTATTTGATATTGAGGGCTACTTTGATGAAGTTGCTCTCTCACTGATTTGCCAGTACCAGGCTTGGTTAAAACAAAATTAGCCTGTTTCATCTTTAAGCTGTTTGCTCTTTCCTATTGTTGCTCTCTGTTCTGATCATTATATAGAGATCTGAAATTCTGCTATAACAAAGCGATATTTTGTATTTCTTTCACTCTTCCGTTTTTACTTATTTTTGAGGATATAGAAACACTTACTTACTTAAATCCAATGCAATATGCGGTGGGGCCCACCCTGGATGTTTGTACATGTTTTAAAGCAAATTATGATAGGAAGAGAAAATACTCAAAGATTACAAAGGAAGCTTACTACCTCCCTTGCTTTTCCTAATTTATGATTCAGAGAAGCCCCCACTCTATGAGGAGAGTTCCCACTAAGTGAGTAGTTTTGCCAGTCTAAGACTGATAAAAGCCTTTAGGATCCCTGACTAGCAGCATCAGTATCACCAGGGAATTTGATAAAAATGCAAATTTTGGAGCCCACCCAGGATCTAACATAGAAATTCCGAGAGTGGACCCAGCAATTTGTCTTCTAGTATGCCCTCCGGGTGATTCAGATGAACCCAGAGTTTGTGAACCCCAGCATTGACACGGGATTCAGCCTTGCTTCAATGTATTAAACTACCTTGCCCTTGGGAAAAATCAAATGCTATAACCTGTCCACCTTACCCATCTGGCCACTCTTACATTCTCCTTCAAATGCTCCATTCACAAAATCTTCTCTTCTTTTTTTAGGTTGGAACTTCAATGCAGAGGGTTGAAGTGATCATATCATTTGAAGGTACATTATCATCACTGGTCTCTGCAAGTCTCTTTTCTTTTATGTATGTATACATATATTCATCTGTTCATTAATTTATTAATTCCACTTTCATTCCTCATTCTCCACCCCACCGTGTGTGTTTAATATGTATCTTCTTGGTATGTATTCTTGTAAAATGCATATTGTTTTGTGTACATGTGTTTTTATTCATATAAGTGGTCCTGTGTTACATACCTTGTTTCATCCTTTCTTTCCACCATTCATCACCATATTTTAAAGACCCATTTGAGTTGCTCTGTGCTCACCTTGTATACTACCTCTGACTGCTCTACTCCAAGGTAGACACCTGCTATGTTTTACCCAGTGGACACCCAGATTGCCTCCAACTCCCTGTCTCTACAGACGATACTGTGATGAACTTCCAGCCCGAGGAACAGCAGCCTGAACTAGTCTGAGGAGGCACAGCTATCTGCTAACATAGAGGGTCTCGCTCAACAGAAGTCTGTTTGCTCAGGGGGTCTGAGAAACTTCCTAAAAAACTTCTATCCTGAGGGAAAAAGATGCCAAGCTGAATAAACTTGGCCCAGCAAGGAGGACTTGGTAGTGTCTTCTCTTTCAGTTTGTCTCCTCATGCAGTTCCCACTGGTTCTGGGTCTATGTTGCTTGGAAAGAAAGCAGTGGGTGGGAAGAGGAGAGAGGCTGTGGACCTCACATGCTAGTTGCCTGGCTTTGTTCCTGAGCACGGGTGAGATATGTTCTGGGGATTCTTAGAAAGACTCTGCAGTTACTTTGCAGGAATTGAGTTTACATATAAAGATAGAAGAGAGAAAGTGTGGAATTTGGATTTTGACTGTTACTGTGACCCCATCCTCACTCACAAACAGGATTTGAAGCTTAGGACAATACAAGATCCATGCAAAGAACTAGAAGGCTGGAGCGGTTGTAAACTCTGGGTTATCACACAATATACCAGACGCTGAGTTGGTGTCAATATTATGTGGCAGAGCTTGTGCTTCTCTCACAATCCGGAAGGGGATACACAGAACTCTAGTGCAAGGCTGACCTTGGACATGGATTATATTAGGGGATTCAGTCCCCAGTGAGATGGTTTTGCAACACTAGGAGGATAAATTGAGATCTGTATTTATCAATATGGCTTAATCATGGCAGAAAAGACCCAGTAAAAGTTGCTGTATGTGCCTGGGCTAGAATGATTAAGAAATGAATCATTGCAACCATCTGCCCATTAAAAAATAGGACAGAGGATGCTTGATATGTCTTTATTTTTGCCCCAGGACTGTGATCTCCATGTAGTTTTCAGAGAAACAATTCCATTCTGGAATATACTTCAATGGACTTTTAATTCCCTAATTAAATCACTCTTCTGGATTATACAAATACATGTTCTAGGATAAAATGTTTTGTGAGATTTTCCTTTAATAAATCCCACTGCGATCTAACTGAAGCCTAATTAGCCTGTTTAATTGGCATGTTCTATGAGAGAAGGCTCAAGCCAACTGCTGATACTAGAGCTTCCTCACTCTGCTAAGAGCTTCAGTCCCTGGTTTTTGGCGGTTTTTATTTACCCAGACAGATGGTGGATGGACCTGTTATCCCAGTGACTTGTGTAATTAGAAGAAGAGGAAAAAAATCAATATTCTTGTTCAAAGATTGACCTGAATCTCTACCTGGCATTTACTTCATTCTTGCTAAAAGCAATAATATTAATTAGCTCCCCAGAAAGTGACTTTATGAATTAAATGAGTTTTGTTACCATATTTGTAGCCACCATGATATAACTTGGGGTCATTCATGCAAAGCTTAATTTGCATAAAAGTGTGGATGTCTGTGGGACATCTTAGGCTGTGGGACACCAAGTCTACTTATCTCAGGCCCCATTCATATAGCAGTTCCCTGTCAAATCATCTTTGACCTCCACTATAAGGCACACTATAAGGCGTAATATGGTGTAGTGAAAAGATTCTGTGTTTTAAAATGGCACTTACATTTGTATCCCATTTCCACCAATAGTTAGCTTTGTGTTGTGCAAGTTCCTTAGTTTTTCTGAACCTCAGTCTCCTGAGCTACATGAAAGAGATAAAACAGGCCAGGCACGGTGGCTCACACCTGTAATCCCAGCACTTTGGGAGGCCGAGGCAGGTGGATCACCTGAGGTCAGGAGTTTGAGACCAG
>NW_012105498.1:418862-471411 GCF_000951045.1 Mandrillus leucophaeus | reverse complement strand
AGGCGTCAGCCACAGCGCCCGGTCCTTGCAATTAATTTTCTATACAAATTATAGAAAAAGGTGTCATTTAGAAAAATGGCAAGTATTTTGTTTACAGATTGCTGCATTTTGAAATAAGGGGATATTTTCTAGCCTGAACATATTCAGTCATCTGAAAATGAATAAAAAATAGAAATCATTTTTTTTTTAAAGAAATAAGCTGTACATTTATGGTCCCATCAAGCCTTTCAACAAGCACTCCAGTTGCAACAGCTTGCAGAAAGTTCAACATTTCTTCAGGGAAAAATTATTCAAAGTTTTATCAATCTGTGAAGCAATTTGTGTGAGAGCATTTGTGCATGAATGATGGGAAGAATTACATTTTCAAGCTCTTAACATGTAAAAAACCAAAAACACTATTTATAGCTGGTCCCTGCAGTGCAGAAATTCAACATAAGCCAGTGCAGTGTCCCCAGTTATTCAAAGAACCCAGGTAAAACTAGTCTAACTCCTGAGTATCACTCAGTCAATCCCAAAGGAGCAATACTGAAATTCTGCTATGACTTGAAGACAAATTTCAAGAATTCTAGTGGTATCTACTACATAATTTCAAGTTCCTAGAAAAGAGAAAACACACATGCACGCATGCTTTTAAAAGACTTTAACCCCTAGGAACAAATTCTAAGGGCCCTGGCGGGGGTAACAGTACTGGGAAGCCACTCAAAGTCAGTTCTCTTCAGGTGCCTGATTACATATTTTATTAGAAGCTATTAGAATGCTCTTCAACTTTCCTTAGTATGGCTAACTGACTCAGTTTCAAGCTATAGTGATTCATTACTAACACTTTAAATAGGTGCTTTACAATCACCACCTCCATCTGTTACAGTTTTTCTGCAACATGAAAAACATCTTGGCAATGCTGCCTGCTATGCTGTGTGCCAAATCATGAAAAACACCCACAGTGCAGATAAACTATTAAGAATTTTAGTGATGAGATAACCAGCAAAGGTAGTTCAATAATTAAGGTTCCCAGTCCCACAGAGAGCTTGAATTGCTCACCCAGGAACACAGAGAGAACAGTTCTCACATTTGCCGAGCAGATCAGTCTCCATTTGGAATGACTGCAACTACAGCAAGGCCACGGCTCAACAAAAATCTGAAAAGCATCTTCGCCAACCAGGCCAGGTGATAGGTACTTGACTTTTAACAACCAGAAAGTTGAGAAGAAATGAAATGCATTTTGAAGTTTTAAAACTCTCCTGGCCGGGCGCGGTGCCTCACGCCTGTAATCCCAGCACTTTGGGAGGCTGAGGCGAGTGATCACCTGAGGTCAGGAGTTTGAGATCAGCCTGGCCAACATGGTGAAACCCCATCTCTAGTAAAAATATAAAAAATCTGCTGGGTGTGGTGGTGGGCGCCTGTAATCCCAGCTACTCAGGAGGCTGAGGCAGGAGAATCGCTTGAAGCCAGGAGGCACAGGTTGCAGTGAACTGAGATCATGCCATTGCACTCCAGCCTGGGTGACAGAGTGACTCCATTAAAAAAAAAAAAAAAAAAAAATCACAAAAGAAAAACAAAGGGTATTTGTTAGTCAAGTACACCTCCTGACCCCTGGTGATGGAATGATGAGAGGTTCTGACTTAGCACCTTTTAAACGTTTTTAAAGGAAAGGAAGAAAAAAGAGGGGAGGAGGAAGGAAAGACAGGCAAGAGGACAAAGTCCCCAAACTCCAACTTTCCATGGTAAAAATCATTCATTACTTTATACTTCCCTCTGCCTACGAAGGAAGGAGTCATGCCCCATGAATACTGCTTTCTTTCCAACTGCCACCTTTCTGAAAAGTAGCTGCTCAAAGTGGGGATCAGTGTGAAAGGGGAACATCGGCGAGTCAGGAGATGGGAACCCACCAAATGTCCAGGCAACAAGGCTTAAGTGCCCCAAAGTTAACCACTGCTATTTTTCTGTTAAAAAGCCTTAAGTATCCTTCTACAAGTGCAAATATAGCCTGGCATTCCAGTTTTCATAATTTGGCCATCACCAACTATCTGCTCTGATCATCCATTGCTTCTCCAAATGAGCCCTGTCGTGCAGTCAGCTAGTCAACTCACCGACCTCTAAACACACTGTACTCCTCCCCACCGCTTGTCTGTACTTTTCCTTGTCTATTGAAATCTTTCAAAACTCAGTTCAGAGCTTACAACCACCCTGGTCACCTTTCTCTCTGCTTCAATCTTATAGTATTTAATGGAGGATTACTGTCAACAATATAATCCCCTTATGGTATCTCATCTATCACTATTTTGTACCATGTGCTGCTATGACTCGGCCCCCTCCCAAACTAACCCGCAAGCAGTGAAGCTGGCTCCATATCCAGTTCTTATTTGTCTTCCTCACAGCTCTTAGTATGGTATCTAGCATATTTTGGGGAACTGACTTACATGTGGGGGCTTTGTTCTAAATGTTTAAGTAATACGTTCAGGGCCCTAGAGCAAGCTGGGTCTACAACAATTTATACATTCTCTCTCTACCTTTTTAATAAAAACTTGAGACGAGGGTCTTGATATGATGCCAGGCTGTTCTCCAATTCCTAGGCTCAAGCGATCCTCCCACCTCAGCCTCCCAAAGTGCTGGGAATACAGGAATGAGCCACCACGCCCAGTCAATTTGTACATTCTTGGTGATAAACAAGAACCTCTTAAATAGATCCTAGAAAGACTGATTGTCATGAGTTTGTTGATCCAAGCAAGGAGAGGTAAAGGAGGTAACAGAATTAGACAATCAGTCAGTCTTCCTGTAACTTAAGCACCCTGCCTAAAGGCTATGTGGAGTACCTTTCCACAAGGCCACCTACTTCTTTGTCTAAGATAAAAAGATGTAGGCCAGGTGCGGTGGCTCACACCTGTAATTTCAGCACTCCAGGAAGGCAAGGTGGGAGGATGTCTTGAGCCTCGAAGTTTGAGTCCAGCCTAGAGGGTACAGGGAGACCCTGTTTCTACAAAATATTAAACAATTAGCCTGGCATGGTGGTGTGCATCTGTAGTCCCAACTACTCAGGAGGTGGAGGTGGGAGGATTGCTTGAGCCTGGGAGGTCCAGGCCTGCAGTGAGCTGTGATTGCACCACTGTACTCTAGCTGGGGTGACAGAGAGAAACCTTGTCTCAAAAAAAAAAAAAAAAAAAAGAGAGAGAGAGAATGATAAAATATTATAAACAGTGTTATTGCGAGGATAAATTCGGATATGCTAGATAATGAGTATCAGATATGAATTGTAGAAAACGTCACAATTTCATCTGTGCTCTTCTAAGCACATGACCTAAACCTCTGCCGAGCATTTACTTCATTCTGTCTTGTATTACAATCAATTTTAAAATTAGTTTGTGTAGGCTAGATTATGGTAACAAACGGATTCATGTATCTAATGGTTCAACACAGATAGAAGTTTATTTTTTGCTCTTATAGCAGTTCGGAGGTCCATGGAAGAGTATCTGTTCTGTGCAACAAAATAAGATACAGCTGAGAAAGTTAACATTATAAGGCACATAAAGATTTCTTCAATAAACAAAGGGAATTAAGCAAATACTAAATTAGGGTGTTATTTTCCCGCTCAAGTCTTTTATTTCAGATGGCCTCAAGGTAGCTACTCTCATGTTGAGAGAGAAAGAGAGAGAAAATGAATCACGGGGACTAGTAAGGAAAGACATAAAACAGACTTTAGTACTGCGTCTAGCAAAGGGACTAGATTGTAGTAACATGCGCATGGAAATGAAAGCAAATCATTTCCCGTCCATTTGGGCATTTGCCTGTCTCTTGTTAGAAAGCAAGTTCTTTGAGAGCAAAGATTTTGCTTAATATTTTCTGCCTCTTCCTTTATAGTACCTGACATTATAAATGTTGAATTGAACTTAATTGAGACTTTTGTATCCTTCGAATGAGGAATGAGGAATATATTATGTATAAATATTGGAGACTTAAATGGCAGTGTCTGGACACGCAAGGAGGGAGGAGTAACTACAATAACCTCAAGGCTGGTGAAATGAAATGTGTCAAAGTAGAATTTCAGAGTGCTGCATCCAAGGAGGAGTGCTGCTTATTAAATGTGCCCACAGAAATTATTCTGCTACCTATATATCCACATATACCTCTAAAGAGGGCAGGTTACATTAGATGGCAAGACCTTTGTTCTTTTAGTGGCTTGTTGACTTTGGTGCTATAGTTTTGGATGTAGGACTGAGGGTGATATGGTTTGGATGTTTGTCCTCTCCAAATCTCATGTTGAAATGTGATTCCCAATGTTGGAAGTGGGGCCTGGTAGGGGGTGATTGGATCATGGGGGTGGATCCCTCACGAATGGCTTAGCACCAACTCCTTGATGATAAGTGAGTTCTCACTCAGTTTCTTCACCCAAGATCTGGTTGTTTAAAAGAGTCTGGGACCTCCTGCATCTCCTCTCTCACTCCCGCTCTTGCCATATGATGTATCTGTTTCTGCATCAGCCATGAGTAAAAGCTTCCTGAGGCAGATGTTAGTGCCATGCTTGAATAGCCTGCAGAACCATGAGCCAATTAAACCTCTTTTCTCTAAATTACTCAGCCTTAAGTATTTCTTTATAGCAATGTAAAAATGGCTTAACACCTGGGGCAGAAAAATATGGAGTTCTGGGATTGGGGAGGTGGGAACAACTGGCAGGATGAGGTAAGGAGCAAAGAAAACAAGAGGGAGAAGTTTGAACTGGAGAAGCTGGAAGCATGCAGGCAAAGGGTCAGGAAGGCCCCTGGTGCAGAGCCTGAGGAAGGGTGAGAGATGATTCCTACTGGAAGCTGCTTCTGTGAGTGAAATCTTCCGCTGAGATAATCAGCTTACATATGCACATGTGGTGGGAGGCATTCTTGTAGAGCTTAATGGAGAGAAAAGGTTCACATCTGGAGAAAATGGTGGAAACCAGAGAGAGATGTGCAAAAGCAGGTATCTAGAACACAGAGGAGATGAGAAAAATACCCACCTCTCACTTCCTCATACTCAAGGGCTTTGTGATTTTGCAGCTCTTGGCATTGAAGTCATTGGCCTAGATCTCCAAGGGCTGGTAGATCTAGATGATTTCTTTTCCTCTGAGGAGAAGGTGGCCAGGATTTGAATCTCAGACATTGCTTGCTGTGACTGTATTCACTCCTATGTTCTGGAAGGTGAAGGGACAGTCTTAGTTACCACATGGGCTGTTGTCCCTACATTTCTTGGTGGGTGTTACTGCAGTTGGGCTGAAACACCTGTAAGTGTTGAGGTCATTTTTTTTTTAACCCAGACTAGAGGCCAGTCTGAGCAGCTTGCCTTGTGCTTCCTTCCTTCTTGCCCCTGCCATGTTGCCGTCTTGGAAGGACCTAAGCTATATCAGACACAGGGCCTTCATATCATACCAGCTGCCTGGAAAACTGATAGGAATAGAACTAGAGGTAGATGGATAGATAGATAAAACTCAGAACATAAAGAGTTGCAGAAGAGGCCAAGAAAGGACTTACGCAGTCCCTTCAGACACAATCTCTTAGCCTGGTGGCCTAATTTTATGTCCTAAAGTCTCCATTATGCCCTTGTGCCCATTTGGGAGCTCTTCCTCCTCTTTGAGAGGGTGACAGGTGGGGATTGTGGGCAGAAAGTCTTGAGCTGTGCCAGTATGTTTACCCTCATGCCATGTTCCACGTGTTGGGATTAGGAGGCCCCTTTTTGGCTTGGACCCCCATTTAAAAATTTCTTTTTCATCAAAATAAGCAATTCACAGCCCCTCCCAAGGCTTGAGTATGCTTACAACACAGAGTTCACAGAGTAGAGAGGGTAAGAAGGCCATGGTCACCCCATGCTCGGGTTTCTCAGGAGTCTTTGTGTCCCTGTGCCATTGTCCTTAGCATTCTGAATTGTAATTTTTCAGTGTACGTGGGCGACTCCACTAGTTTGTGAGCTTCCCAATGACAGGTGTGCACATTATCCATCTTTCTATCCCGCTTTGGCAAGTTGAACAAAGTTTGTTAAATGGATTCTCATTTTAGTGGGTGTGTCGGGAAACACACACAGGGCAGAGTAGAGCAGAAACTTTAGTCAGAATCAACAGAAAACAGGAATCAGCAAGGGCGCATAAAACAAGACAAAATGTGGATTTGAAGTACGGCATAGGGTGGTTGTCACCTTAGTGGTCTGGGTCCAGGACTCACCCAGCACACCAGGTGCCAGGCATAAGGAGGCAAGAGCAACTTCAGAGCCTACTTGCAGGAGGGGAGAGGGTCGCACGCTGCCAAGTTTCTCAGGTTTAACTTAGGAACTGGTAGTGTTTAAACCTGTCGTTTGAGGGTCCTCTCTGACTACAGCTGAACAGGGCAGAGAAAAATAAACACTTGTCATTTGTTGGGTTCTTACTAGGTGCTAGGATTTTTTTTTTGTTTTTTTTTTTAAGACAAGGTCTAACAGCTGCAACTCACTGCAGCTTTGACCTCCTGGGTACAAGTGATCCTCCCACATCAGCTTCCCAAGTTGCTAGGACTACAGGTACATGCCACCATGCCTGACTAATTTTTATATTTTTTGCAGAGACGAGGTTTTGCTGTGTTGCTCAGGCTGGTCTCGAACTCCTGGGCTCAAACCATCTGCTCACCTGGGCCTCCCAAAGTGCTAGGATTACAGGCATGAGCCACCTCATCCAGCCAATTCTAGGAATTCTTGTATCATTAATTCTTAAAGCAACTTTACAATAAAGTATTACTATCACTATTGTATAGATGAGTAAACTGGGTTCAAAAAGCTTAAGTCACTTGTCTAAGTACTCCTAGATAAGAAAGAATTGAGACTCAAGTTCAGAATATTTTATTTCTTATACATATATTTGTACTTATCATCCAAGTATTTATTATATACCTACAATGTGTTCAAAATTGTGCCACATGCTAGGGGATACAACAGTCTTCAAAACATAGTCCCTATTTTTATAGAGCTTACAGCTTAAATGGTGAGAATATAGGCAGAAAGAAGACAGCTAAACTCATAGGGGCCAAGGAGGCAGGGAGCTGGGTGACTCCTTCAGTCACCACTCTTTCATTTGCACCCATATGCATTTTTGATGTTGTGATATTCTGGCACCTACGCTAGGTCCTGGGGATGCTCTGGGAGCATCAGATATGGTCCCCACCCACTCTCATGCAGCTGTCAGCCTACAAGGGACACTCATTAATCCAATGATCACAGAAATATTTCATTTTGATCTGTAATAAATGCTGTGAATGTTACTTAAAACTGAAGAGAGGTGAATGACTGAATTTCAGGTATTATGAAAGGCTAGCTTGAGAGAGTTAATTGCAGACAGAAGTTTTTGGGACCTACTGAATCACTTCCAAGTAGGCAGCTTCTTTTTTTGCTACACAATATTCGGTGTGCAAATGTTTAGACAAATGGCATTGCGGATAGAACTCACTTTTGAAGTCAGGTCAAATTTTGATTCTGTTTCTCAGTAGCTGGATCACACTGGGTAAGTAACTTAGCCTCTCTCTGCCTCAGTGTTAAAGGGTTAAGTGGGATTGATGATATTGATGATGCCTGTAGGTCATTTCTCCGGTTGGCCTTGAACCGACCTGGTTTAACCTCCTTTCTTGCATGAAGTTCTCAAGAATAGTTGTGGATGTGCAGGGGATGTAACATCCTAAAATAAGGAGAAACTGGCTGGAAAAGCCCAGGCTCTCTTCTAGTCCTGCCTAGAACAGGCTGTCCTTCAACACATTAGCCCAGAGAATCATGTTATGCCTGGGGTGCAAAACCCAGGGCAAACTGCTTTCTGGGCTTCCTCAGCTGTGGTGGATGTGGAGCACGTGCAGATGAGACTCCATCCACCCCAGGCAGATTTCCTGAGCCTTGAGGAACAAGGGTTAGGAAATGAATCCTAGGTTTCTATGGTCCCTTGCTGTCCCCTCATGTAACTTGTAGACGTGAGTGTTTTGTCTTGCTGAACTCAGGCAAGTAGTACAAGTGCAGCCCAAGATGAAGTGGGCTGAAGTGGTAACCAATGCACAGAGAAACTGCCTCACAATTATGATAATGATAACTAACATTTATTGAGGCCTTAGTATGTGGTTGGCAATGTCCTGAGTATATGCACTCATTTAACAGGATTGCTGTGAGGGTTAAATCGGATAATGTATTTCAAGTTTGCAGCCCAGTCTATGGCACAAAGCAGGAGTCTGAAAATAGCAGCATAACAGTGATGCACCAAGGGTGCATGTTGGAAGTGGTTTACTGCATGTGTAAGCAATAAAGGAATGGTTTTCTGTATGGAATCCAGAAACAGTAATAAAGCTGTCTAGAAATTGATCTGACTTTTATTATCACCATAAATGAGCAATTCTGTACAATGTCAATTACAAATACCTATCTCTAAAAAAAAAAAAAAAAAGACTTACCGTAGGTACTGTGGCATTTGAAGAATTTTTTTTGACGTGTGAATTTATGAGATACAGGTGTAATTTTGTTATATGGATATGTCATGTAGTGGTGAAGTCTGGGTTTTTAGTGTCTCCATCACCACAATAACATACATTGTACTCATCAACTAATTTCTCATATTCCATTCCCCTTCCACTCTTTCACCCTTCTAGGTCTCCAATGTCTATCATCGCACACTCTACATCTATGTGTACACATTATTTGCTCCCACTTATAAGTAAGTAGATGTGGTATTTGTCTTTCTGTGTCTGACTTGTTTCACTTAAGATAATGGCATCCAGTTCCATCCATGTTGCGGCAAGACACGATTTCATTCTTTTTATATGGCTGAACTGTATTCCATTGTGCATCTATACTACATTTTCTTTATCTAAACATCCATTGATGGACACAGGTTGATTCTATATCTTTGCTATTATGAATAGCACATGAGCTGCAATAAACATGTGAGTGCATTAATATATGCAGACATATTTGTTTTATACTAACATGTTTTTGTTATTTATCTTTTATTAAAATTTGTAATTTACATGGAAGTTAAGCTGGAGACCTCCCAGTTATTCAGGCAGCCCCTGACACGCGTAGACTCAGCTACATATGTGTGTTTGAAGGGTACATTCATAATCGTGTGGAATTGTTCCAGCTCCTTTTGGGCACAGTTCCCTGTGTCCCCAGTCCCTGTGGTACTATATGTTTATGCATTTAAACAGTAGTTTCAAAATAAATATTGATAGCACAATGATTTAAATGTGAAGAAACAGAACTTGAGTTATTTCAATTCTATCATTCTCTATGCAAATCATTCTTAGAACACTGCTTCTCTCGGAAGCATTTCTTAATTTGTTTACTACTCCCTCCTTAAAAAAGAGGTAGTGAATGTAATCAAAAAATGTGAACGTATTATTTCTTTCCTTTTCTACTTTAACACTTTTTTCAGTTTTTATTTTTATTATCATGAATAATACTCACAGTATAAAAAATTTCACTGCTTGCTTACCTTGTCTGATTATCCATTAAATACCCTCTAGAATTTAATTTATTATTTGGTTTATTTCATGGTTATTACTGAAAATAAATTTATTTTATTGAGGAGGGAGGTATTAAGAATGATCCCCACCAGGTATCAAATATGCTAGATACGGTCTATTAATATTATTCCATTCACTATTCTTATTTCATAGGTCAGTTAAGAGAAGCTTCATTATCTTGGTTAGATAAACTTGTCGATAAAGTACTATTGTTCTGGGCTTCACTGCTTCAGTTTCGCTTTGGAAAAAGATTGACAGGGGGATGAGGCATGACTCATTGACTTTCCTGAGACCGCAGAAAAGATTACTGAAACTCAGGCAATTAGTGGCTAAAAGACAGATCGTTTATTCTAAAAGCACCAATCACAGGAGCAAAAGGGTGTGACAAAATGCATGAAGGCCTATAAACCTCTCGCCTGGGGTGAAGAAAGCAAGGGTGATCATTGAATCGAAGAGCTGGAGACACAGGGGAACAATTCCCAGCTAGCACCTAAAACTGCCTCCTGGATAAAATCTTTTTGAGAGGCGTCCTGGGTAAGAGAGCATGTACTGCCTTTTCCACATTCAGTTTAGGGTAACCATTCTTACTGATGACTTGACTATGTGATGGCAGTGGGCTGGGTTGTTCAAGTTTTCATTGGGCAAGTTTGCATTGAGCAGTTACTACTCCAATTTACCTTCAATCTCTTCTTCCATTTATTGAGTGTCTCCGATGTGCAGGCACTGAGCTAGGAGGGGCTTTCACATGTGCCCTTTTGGGAAACTTGTGAGGTGGAATTAAGAGATGGCAATGTGTGAAGAGGCTGGCCTATGGAGTTCCATAAGCCTAGGATCAAATACAAGCTCTGCCACTTCCCAGCAGAGGGACCTTGGGCAGGTTACTTAACCTCTCTGAACCTCCACTTCCTCATTTGTAAAAGGGGAATGAATGATAACTGCCCTGTTAAGTAGTTGAGAGAAGTAAGGTGAAGTGTAAAGTAAAGCCCAAGCATAGCATCGGAGACACACAGGCCATCAAATGGCTACTATTATATCTCCTGTTGCAAATGAAGAAGGCCCAGAGAGGCGAGTGACTTGTTTAGAGTGTAACAAAACCAGCTCCTTCTACTTTACTTATTGGTTTCTTATTAGAGTGCACTCTGCTATGGTTGTTCCTTGGGGGCTTGGCAAAGCCACACTTCTTTTGTTAGTTGGGGTCTCTCCCAAGTGGTGGTGCTGTTAGTGGCTGATTCCTACCTGAAATTGCTCTTAGTTGCTGTGGTGATGAAAAGCAACTAAAACCAAGAAAGGGTTATGAAATATTGCCTTGAGAAAAGTTTTCTCCCTCTCTATCTTAAGTAAATGTGTTCAAAATGTACTCTTTGAATCCAGTGGGAAACTTCCATACCTCTTTTTCCCATGAATGGCAGGTCATATGACATGGATACAGTCTAAGATTATGTGGTTCAGTTGTTATTCAAATAGGGTTTTGGTATATTAGCTGATTTACCTTTTTTAATTGTAGTCACCCTTGTCTTGATCTGACAGGATTAAGAGTTACATATGGACTAGTTTGGGCTTTAGATTACAGAAATGCAGAATTTGGTCTTCTGTTTCTTTTTCTCTTTTTTAAAAAAATTTATTTTAGGTTCAGGGGGTACACATGTGTGTTCCTTACATGTTTGCTTCTTTAATACATGCAGGCTCAATAAATGCTCCTTCAATAGAATGAACAGGGATGCTTTCCCCAGCAGAGGTGGTGTTGCAGAAGTAGATTCTGAGATGGTTATTCAGCTGTGCCTTTAGGATTGACACCTAATGACGAGAGAGAGACTATAAGTAGGATTAGCCAGAGAGAGAAACTGAGCAACAACACGGGCCCAATATCAGCCCCAGCCCACCTTGTGGGGAGATCTGGAGCCAGAATGGCCCTTCAGAGGTCTCGAGTTGGGCTAAGATGGTCAAACGTCTACACTACCGCCTCAGTCAGTCGTTGTTATGTGGGTCACTCTGGGGAGGGCGTGACCTTGGGAGAGGCAGCTTTCTGTAGTAGAGGCAATTTGTTAACAGCTGAAGTCTTTCCACGTGTGCACTCCCAGCAGCAGGCAACAAGTCCTTCACTGAAGTGAATTGCAAGCAATGCACACTGTGCCTGCCATGCCTTGGTATTGTAAGGGGCTGGGGTTTTAAAACAATGTGTTTGTATTTGTGTGATTAACACTCATTAGACTGGACAAAGGAGACTGACCCCCCACCCTGTTTGCGTGGTTCAATTTGGATGGCATAATGGCCTTTGAACAAAAGGTGGCGCTGTAGTGTCAGTTTTGAGGTGCTTTGACGCAGCTAGGAATTGCGGCAGAACGAGAGTAGTACCACTTGATTTTCTTTATAAAGAACCATAGGAAAGAAGATGAGATGCTATTTTCAAGGTGTTTTTTCCCCTGACACTGACATACTTGGAAGAGGTGAGATCCAAGGGCTGTGTGTGTGTGCGCGCACACACATACGCATGTACACATGTGAGTACATGTTGGCAGTGACAAAGGGGGTGGGAGATGGAAGACTTATTGTTTCCTCCTTCGCTCACTCCTTTTCTTCTTTCCTTCAGAAAATACCTTAGTGCTAGCTCCTAGGTTTTTAGCTCTGGGCTGTTCACCAGGGTAACAGAAATGAGCAATATCTGGACTTCTCTTTAGGAAGCTTTGATGGAACAGGGAAATGGCACCTGTATGTGCCTCATAAAATAAAAGCTTCTTGGGTGCTTCATTTCTAAGTCAGAGATTAGAGAGTGATCAGCGGAGGCTGGAGAGAAGTTAAAACCAAGGTTTGAATGGTGATACTGAGCTCTCCATTCAAGAGGCGACTGTAGCACAGAGGCTGGGTCCAGGGTTTGGGGTTACGTCCCTGGGCCTATTTCTGACCCTACTATTCAGCTGTGTGCACTTAGGCAAATGACTTAATCACTCTGTGCTTTAAAATGGCCTCAGTTGGAAAAGGGGATCTTCCGATTCCTAATTACAGGGCTGTTGTGAGGATTAATTGAGAACTAATAAATATAAAGAGTTAAGATTAGTATATTGCATATGATAGGGTTTAATAAGTACCAGCTATTATTTTTAATATTCTCTAGTATTAGTTTCAAAACATTCTTGGGCGTATACATTATGCTAGGTCCTATGCTAGTTGCCTGAAAAACGAAGATGAACACAGCACCCTCATGGAGTTAAAGAGGACAAGTGCATGTAGTAGACAATTAAAACAAGGAGTGAAGCCCTAGGACTGAGATCCAGGCAGGGTGTATGGGAGCAGGTGGAGGGGCACCAAAGTCACCTTCGACGGGGAGGGGTGTTGGTGAGGAACCTGGGGAAAGCTTCCTGGCTGAGGTGCTTCTTCAACTGAGCCACTACATGATGAGTAGGGGTTCGACATCAGAGGGTGAGAGAGGATGGCAGGATGAGAGCAATCCATGCAGAGGGTGCAGAAAGGAAGCTAGTACCAGACACTGGTGAGCAGGCAATGACTAACAGTTCGGCATTGCCAAAGTATACAGTTCAAGTGTGAAGTAGCAAGGGTTTGGGGTGGGGAGGGTCATGGCTGATAGGAAGTCACTGAAGGTTTTAAACAGGGTAGTGCATCCAGTGACCATACCTGGTACCCAGTGGGGCTTAAATGTTAATGGATGAATGAATAAAAGCTGAGTAGAATTTTAGCATATGAGTGTAGGGAGTATTGGTGAGATTAGGCCTAAGGTGGAAGATTGCATCAGTCCAAGTCTACTGACTTGCTCTAAGCGCGCGTGCACACACACACACACACAATGTATATTGTAAAGGTAATGTATGCTCATTATAAAAATAGTCAAATAGTACAGAAAGCCATATAGTGAGAAGGTAAAAGTTTTCTTTACATTCATTCCTTCAGTTCCTTGGAGGTAATTAGTATTAAGAGTTTTCTTGGGTATCTTTCCAGACAGATGTAGGCATACACACCTGCACAGAAAAACACAGAACAGTGTGATGCTTAGATGCAAGGATCTGGAGCCAGCCTGCCTGGGTTCCAATGATAACTCTTAGTCTCTGCTATTACAGCTTTATGAGCTTACCCTAGTTACATAACCTCCCTACACCGTGGTTTTTCTATGTGTAAAGTGAACACCTACCCCGCAGGGTTGTTATGAGGATCAGATGAGTTATGTATAAAGGATTTACAGCTCCTGGCATATAGTCTTTGTTACTTTTATAGATAATCTCTTTTCTAGGATAACACAACGGAGTCAAAATAAAAAATATAGATAATCTCTTAAAATGATAAAATAACATTTTTTAATAGTGCTTTGCAGTGTGCTTTTTCTCACATACTAAAGAATCTTTCACATCTTTCCACATCAGTAAACATAAATTTACCTCATTGCTTTTAATGCTGCAAGGCACTGTATGGGATGCATATACTATAACTTATTTAATCACTCTCATATTTATGGAAACTTAGGTTGTTTACATTTTTTCACTCTTACAAACAATGCCACAATGGCTATCTTTGTGCACATCTGTAAGGTAAATACCTACAAATCACATCGCTTGTATAAGGGAACCCTACCATAGGATATCTATTTTCTTCTTCTTCAATGGAAGCAGCTGCCAACCGATACTACCCTGAACAGGCACATGTTGAGGGACACATCTTAAATCTGCACATGTGTACCAGGCTGTGATCCTATCCTGGATGAAAGGTGCCATGGAGTCACTGGGAAGTTCAGGGGAGGGATTAGGCCAATGGACGTAAGAAGCTCATCTGGAGGCAGGGAGTTCTACCTCTCCCACCTTTCCTTCCTGCACTCATTTTCTCCCTGAGATTCAGAGTTTAGGAGAGGTTTTGGGGTGGATGTTGATGGCCTTGTCTATCTTATCTATGGCCTAATGAGTTTCCAGAACCCAGCCCTCTTACAACTCTCTTGCTGTCATGGGAAGTAGCTCTGAGAGAGCTGAGAGAACAGCAGAGTCTGTGACAGTCAGATGAATGGCTCTGGTTTGGCTGTAACACTCACAGATTTTAAAAGAACCATAGGTCACTGGAAAGGGTCCCACACCAACCACTCTGGCAGGGACCAGGTCTATTACCATACTTGGGACACTGCCTCCCCTACCTCTGAGCCTTCCTGGGTCATGTTTCCACAAGTACCAGAAGTCCCACCACCTACCACTCCCAGCCTGTGAAGGGCAGACTCTGGACCTGCACCTCTGCCACTGTGAAGCAGCCTCCAGACCTGTCTATGGAAGTGGAGTGGCTGTATGAAGAAATTTAAGTTTTGACCTCAAAGGCCCAGTGTGATGAGAAGCCCTCTTCATTGAGGTGACTCTTGGATATGGACATTTCACGCTCTTGAAGAATGCCAATCACTGAAATAGGGATCATAAGGGCAACAGGAGCAGTGGGGCAAGATTCATCTGAGGAGCATTCCAGAACTAGATTTCAACCTGATTGGAGCTGTGGTGAATGAGAAACACTGGAGGAACAGACACATCCCATTTTAGTTCTCTTTTTGCTGGAAGCTGTGAGCAGGGCTGGCGCCCACCCTCACCTTCTGACTGTAGAGCCCTTGGACTTTCAGAAAGTTGGGACAGGGCTTCAGGAAAGAGATTCTGGACCTCCACATGAGACCATGTGTATTAGTTCCTTTGTGTTTCTGCAACACTGTAACAACATACCTGTGACTAGGTCATTTGGTAAAAACAGAAATTTATTTCCCTGACAGTTCTAGAGGCTAGGAAGTCCAGGATCAAGGCACCAGCAGGTTTGGTGTCTAGTGGGGGCTGTGGTCTCTGCTTCCAAGAGGTCACCTTGAAAGCTGCATCCTCATATGGCAGAAGGACAGGAGACAGCAAACCTATTCTCCCAAAGCCCTTTTATAAGGGGACTAATCTCATCCCAAGGGCTCTGCTCTCATGACTTAATCACTTCCTAAAGGCTCTACCTGTTAATACTATCACAATGGTGATTAAGTTTCAGCATATGAATTTTGGGGAACACATTCAGACCATAGCAGTATGTATATTTAGAAACAAAAAAGATGCTGGTATTTGCACTTTGAATTGGGGTAGGAGATGTTCCCAAATTCTTCTTTTAAAACTTGGACCAATTTTTACTCCCACAGTGTATGCAAGTACCTACTTCCCCTTATCTTTGACAACAGTGAATTTCATTAAACTTTAAATATTCTGCCAAACTGACAGGGATATAAAGTGCTATCCCAATTTCTATTTAATTTGTATTTTCTCAATTGTGAACATAATCAAACATATTAAAATCTATGTATGAGGCATTAGCATTTCTATTGGGTGGTATGGCTTTTCCTTAAGATTTGGAAAAGCTCATTTGACAAGCAAGAAAATTAGCCCTTTGTCTAGCAGATGTATAGCCAATATTCTCCTAAGTCCTTTGTGTCTTTTAACTTGTTTTCTTGTGTGCGAGTATAAACATTTTATGTCGTCAGATTTATCAGTCATTTCCTTTAGGACTCTGGGGTTTATACCATGCTTAGAAAGGTGTTTCCCACTCCAACACTATAAAATTATTGACCTATTATTTTCTGGTATTTCTGTGATTTTATTTCTTTAGTATTTTTTTTAAAACAAATTAAAAAACAATTCCTGAAATAATATTTATTTGTTTAAAACAGAAAAGGATAAGGAAGAAAACAAACAAACAAAATCCGCCTATTATCCTAACACCCAGAAAATCTCTATGTTAGCAGAGGTTAGCACAATTAAGAAAAGATTATACATGCATAAGATTTTTAAAAGTAAACAATATAGAATGTAAATATTAAACGATATCTCTCTTTCTCACCCACACAGTATTCTACCATCCCTCTCTCAAGAGGTTTACCTATCACCAATTTCTCATATTTTTTTCAAAGAAAAAAATTTAAATTTATAGCATATATACTTTGAAAAAATGTATACACTATACTGTTACTCTACATCTTTCCTTAAAAGTAAAATTAATGATTAACAATAAAACTAATAATTATTAAAAATAAAATTAATAATCATTAAACAATTAGTAGTTACACCTTTTAATTAATCTGGAGTTCATTTTGGCACAGAAAGTGAGGTAGGAATCTAGCTTAATTTCCTTTTGTAAAGTGGTCAGCCAGTTATTCCAACACTATTTATTGACTAAGTTTGTTTTTTCCCTGTTGACTTGAAATGTCTTCTTTTTTTAATGTATCAAAAGGTTTCACTCTCTTAGGAGATCTGGGTATTGTCCCCAGCTCTGCCACGAATTTCAGTGTGATCTTTGAAAAGCTCTATCCTCTTGGGGCTTTAGTTTACTCCTGTGTAAAATGAAGGATTGGGAGAGTTAGTGTTTAAGTTTCCTTCTAGTCGTTATGCTGTATGTTGATACCAAAACTCCACTGTGATTTCAGATCCTCCTCCCTCTCGGATTGTTTTCAACCCATTGTCACGATGGGCTCACCTAGCACCCAGTGCCTGGGGGCAGTTTCCAGGGCTGTGTCTGCATCACTTTTTAAAACTGTCTTTTTCTTCACAAAATCATTATGCTGGAACCTTGCCACTTAAGCCCTCTCTTACGAGCTACATGAATTCTTGTGTGGCCTGTCACAGTGAGCTAGAAGGCACAAAAAGGGTCTTAATAAGTGGTTCTTAACTTGGATCTCTGGGACCTCTGAGGGGATGGCGTGTTATGAAGACAGTAATGGAAGGTGTTCTTTTAACCCTTGAAAAGCTTTATGAAAATTGCGACCCAGCGACTAGTTTCAACATTGCCATCTTTGATTTGGGTCACAAGTCTATCTACACAAAGAGCTCACACTGATGGTTCATGCTGGTCAGGGAAGAAGCGAACAAATATTTGCTGAGTTTTGTATGTTCTGTATACAGTCACTGATTTAATTTGGTCCCAGACCTTGCCAGATCAGTACAGTTATCTCCATTTTGAAGGTGTGAGTAGTAACTTGCCCTAGGCTACCCGGGTCAGTAGGTTTTAAACTCTAGGATTTAAATTCAGGTCCGCACCGCAAAGCTTTTGCCCTGTACTTCCCAAACTCCAGCTCCCCAGTGGGGTAAATCTGACTGGAATGTATTCTTGGATAAGTTTTAAAAAGGGGTAATGCTCCCCGCCACCGCCCAGACTATGACGGCTTTGGTGCTGGGATTAGAGTAGTTGTGGTGGCACACAGTTCCCATCAGGTGGCACTGTGAGTTCAGCAATGGAGTCAACTTTCCCTGCAGCATCACCCGGAGCCCACAGGCACCTCTGGGGACCTGGCTGTAGATTCACCCTCTCCTAGCAGATGGAGTTTGCCTGTGTATTTACTCTGAACTCCGCCAGGCGGGGCACAGCTGTGTTGTTTCTCTTTGGGTTAAAGAGGGCCCTAGGTAGTTCCTCTTCTTTTATGACCTGCAGCTGGCACAGGATCTGTCTCCCTGGCAAATAGGTGGCCCAAGATGGGGTTCCTGTGCTACTGGGTGGTTGCACCTCCAGTTTTAAAAGGTGGTGGACTTCAAATTGTAGGAAGATCCTTCTGCCACAGCTTTTGCTGTGGTGCAAACAGGAGCATTTACTAAATATGGATTGGAAGGGCCTACTGGAAAGAGCGGAGTGAGTTTAAACCAAGAAACTGCTGTGTTAGGGTTGAGCAGCAAAGAGGAAACAGTATAAGAGAAGGGAAGTATCATTCATTGAGTGCCTACTCTGTTCTGGGCACTGGGAGGGGAGCTTTCCCCATATTATCTTATTTAGTCCTCACAGTAATTCTGTGAGTTAGCTACTATTACTTCCCCCATTTTATAGATGAAAAACTAAGCCTTGGATAGATGAAAGGATTTGACCAAAGTCACAAAGCAAGTTAGCTTTGGAGACAGTATTCTGTCCCAGTCCAAGACCCCAGGACCAGATCTCAAAGACCTGGAAGGAAGGAATAAGTAGAGATTTAAAATCTGTCATTTAATTCTGTAGCTAGCATGAACCTTTCTTTTACTTTCTCAAAACTTTGGTTCTTTAAAGTGTTTGAGAGACTGTTTGTAAAAGAGGCATAGGCTGTATTATCACGTTGTTATAGATTAGGAAACAGACTCAGAGGAGTTATACAACTTGCTCAAGGTCACACTCAGTGGTAAGTGGCAGCCAGAATTCAAATAAAAATCTATGTGATCAGAACACTTGTTCTTTTAAAAATGCAAATGAAGGCCAGGCACAGTGGCTCACGCCTGTAATTCCAGCACTTTGGGAGGTGAAGGCGGGTGAATCGCTTGAGGCCAGGAGTTCAAGATGAGCCTGGCCAACATGGTGAAACCCTGTCTCTATTAAAAATACAAAAAGTTAGCCAGGAAATAGTGGTTCATGCCTGTAATCCCAGCTGCTTAGGAGTCTGAGGCCCGAGAATTGCTTGAACCTGGGGGGCAGCGGTGGAAGTGAGCCAAGATCATGCCACTGCACTCCAGCCTGGGCGACAGAATGAGATTGTCTCAAAAAAATAAAATAAATAAATAAATAAAAATAAAAAAGAAAAAGAAAAAGAAAAAGCAAATGTAGTAATTGTAACATAAGCATTCATTCATTCATTCATTTATGTAACCAGGCAGTATCTAATCACCAGGTATGGAAGCAGTTACTTTTACTTAAGATTAGTTCTATCTATTCTTTAGTCCAGCAGGTTCATGCTTGTATCATCCATCCCAGCACAGTACCCTGCCATCATAGATGGCCAATAAAGGCTTATTGAATTGAATTAAATGGAATTGAACTGATTAGATGCAACTGGAGACTTAAAGTGGTCGAGCTCTTAGAATTTTCCTTTCCAAGTCCCCTGAAACCAAATTATTGAAACTATTTGATTTAATTCAATATGGCCAGCACTTGTTGAGTGCCTGCCATTTTGTTCCTTTATTATTTAGCTAATTTTGGCCACGCCTCCCAGCCTATTGCCCAAATCAGATTGTATACTGAAATATAAAGCTACATTAAAGTCTGAAGTAAAGGCAGGAGCCTATGAGCCTCATACTGCTGGAAGGTAGAAGAGGAAAAGCTGAAACTTTAGGCTATGGGAAGGTAGCATTTTGTTTACAAAAAGAAAGAGGTATTTGAAGTTTGGTTATCCTGTTAACTATCTGTGTGAACCTGAGTAGGCAACAAAACATTTATAAACATCTGTTTCCTTTTTTGTAAGATGCGTTCCTCATCTTATTGGATTATGACCAACATAAGCTCCTTGAGGGCACAGTCTGAGTATTTAGGGTGATATTTTTAGTCCCTGACAGAAGGCCTGACACATAGTAGGTGCTCAGTGAGTATTAAAAAAAGGAAAACTGTTCTTTGAAGTAGGTAAAGCCAATTCAGTTATTCTAATTTTATAGCCAGGGAATGATCTTCCTAATTGGCAGGGGTGAGGGCAAGAGATGGGCTTGAGTTAGACTTTGTAGGATAGGTAGTGTTTAATTAGGCAGAAGTGAAGACAGAGAGCATTTCAAGGTGAGGAAGTCACTGCAGCAAGGCGTGAAATGTGTAGGACAAGCTCAGAGTACATGAACACTCTGAAGAAGGTACATGTTGGAGAGGAGTGAGACAGCATGTGAAGAGGTATGCGGATGTATTAATAAGTTATAAAGGGCCTATCTATTCTCTGCCCTTGGAGGCTTACAACATTTTCTCCATTGCCTCCAGCAGATTCTAGGGCAGTGCTTAGCCGGTGGGTGTTAATGAGGCTTCCTGTGGCTGCGTTTGGTAAGGAGTTGTATATCAAGCATAGTGATGAGTTTGCATTTCAAGCCACTGTCTAGGACTCTCAAGAAGAACTCTTTTGGGGCTCTTTGTTTATTGCTATTGTCCAAATGTGCCCCCCTCCCTAAATTCATATGTTGAAACTTAATGGCCAATGTGATAGTCTTAAGAGGTGATTAATTCATGAAGCCCTCATAAATGGGAGTAGCAACCTTATAAAAGGGCTGGAGGAAACTGGCTAGGTCCCTTTTGTCCCTTTTGTCTCTTCTACTATGTGAAAACTCAGTGTTAAAGGCACCTTTGGAAACAGGGACAAGGCTATTACAAGACACAGTACCTGCCAGAGCCTTAATCTTGAACTTTCCAGCTTCTAGAACTGAGAAATATATTTCTGTTGTTTAAAAATTACTGAGTCTTAGATTTTGTTATAGCAGCACAGGCAGACCAAAACAACCACAATAAGAATGAAAGAAGTTATTTACTCCCTGAATGACCAGTGGAGATAGGTCTATTATCCTTCTTTCAGGATGAAACAGACTCTTTATTCCTTTACTACACAAGAGCAAATTCAAGGCCGTGATCCACTTGTCCAAATGGAGGGGCTTGCCCAGTCATTCAGCATTCTCTGGACCAAAGCATATTGCCTGAAATTATTTCCTGATGCCCTCTTTTCTTGCATAACCATGCCAGGAGAGCAAGCTACCTTTGAGTGACTACAGCCTTGCATTTCCAGTTATCTCCACTGCTTCTGGGAAATCTCCTTGATTGGGTATGTAAACACAACTCCACCAAGTACCCAGTTCAGTACCGGAATGCTTTCCTCTTTGTCCTTAGTCAACCCAAAGAACTCATTCTGTAGTGGGAATCACCTGATGGTCCCCCCATAACAGGCCATTCAGGTCCATTTGACAGTGCTGGTGGCATACCCTTTAATGCAAACTAACCATTCAAACATCTAAAGATTTCCCTGGCTTGGAGACATATGACGGCCACCCTGGAGGCAGTCCAGTTCTAGTTTTGTGTACTCATACACTTGCTCCTGCTGATGTTTTCTTCAGGCCCCTGTTACATATGCCATATACTATGGTCTTTATGTGTTTCCCCAAATTCATGTGTTGGGCACTTAATCTCCAACTGTGTTGGGAGGTGGCACATAATGGGAGGTATTTAGGTCATGAGGGCTGTCATGAATGGATTCATGCTGCTATAAAAAGGCTTTACAGGAGCAGGTTTACTCTCTTCTGCTCTTCTGCCATGAAAGGATACAGCGTTCATCCCTCTTTAACCCATCTGTCCTTTCTGCAATGTGAAGACACAACCAGAAGGCCCTCGCAAGATGCCAGTGCCTTGATCCTGGGCTTCCCAGCCTCCAGAACTGTGAGAAAGCCAATTTTTGTTTTTAATAAATTACCCAGCCTCAGGTATTCTGTAATAGCAGCACAAAACAGACTGGAATGAGTGAACCCACACCACTTTTTCATTCATGAGTGAATGCCACTTTTACATGATACATGGTAACTCACATTGCTAATGGTATATGGTGTTAACTATGAAAAGAATTGTTGAGAATGATGTAAAAGCATAGGAGTACCATGGAGCCTGTACAGTTGTACAGTGAGGTGTGTTTGGGCTGCAGAGCTGAATAGTGTAGTAAAAAGTGCCTCAGTAGAAAGATGTTGTTAACTGCTTTACACATTTATAGGTAAAGCCGGAGGACTGGGGGAGGGAGAAACCTAGTTTTCTATGTAACAAAGAACGGTTTGGTTGAAGAAATAACCCTGAGAATCCTTCTAAGTTTAGTTAGGGGGTTTGTGAACCATCCTTGTTATCAGTGGAAACTTTATTATTATTCTTTCTAGTTGAACTAGTTTATTGTAAAGACTTCAGGGAATGAGGAGGAAAGGGTTGTCCCTGGTCATTGGAAACCAATGGTTTGTCTTCTCTCAAAAAATCACATGCATATTCTGGTTCAGAAGAACTAAATTCCCTCCACTGGGCCACAAATTATCCCTGATTCTCACAACTTTGCAGCTCAACTCTTTTTTTTTTTGAGATGGAATCTCGCTCTGTTGCCCAGGCTGGAGAGCAGTGGCACAATCTTGGCTCTCTGCAAGTTCTGCTTCCCGGGTTGACACCATTCTCTTGCCTCAGCCTCCAGAGTAGCTGGGACTACAGGCACCTGCCACCAGGCCTGGCTAATTTTTTTGTATTTTTAGTAGAGACAGGGTTTCACCGTGTTAGCCAGGATGATCTTGATCTCCTGACCTCATGATCCGCCCGCCTCAGCCTCCCAAAGTGCTGGGATTACAGGCGTGAGACACTGCGCCTGGCCTGGAGCTCAACTCTTAAGTCATTTCATTCTCATTGTCTTGGGCTACACACCACAGGATGGGGTTTGGGTATATGCTTGGCCACTTGCTAGCTGTGTGGTCTTGGATAAACCATCACTCTTTCTGAATCTGTTTTCTCATCAGTAAAATATCTCACTCTTGGGGCTTCTGTAAAGATCAAATAAAACAACAAATGTCAATGCTCTTTGCAGACTCCAAGGCACTTTACAAGAGTTTGCTATCATTATTATTGCTACCTGCAAAATTCTAGGGAACCTGATGATACATAAATGGCACTGTTTGGCATACCCTGCAGCAGCTGCTCCAGTTCTGTTTACTGCACATGGGTGAACAGTTTACTCCAAGGGAATATTTTACTCATTACAGGGTTGTAACTGCTACAAATAGCACAGGGTGCCTCCCACCTAATGTAGAACACAGGCTACGCCATCCCAAGAGCCAGCCAGATGCCAGATGCCACACTATGTGTGCAATAGAGAGTAGCCGAACCTGCTGTCTTGTAAATATGAAATGGCAGGTATCTAATGTGATTAAGGCTTGGAGGAACCAGCCTGATTCAGTGACATGTTGTTCTGAATCCCACTACAGACATTCTTGGACAGCAAACTCCATTTTTCACCTGATTGCCCATATGAGTTTTCCTAAATTTGGCTGCGCCTTTGATTTGCTCTTCATTTTAAGCAATATGCTGTAGTGGAATGAGCTTGTGCTTTGGAGAGACAATTTCGGGTTCAAATCCCAGCTCTGCTTATTAAGAGCTGAACGGCCTTTGGTGAGTTACTATAACTTTTTGAGCCTTGGATTTCTCACCTATAAAATAAGGATAATAGTACCTACCATGAAGGGTTTCTAGGGTGATTAAGTAAGATAATGTATGTAAGCACCCGGTCTAGTACCAACTGAGTTGTACATATGTGTCAACTGTCTAACAAATGGCCAATGAGCAATTTGCAACCCACCTGACCCCAGGGTTGGATCCCTTTGTGACTTGTTGTTAAGCATGTTCTAGTGCTTTTCAATCTTCGATGTGCCTACAAAGCAGCTGAAGTCGTTGTTAAAATGCAGGTCCAGATCCAGTAGGTCTGGGGTGGGGCTTGAGATTCTGCATTTCTAACAAGTTCCCAGGTGCTGCTGCTGCCACCACCCAGGGGACATACTTTGAGTAGTGACACTCTTTAAGTGCACCCAGAATGTCTAACCCAACTGGCCAAGAGGCCCCAACCACCTGTTTTCTACTGTTTTTGCTTAATTCAGAAGTTTGCAATCCCTAGTTGTTTAACTCTCTCTGAATCAATTCTAAAAATACAGATTCCTGAATCCACCCGTGGAGATTCTATTTCTGTAGGTAAAGGATGTGGCTTAGAATCTACATTTTAAAAAGGCACCCTAGATGATCCTGCTGGGAACTAGCTATAAAACAACTACGGCCAGGTGTCAGGCCAGCATGTTGAGATCCATTCGTCATTATACAGTATTTGAAGCTAAACATGACTCATGTATAATCCTGAGAGTTACATCATGAAATGGGCACCATGAAGGTGTAAAATATTCATATGCCTACACATACATGAAATTTTGATCATGTGGCCACTAACAGGAAAACTTGGCTGCTCCTGACTTTCATTTTATAGGTCAGCAATGTACAGTGTTTAAGTGCTTAGACTTTGGTGTCAGATAGATCAGGGCTTACATCCTGGCTCTACATCTGAAAAGGTGTGACTTTAGATAAGTCACTTAACCATGCAAGCAACAGTTTCCTCATCTGTGAAGTGCAGATAACATTACCTGTTTCATAGGTTTGTGGTGAGGATTATCAAGACAGATAATTCTGTTCTCAGTCTTTCTCACATCAAGTGACAGCAACTCTGTCTTTCCAACTTCTCAGGCCAGAAGTCTTACAATCATCTTTGAATCCTCTTTTTCCCGTATGTCCCACATTCAACCCATTGGCAAATTCTGTTGGCTTTGCTTTCAAAATAAACACAGAATCCAACTTCTTACCAACTCCTCTGCTGCCCTCTTGGTTCAAGCCATTGTTGTTATTTTTGTCATGGCTTCCAAACTGATTTCCCTGCTTCTACCCTAGCCCCACCATAGTTTGTTCTCAACACATTAACCAGAGTGATTGTATTAAAAAGCAGGCGAGATGATGTCACCTCTCTGATCAAACTCTCCAACAGCTCCCCATTTTTCTCAGAATACAAACCAAAATGGTGTTTACAAAGTCCTGTATAATCAGATTTACTGTTACATCTCTGACCTCATTCCTGATTACTCTCTCTTTTTTTTTTTTTTTTTTTTGAGACAGAGTCTTGCTCTGTTGCCCAGGCTGGAGTGCAGTGACCGGATCTCAGCTCACTGCAAGCTCCGCCTCCTGGGTTCATGCCATTCTCCTGCCTCAGCCTCCTGAGTAGCTGGGACTATAGGTGCCCGCCACCTCACCTGGCTAATTTTTTTTTTATTTTTGGTAGAGACGGGGTTTCACCATGTTAGCCAGGATGGTCTTGATCTCCTGACCTCATGATCCACCCGCTTCGGCCTCCCAAAATGCTGGGATTACAGGTGTGAGCCACCGCACCTGGCCTACTCTCTCTTCTTCACTCTGTTCCAGACACAAAAACATCATCAATTTTTGACAAACATTTCAAGAAAACTCCAACCTTTAGTTGTTTGCCCTGGACTCATTCCCTCTGCCTGAGGCGTTCTTCCCCCAGATATCTGCATGACCAATTCCTTTCTCCTCCAAGACTTTGCTCCTCCAGACCACCCTATTTAAAAATTTTCCTGTCCCATTCCTGTCCTCAGAACTTTCTTTACTCTACTTTAATTTTTTGCCCACAATTTTCTTACACACTATAATTATGTTTGCTATTCATTATCTTGCTCCAGAAGAATGTCGGCTCCAAAAGGGCAGGGAATTGTTTCCTCTGCTGATATAATCTATGTACTTAGCATGCACCAGCATTTGTTACATAGGATGCTTAATACACATCTTTTAAAAGTAAGTGAATTATGCATGTAAAGTACTAATCACAGTGCCTGGCACATAGACAGTATTGAGTAAGTGGTAGTTTATATTATTTTTGCAACACCTGAAAAGCTATTTCTGTCTTGGTTGTCCCAGCCTAAAGCTCTGCATAGCACATATTTGCCTCTCAGTGAGTTTATGCCTCACCATAGCCCTGTGAGGTGAGTGAGACTGAGATCCCTCTGTATTCTGTCAGGGATAAGCAACAAAACTCACGGGTGCTAAGTGATTCATACAACTAGTGTGCTATAGAACCAGGACTGAATAGATTCCAGGTCTCTCAGTTCTGATCCCAGTGCTCTTTCTATGCTGCCATGGAAATTAGAAAGGAGAGATGACTTCTTAACACCAAGTTCTTAACTTCCTCAAGCCCAGCTTATGTGTTAATCAAACACCCAAAGTGCTGATGTGCACAGGTGCCAAGATAATGTCAATAGTCTAACACGAGCCTCATTTATCTACATTACCTTGAAACAAAAGAGATCTGTAAATGTGGCAGACATTGAATTGAATGACAAGATCAATTACAAGAACTTTCACACAATGGATTAAAAAAAATACTGATTCCCCAGAGTGTGTAAATGTCTTGTTTTTTGCTGTTGTTTGGATAAAAGACAGTCAGTTTAGGGTAATGCCAAGCTCTACTTAAAATGTACTGGAAATTTAAAAAATGAAAAGAAAAACCCGCTTATAATTCCGTCACCCTTACAAATGAATAGTTGTTATTTCAATGCTCCCTTCCACACTTTGCTTATATGCATATGGTATTTTTGCATAGTACAGACATTTTTCTTTTTAAATTTAGTATACTGTGAACTTTTTATCTTTATCTAGTGTTTAGAAATATATTTTACAAGTTACATAATATACCATCTGGTTGATATACCACAGTTCATTTAACAATTCCCCTATTGTTGGATTTGTAGGTTATTTTCAATGTTTCACTGTATAAACGGCATTGTAATGAATGTCTTTGTATATATAGCTTTTCCTTTAGGTATTTCCCCTCTTCCTATAGCAATTCTCAAGAGTGATACTACTAGATTTTAAAAAAGTCTTTTGTGACTCAATAAATATGGTTCCTTTTTTGCTCCTCTTTATGGCCTTAGGTGATTTTATCAAGTAGCTAATATATATTTTATAGACGGGAAGTTAGAAAACGATTGATCACTATTCCTTGCTTGTTAATTTTCTCATCAAGACATCAATCTATGATACCTACATTCCTGAGATGATACTGTTGGAATTGTTTTATTCAGTGGGAATTGACTCAGTAAATAAGGAGGTTTCTTTTTTCAGAGATGCTATTGTCTGATTGTTTGTGTCCTATCAAAATTCAGATGTTGAAATCCTAACGCCCAAGGTGATGGTATTAGGAGGCCTTTGGGAGGTAATTAAGTCATGAGGGAGGAGTCCTCATGACTGGGATTAATACCCTTAAAAAAGATTCAACAGAGGGCTAGCTAGGCCCTTCAACCATATGAGAATAAAGTGGGAAGGCATTGCTGTCTATGAAACAAGAAATGGCTGTCACCAGACACCAAATTGCTGGTGACTTGGTCTGAGACTTTCTAATCCCCAGAACTATAAGAAATACATTTCCTTTGTTTATAAACTAACCACTCTATGATATTTTGTTGTAATGGTCCAAACAGGCTACAGAAATACTATGTTAGGCAGGGCACAGTGGCTCATTCTTGTAATCCCAGCACTTTGGGAGACTGAGGTGGGCAGATCACTTGAGGTCAGGAGTTCAAGACCAGCCTGGCCATCATGGTGAAACCCCATCTCTACTAAAAATACAAAAATTAGCTAGATGTGGTGGTGTGTGCCTGTAGTCCCAGCTACTCCAGAGGCTGAGGCAGGAGAATTGCTTGAACCCAGGAGGCAGAGGTTGCAGTGAGCAGAGATTGCGCCACTATACTCCAGTTTGGGTGACAGAGTGAGACTCTGTCTCAAAAATAAATAAGTAAATAAACAAAAATACTACGTTGTCTTCCTTCAGACATCCAAAGTTTGGTTTAGAGTCCCTTTAGTCAGCCTTTGCTTGGGAAGAGGCCTAGACTTGGAGTCAGAAAACTTGGATTTAAATCTTAGCTATGCTATTTATAAAAAACATTTTGTAAAATTCTTCATGTATCAAGGTGTGTTAGTTCATTCTCATACTGCTGTAAAGATATTACCTTGAGATAGGGTGATTTATAAAGAAAAGAAGTTTAATTGACTCACAGTTCTGCAAGGCTAGGAGGTCTCAGGAAACTTACAATCATGGTGGAAGGTGAAGGGGAAGCAAGGCATGTCTTACATGGTGGCAGGAGAAAGAGGGAGAGAGAGAGAGAGAGAAGGGGGAAGCTCCAGACACTTATGAAATGATCGCATCTTATGAGAACTCATTATCATGAGAATAGCAAAGGGGAAATTCGCCCTATGATCCAATCACCTCCCACCAGGTCCCTCCCTCCACACATAGGGATTACAATTGGAGAGGAGATTTGAGCAGGGACACAGAGCTAAATCATATCAAAAGGTGTTATAATCTTTTTACTGTGGAGAAAGAAGCAAAAATCGAATGATCCAAAATTGACTCTCAAATTCCGTAAGCGTCTTCCGAGTGTTTGAATCTCTGCTTTGGCTTTTGTGCCTAACTCATTAGAAAGGTGTATCTTGTGGTGTATGTGAGATTGTGTGTCTTCTATTGAGTTGATTGTATGCAGTGGAAAAATAGACCTGGATTTGACTCTAGCTCCATTATTTACAAACTGGATGAATGAGGGGGAAATTTGCCAACCTCTCTGAAATGGGGATAATAACAGGATTAAGGGAGGAAATAAAAGAGGCAGTATATGTCAAACATCTAGTAGAGTGCTTGGCATTTGGGCACCAGTAGTGTAAGTTCTTCTGTCTCTTCCACCTTGATGCTTTATGGAACGTTAATAGGTATTTTCACAGATGATTCAAGGCAGTAAGATTGTATCATAGCATCAATGTGTTTTAGTTTGGTTTCTATAAAATATTTAGGTATTTTAAGCAGAATTTTCTTATTTCAAGGGCATATTGAATTATTTCTGGAGATAGACTGGCTCTGTTGGCTATTTTCAGCCAGTCGTAGCCAACATTTAAGCTATTTATTTACAGTGTGTCTTTCCTGTTGGTCCAGATAGAATGGATTTATTTTCAAGTCAAGATGAATGCTTAAGCCCAGAGCTGAGAGTTTGGATGCAGAAGTGTAGGTATTAGTAGTTTAAGAACATAAATACTGCCACAACTTGTCCATGAGACGGAAAGTAATAACTTCTCTCATCCACTGCAATCCTATCTAAAAAAATCTTTGTTTTACTATTGAAAAATATAAAAATTCTTTCTATTTCTGTATCACACTACACTTTTATATAATAGGTTCACATGGATTACCCTAGCCAAATCTTACTCCCCTGAGGGATTCAGATTCAAAAAGCATTTATTATTAAACACCCACTATGTGTTAGATCTGGGGGCACTTTCACACAACTTTTTTATGTAGTCTTCACTTTCAGCACTTAATGAAGGAAAAGTAATTGGAAAGCGGAACTTTTGAGAACCGGTACTGAAACCCAGATCTTAAATTCCCAGTTCAGTTGGTGTCTTTTTTGTAATAATCTTGTTCCTCAAGGAGACGATGTGATGCTATGGAAAGAGCACCAGCCTGCATCAGGGGACTGCGTTGTAATTTCAGCGAAGGGCTCATGGTGGGCTTTTGGGGAGTCATGCACCCTCTGGGAGTTAGTGAGGCATGATGACCTCTTTGGTCTCTCTGTGCCCTGACAGTTCATGTGTCTATGGAACACACTCTTATAACGGGAATAATACAGGAAATATTAATAAATTATTATAGGCAGATAGAGAGTGTAAGGAGTCATTGGTAAGACTTTTCCTTTTAAAAGAGACAGCTCCTGAAACATGTTTTTTCTAATAGAAAAGTGATTTGAAAAGCCAGGCCAGCAAGCTTTGATATGCAAATGCCAGCAATTAGAAACTGGGTTCATCCAACATGGTGATTCCCGCCCTCTTCTCTTTGACACCATGTGTGGCCGCGGTGTCATGGCCACCTGCAGATGACTCCATGTGTGCATGACATCATGGCGACCTGCACTGGCCTATTAAAAGGCTAGAGTGGGGCCAGGGGCGGTGGCTCACGCCTGTAATTCCAGCACTTTGGGAGGTCGAGGCGGGCGGATCACGAGGTCAGGAGATTGAGACTATCCTGGCTAACAAGGCGAAACCCCGTCTCTACTAAAAATACAGGAAAAAAAAAATTAGCTGGGCATGGTGGCGGGCGCCTGTAGTCCCACCTAGTCGGGAGACTGAGGCAGGAGAATGGTGTGAACCCAGGAGGCTGAGCTTGCAGTGAGCTGATATTGTGCCACTGCACTCCAGCGTGGGCAACAGAGAGAAACCCCATTTCAAAAAAAAAAAAAAGGCTAGAGTGGGAGGTCCAGGTTTTTTGTAGGCTACATGAATGACACAGCTGGTCAAACCAATCCCCTGGGCTTATGCAAATCAGCCACTGCCTCCTCCCAATATAACTGACTACTTTTCCAGGGCACACAGGGTGTTTCTCCACTTGGAGCCCCACCCCCCAACTCCCCGTACAGGGGGAGACTTTCTTCTTGTTTCTTGACCATTAAACTTTCTGCTTCTTAAAACCACTCCACCTGTGTCCATGTTGTTTATCTAACTGGCACAAGACAAAGGACCCTGGTGTTTCTCCATTCATTGGAGCCATATCATTTTGGTGCATTGGCCAGGAATCCAAAATACAACATTCACTTGGAGTGGTGAGTATGGAGTGAACATCAACCTCAAATCTGTCTTTTAATCTCAAGGCTCTCTTCCAGCTATCCTGTCACCAAATTTCTCTCTTTCTCTCTCCTCTCTCTCTCTCTTTCCCCCTCCCCCGCAGCGCACCCCCCTCGGCTTTTGTCTGGCGAGCCCACGGTATTTCTAACCCAACAGTACCACCTAGTGGAAATAGAAATCCTCTTCATAAGACACATGGCTAGTTCTCTGCAGTAAATTGTAGTTTCACAACTTTTCCTTGTTGTGCGTTTTTACTGGAAACTAGGCATTATGCTACTTCTGTGAACGGGAGAGCTCTGCCTTCAACAGTTAGGAGTTAAATGTTTTCCACAGCCAAATTTTAGTCTTAATATTGTCCCATCAGCAGGAAAACAGCCATTTGATTCCTATGCTCTTTTAAGGCACCTATTTCGTCTCCAATTAAGACAGTACTTAATTAGTAAGAGGACTTTAAGTCTGGAAGTTAACCGAAACCATTTTTCTAAGGGTAGATGCTTTAGCATGGGCCATAATAGCAGGCAATCTAGCAAATTTCCTCCATTAAGGGAGCCTTGCCTTTTATACAGTCTTTCCCAAGATCCATGTTTTTTCTTTGCGGGGGGAGGCACACAGGTCACATAAGTCTAGGAGGTCAAAGGGAAATAATAGGCAGAGGACTAGGACTACTTGGGTAAGCATGACTAGGCCTCAAAAGTCTAGTCCCTCTGGTGTCATGGCTTGGAGGGTCATACCTATAGCAATGGGTAGCGCATTTAACAGGGTGCTAGGACCCAGGAATCAGAGAGGGAAAATAGTTGGGGGGATGCTTCCACTGTTTTCTTCTCCACCCTGAGTCACATATGAAAGGGAAGGAGACTAAAGGGATGCCTTCTCTCACTTCTCTTTCTGGATGGGTAACAGATTGTCTTCAGCAGACACTCCCTTGGAATGTATTTTAAAGCACTGGCACTCTTTCGACCCTGAGTCTTTGGAGAAAAAGCACCTCATATTCTATTGCAGAAGGGCATGGCCTTCTTGATTTTAATATTATCCACCAGTTAGATCTTTTCTGCAGACGGAAGGGCAAATGGACTGAGGTCTCCTATGTACAGACTTTCTTTGCCCTGTGAGATAACCCAGACTTTTACAAGTTCTGTACAATGAACCCAGTTCTTTTAGTAGCCATGGCAGGCAAGTCCGTAGAGCTGAAGTAGATTCCAGAGGTGCAATCTGAGACTGCTATTGAATGTTCCAGTACCCCTCCAATCATACCATCAGCTTCTCCAGTTCCACCATCTCCAGTATTACCCACTCTCCCCTCTTCACTCTTACCTCTGCAGGAAATGCCTTATGGGAATGGTGCCATGAGGGTTCAAATTCCCTTCTCGTTACGGGACCTTAAGCAAATAAAAGCAGACTTAGGCCAATTTTCTGAAGACCTCAAGACATATATAGAAACTTTCCACAATTTAACTCAGGTCTATGGTGTTTTTCCTTCTTTCACAGTTTAAAATGGTTCTTTTATAATGTTCTTTCAACCTGGGAAAAGTTAATTTTCCAAACCTTAAAATGCATGGCTTAGAGTTGAGCTAGGGGGAAGGGAAACCAGAAGCCTGACATGCTGGCAAAAGGGTAAAATTTTTTTACCAGTTGGGCTTTTGGCTTCTCTCTTACTGTGCAGACTGGTAAAAGGGATAATAAGGATTATTGTTTGTATTCTCTGTAAAGTTTTAATTAATGAAAAAGGATACGTGAGGTTGGTCTTAAGCTGTAGCTAATCTGATGTGCTTTGTGTGTCTTTCTGTATGGTTCTGTCAAAAGACAGGGTACCTTAAATTAGAATGCAGGCCCACGACCCCATAAGCCTGCTGTTCAAGCCAGTCAAACAAAATGGTCAGTAACAAACATGGCTACAGGCCTCTATCTTGTTTCATGTCCTTGGGAACATGACCTGCAACTATATGGCAATACTTTGTTTTAGTCGCCATGATTTTACAATGGTGGCCGTCTTCTTGTGTTAAGTCAGTTCCTGGCTGAAGGCCACAAAATCAGATAAGCCAATTTATTGATCTGTTTGGTGCCAGCTAATCCATCAAGGGCAGGGTTTACAAAATATCTTAAACACTAATCTTGAGAGCAGTTAAGGGAGGGTCAGAATCTTGTAGCCTCCAGCTGCGTGACTCCTAGGTCATGGTCTCTAATCTTGTGGCTAGTTTTTTGGTCTAGTCACCAGGCAAGAGGGAAGTATATCTTAAGAAAGGGCTATTACCATCTTTGTTTTAGACTATAAACTGTAAACCAGGCACCTCCCAAAGTTGGTTTGGCCTACGTCCAGGGATAGGCAAGGACAGCTTGGGGGCTGGAAACAAGATGGAGTTGGTTGAGTTGGAAGTCTTTCACTATCTCAGTCACAATTTTGCAATGATGGTTTCGAAAGCTGCCTATCACCCCCTTTGAAAATATATTGTATACTTGGGGTTAAGTCATAATTAAGGCTTGTTGGTTTCACCTGTGAGGTTACTTTTCATAAAATTCACAAGCTGAAAATTTTTAAATGCTTGGCATGGCTAAAGTCGAATAATAAGGGATTTAAAGAGCACTCAGCTTAATTAAAAGTGAATATTCAAGTTATAGGTATATTTAAAAGGTCTTTACGTTTTTCTCTTCCTGGATCTTGTTTTTCTGGAAAAAGGTTTTTTTTGGTTTCAGTTGACTAAATTATTTTTTTCCATTTTTTGTTTTGTCACTGTTAATGCATGCATGAGAGGCCATAAGATAACTTCTGGTAGCAGGGGACACCATGGGAAAACAGAGGAGCTGCCACAGACCCTGTTTTGGGAAAAAACTTCTGTTTTTCTCATGAAACCCCAGGAATAAAAGCAGATAGTTCTCTCTCAAAATCAAAGGCTTTCTTTAATTTTAGGGATCTGTCTTTGCCTTCAGTGGTGCTTGCTTATTAGGCCCTAAAATTGCATGCTATCTTGCCCCTGCTCCTCCCAGGGCTCCATCCTGAAGCCAGCAATCCAATTAAAAAAGTGGCAGATGAAAAATCTTACAAGTGCTGAATCTTCAGTTTGTTTGTGTCACTATATATGTGCTATATATGTGTTACGTGTAGTGTATATAGAAAGAGCTCAAATTAATTGACTTAAAGAAAAATAAGCACTTAAATCAAATATTTTTTAGTTCATGTGACTTTAATTTTTAAGCTGGTACATAATTAAAATTGCTTACTAACCGACTTTTTCACCAAAAGTAAAAGTTGCTAAGAGTTAACAGTGCCGTATGTATTTGAGATCATTAAACAGTTTTACATGCAAGGCATATAAAAACCAGCGAAACACATTTTTTAGTAAAAGATTATAAGAAACATGGAAATGTAAATTTTGCCTAGGGATAAGGGATTATCTTAAATTTAATAAGATAAAGCTGAACGTTTAAGTAAGTTGTGGAAACATTGTAAAAATTAATCTTACAAAAATATATAAACATTAACTGAATTCAAAGGGGTATTATATGGTCTTTTCATAATTTAAGCATTAAAATAAAAGCACAAAAAAGGTTTTCCTATGATGGTAATCTGCCTTTAGCCAAAGGGGTTATAAAGGGCTTGTAAAGATTTTGCCTCACAGTCAAATTGGTTAAGAGTAGGTGGAATTGTCTATAAGGTTTTATTTAAACAAATTGAGTTTAACATTAATAAACTAATGCAAGGGTAAAATTTGGCTCTGAACAGGATTTTCATGTAATAGTAAAGGCTAATGAAAAGTTTTCTTATTTTTTTGAATCATTATTTCGGCAAAATAAATAATTTGTGCCAATTTGGAATTCTATTTCATAACATCAAGTGTTTTCAACCTCTAACATTTAACGGGCATCTCAAAATCAAACTCCAAGTTTCAAAATTATCTTTCCTGATGCCTGAATTTCTGGATGGTTCAGAGGGCCCTTGAAACATTCAGAAAAGAGATGAAACAAATTATTTAGCATTTTTTAATCACATGAGATTGCCAAAATAATGTCCAATCTTCTTTAAGTTATATTTTGGTGAATACTACTAATATATTTTATAAAATTGTATGGGATTTCTAAAATTCTAATGTCTGAATATATGCTATCAATCATAATTGAGGGTAAAGTTACTGTAAGCTATGGAGATAACTAAACTTCTTTGTCAGTCATGTTTTTAAATGTAACTACCCTGGACATTTTGTCATTCACAGACAACTTTTGTCTTGGTTTGTTCCTTCTCAAAAGATGGTTTATAATCAAGTTATATTAAGGACTTTAGCAGGTGTTCTCAAATGCAGGTGTCCAATAGCTTTGAAGATTATAACATTGGAATAGAGAAAAAATGTACAGGACTCACAAAAAACTGGCATGTTCATGAATATCATGCAAAACAAGAGTTAACTAAATGGACTGCACTCAGAAAGTTAAAGCAACTTTCTGGACTTTTGCTTAAAACATTGCTGATCCTTGTTTTGTTTTTCAAAGTTGAGGAAACTTATTTTGAACTATTTATGGCCTTTAATAATTAGGTAAGGTATACTCCTGCAAACAAAATTTGGAGCATGTTTTTTTCTCTCTGCCTGGTTCCTCTAGAATTTGGAAACTATCTGTAAGTACTCTTAACCTATGACAATATAGTTGTTTGCATCATTGCAATAAGAATCCATTTTTCTTTTTCAAGAGGACACAGTTCGAAAACCTGGTTATTTTACCAAGGCTTTGACTGGAAGGGTGTGTTTCCCTTTAAGGAATTAAAACCTGACAGGCAGAGGCAGTAAAAGCCCCTTGGGGCTTGAGAACTGGCCTCATATCTTATCTACACAGTCCCTGCAAAGGGTTCCTAACCTGTGGTCAGTAAAGAATGTCACTTTCTAACAGGTCCAGGAGCTCCAAGTTTATCTTAGGACCTCAAGAGAAAAGGATCACCCAACTTACAGGTATCTGAGGATATAAACCCATGGCTGGACTCAGCTTTAACAGGTCTTATCTGAGATTACTTATGGAACAGAGTTCCATCAAAAGCAATTCAAAAGGCCTATGTGGAAATAATTATTCTTGTTGTGCTTTAAGAAAATAATCAGGCCAAGTATAAGATTTAAGTTTATTCTACAAACAACATGGTCCTATCATAACTTGTTTTTACCAAAAATGAGGACTAGAGAGAGAAATTATGCTTGAAAGCTTATCATGCATTAAATCCTAGTCTTATTGATTGTTTTTAAGTTTTTTATCTACATTTTAGACTAACCCTGCTTATTCCTGTGAATCAAGTGGCGATCTTCTGCAGTTTGGAAGAAACAAAAAGGAATGTGTAATGTAAAAATCTGGATCAGTATGCTAGTTCTGGGCAATTATCCTGTAAATTCTGCCAGGCAATGAAAGTGAGTAGGGTGCCTGTAACCCAGAGGTTTCTTTGTTGAGGGAAATAGAATGAAGAAACTTCATGGATCCCCTAAAAGGAAATTCTGTATCTTAGCAAGTATAATTTTAGATGGAAATTATCCACCACACCACACTTGCAGGAATTGCTATAGTCTCTGTACTATTTGTAGTAGAGCTATATATGGTGGCACATTCTAACTGAAATATTGGACAGACAGTTTCCATCATTGTAATATTTTGCTTAATTATTATCCTTAGAGCAGGGTTAATAGCCACCAACAAAAAAGAAGCATGAGAGTTTTACTATCACTGAGTTTGCTAGACCTTCTTATTGAGTTTGGTAATATGTCACACCCTGGCTATGAAAAGAAGGTTCAGGAAAAATCTAGCTGAGGCTAACACTAAAGTTACTCTAGCCACTCAAATCCAATGTCACTAATCCTAAAAGGAATGTTACTTTATATTGTTTCTAGTAATGTACAGCAATATCTAGTGGAAGGAAACAGGTATTACAATCCAATGGTGTAACTAATAGGTATCAAACTCTTCTGTCAGTTATGGTCTGTAGGACCCCCATTAACAGTGGTAATCTTAATGCTCATATTGTGACCCTATATTTTAAACCTTCTTGTAAAATTTATCTCTTTTCACCTAGAAGCAATCAAATCCCAAACAGTGCCGTGAGCAGAGCCACACATGGACACGCCATTCTTCCGAGAACCCTTACATTAACCTCAGGAAACGGTCCAACAGCTGTCCCTCCAGATGACACCCCTTTTCAGCAGGAAGTAGTCAGAAATAATCGTCATCTAACACCCCCTAACAGCAGTTAGGTTTACTTCTCTTGAGGGAGGAATAATACAGGAGTTATTAAGAAATTATGTTAGGGAGATAGGGTAAGGAGTCCTCAGAAAGGCTTTTCCTTTGAAAAGAATCAGCTCCTGAAACATTTCTTTTCTAATAGAAAGGTGTGTTGAAAAGCCAGCCTGGCAAGCTTTGATATGTGAATGCCAGCAATTAGAAACTGGGTCCATCCAACATAGTGATTCTCACCCTCTTTGTCACTTTATGTGCCAGGTGTCATGGCCGCCTCCAGATGACTCCACATGTGCAGGATGTCATGGTGACTTGCATTTCCGTATTAAAACGCTAGGGTGGGAGGGCCAGGTTTTTCACGGGCTGTGTGAATGACACACCTGGTCAAACCAATCCCCTAGGCCCTATGCAAATCAGACACCACCTCCAGCCTCCCAGTATAACTGGCTACTTTTCTGCTGCATACGGGGTTTTTCTCTGTTCGGAGCCCGCCTCCCTCTCTATACGGGGATACTTTCTTCTTTCTTGCCTATTAAACTTTCCCCTCCTTTAAACCACTCCACGTGTATCCGTGTCATTTATCTAACTGGCGCAAGACAAAGGACCCCGCTGTTTCTCTAGTTATCAAAGACATATCAGGAAGATTCTGAGGATGTGTTTTCATAGGACACCTGTCCATATTTGGAAAGAAGTTTATGAATTTCAAGTTTGGAATGATCTGGTAACCTGTCTCTACCGGCCTCATCCCAGCAGTCTTCACTTTCAACACTCACAGAGAGGCTGTCCAGGGTAAACCAAAAGTTTGGAGCTTGATCTGATCCTATCTTCCTGTATAACACAGACAGAAGTTTTTCTCCATTATTCCTAAGGAAAACAATGATAAGAGAAAATGGAAAGAATTGTGATCTCTTTTTATAATAGCCTTCAGTGCAGAAACCATTACTGCTAGAAGAGAATTTGGAGAAGATTTGTTTCAACTGAATAGTTTAAAATACTAGGAAACTGAAGCCCAGAGTAAGGGAGTGCAGGAAGGTCCAAGTCCCAGGGGGAGTTAGAGGCAGACTAGAACCCAGGGCTCCTGGCTCCTAGGTCAGTGCACTTATACCCAATAACTGGGAAGTTGGAGCAATGCTTATTTTTAGATTCATGCTAGCCAGCAAGCACATAAAGTCATGGGCTGACTGATGCAATCTTAGATTTCTTTAATGAAAGCAGTAGAAATACAGTGTAGGGTACTGCTAAGAACATGGGCTTTGGAGTTACCCAGGCTGGGGTTACCGGCTTGTGCACTTGGGCAAGCCAGTTAATTACTTTGAAGACATGCAAGTATTATAGTACAATTGGATCATAGGAAGAGAGTGTTGGTAGGTAAGACTGAACAGGCAAGCAGGAGAAACACCAGGGAGGGATTTTTATTCCTGGATGTTATATCTAGAAAATCAGCTGTCTATATCTTTACCTTTTTCATATTTGGGGAATGGAAAGAGAAGAGCATTTAAAATGGAAGACAGATTTGAGAATTGCCTCCATCATTTTTCAACTTGTGTTACTTTGGGCAAGACAATCTCTATAAACCTTAGTTGTTTGACCTCTGTGGGATCCTTTTTGTAAACTCATTGCCTCCCATTCTCTTGGCCTCCTCTCTATTCTAGCCACTACTAGTGTAAACTGTTCTGCCCAAGTTCCTACCAGTTTTAGCCTTGATGGCACCTCAGTTAAGTGTGTGCTGCTTTCTGTCCCAGTGTGCCTGCAGGAGCCTACTCAACACTCACACACAGGTAACCTGAATGTACAAGACAGTTAGTGTCCCAAGGAGGATTCCACAATCAGAGGGAAATGGAAGTGGGGAGTACTTAGAAAAAGGGGAGGGGATGAGCAGTACAATGGAGGCCAGTGGATAATGCCTTCTTGAACTGGCTTTTTCTCTTTCCTCCATTCATCACTTCTGTTGCCTGCCATTGGTTCTCAAATTACTGCACACAAGCCCTTGGCTCAGGTTCTGCTTTCAGATGGAAGCCAGGCTAAGGCAGCATCTGTTAAATGGGGGTCAAAATAACAATACTTTCCTTGTGGGTTGTTAAGTGAGCTATGTATGCACACAACATAAAAAAGATCAATGAGATATGCACATAAATATGCACATGAAACACATAGCATGATCCTTAGCACAGTATTAGTGCTCAAGAAGCATTATGTATTATGATGTGGCTACTGCTTCTGACCATGGGCTTATATGATCAATTCTGGTGTCTATATCACATATCTTATTTGTGAAATTATAGGCTGAATTTTAATATAGTGATATGGCTAGGCTGTGTCCCCATTCAAATCTCATCTTGAATTGTAGTTTCCATAATTTCCACCTGTCGTGGGAGGGACCTGGTGGGGAGGTAATTGGATCACAGGAGTGGTTACCTCCATGCTCTTCTCATGATGGTGAGTGAGTTCTCAGGAGATCTGATGGTTTTATAAAGGGCTTTCCCCAACTTTACTCTGCGCTTCTCTTTGCTGCCACCAGGTGAAGAAGGACGTGTTTGCTTCACCTTCCACCATGATTTTAAGTTTCCTAAGACCTCCCCAGCTCTGCAGAACTGTGAGTCAGTCAAACCCCTTTCCTTTATAAATTACTGTGTCTCAGGTATTTCTTCATAGCAGCATGAGAATAAAGTAACACATATAGTAATGTGCTTTTTGTTTTCCAGACCATTTTAGTATAATGTTAAAAAATATAATAAAACATTTCTCGGGATTCATTCCACCCACTATCAAGGGGCTTCCAGCTTTACTACTTTTATTTTCTCCAAGTTGTTCTTGATGTCTTCTGAAGCAGACTTTCATGTATTTTCTGCTACTGGAGGTAGTCTAGCATTTTTTTCCTGTTGCATATTTGAAGACAATGTTTTCCATCCTTTTTGCTAATGTGGAAATTGAAGCTTAGGTGTTTTCTCAACTTGTTGAAAGTCATGCAACTAGTGAGTGGTAGACTCTCAAATTGAACTGACTCTAATTTCAGAACCCAAGTTCAAATTTGTTTTCATTCACTGTATTAGCTCAATTGGATTGTCTTCAACATTTCCAGTCCATTGATCATGATTCTATTATAGCCACCCCTATATATCTGGAGAGTGTAGATAATTTTTCTTTTCTTTTTTTTTTTTTTTTCCCAGAGACTAAAACAACTTTACCAGATTGAAACACTCAAGACAAAGGAGCCCAGGAAGCAAAATTCATCAGAAAACTAGAGGAAGTTTTCATGGAGTTGCTATGAGTTAGAAATTTTTAATGAATCCGGTTGTATTGTTTACCAAGTTAAGATCCTCTCAGATGTCAGAAGATAGATGTGTAGATGTCAGCTTATAAAATACAACTTTGGTGTGATAGCAGAAATATAAGAGGCTTGAATCCCTCCATGCCAAGAGATAATGAAGGAGGCCTGAGATAAGTTGGAAGAAAAACTGGCTACCAAGAGGGATAGCAATTTTTTTGTTGTTAAATCAAATATTTATGAGACTGGGCTTTGATTTCCCCATGGTTTAACAATTCAAGGGAAAGATAATTTTTGAGAGATACTTAAGGTATTGGAGTAATTCAGATAACTGTACCTTGTATGAAAATAATTAATCACTAGAGTTTGGAATGCATACAAATTGTGGTGGGAATAGAATAAATTTTGCAATGTTAATACATGATGATGTAACATGTTCAAATGATTAGAATATGTCCTGGTGTCATAGACATGATTCTATCGATTGTCAATACAGAACATTTGGTTTTGATTTTGGATTTTACTAATGTTTGTTAAATGCCTATCATGTGTTGGACGCTTTTATATTGGTTTTAAAATTTTTAATGATTGCTAAATCCATTAAATATATATTATTTCATATTTTAGAGAAGAAAACTGATATTCAGATAAGTTAAATGGTGCTCAAAGACACAGAGTTAGTAAGGTAAAAGTTGGACTTGATACTCAGGTCTGTATGTTTGTATGACATCAAAATCCATTATCTTTTCCTGATATAATGGTTTTTTTGGAGACAAGGTCTTACTTTGTCTGTCATCCAGGCTAGAGTGCAGTGGTGCAATCTCAGCTCACTGCAGCCTCCACATACAGGGCTCAAGTGATCTTCCCACTTCAGCCTCCTGAGTAGCTGGGATTACAGGCACATGCCATTATGCCTGGCCTAATTTTTGTATTATTTGTGGAGATTGGGTCTCATTATGCTGCCCAGGCTGGTCTTGAACCCCCAGACTCAGGCAATCCACCCAGCCTAGGCCTCCCAAAGTGCTGGGATTACAGGCGTGAGCCACCATTCTCAGCTCCATTTCTGGCATTCTTAACCTATAATTTCTGGATCAAAGAAGATTATGGAGACTTGGCTTGAGGTCTGCTGTCATGGTGGAATGAAACAAGCAATAGATTATTTTGAGTGGGAATGAAATAAGGGAAATCAAGGTCATTCATCAACTGTGCCCAATGATTCATTGTTGGAAAAATTGTGCTCATTAACTTTGTTAAAAAATGAACCAAAATCTGTTAGAGCTAAAGGATCTTGGCAGTTGTATGATTCAACCTCCTCACTTTACAGATGTGAATCCTGGGGTCCATAATGGGGAGGTAGTTTGTCCAAAGTTGTTATGTGATGAATCAGTGTCAGAGATCACTCACAAAATTTCTAGCTTTCTGTAGCATATTCCTGGGTCTATTCTCTGGAACTACATGAGAAAAGGCTAATACTCCTTCCACATGAAAGTCTTTCAAATATTTGGTAACAGTGCTCATGTGCCCTCTGGGTCTCCTGTTTTTCAGGTTTCTCAATGTTCATTGTTTAAGCATTCCCATCATGGTAGAGTTTCTAGACTCTTCATTACTTCAGTGTTTTCCAGAAGTGGACCATATTGTCAATTTCCCTATCAAACTTTGGTATCCAGAAATGAATGCATTGCCCCAGGTTGTATCAATAAAGAATTTAATTAAGGAAAGTGGATATACTTTCTTGCAACTTTCACAATTCAGATTGAGTTTTGTAAATAGTTTAGTGTTATAAAGGAAATTTCATGCTATACTCATTGGTTTCAGAATTACAGAATCATGAATATGGCAAATTGAGTGAAATCAACAATTGCTTTTCCTATTTCAAACTTATAAAAATATCAGATAGAATATGAGAAATTTTATTTGCATCCATAGCTGAAAAAGAAATTAAGAACAGAAAATTCCCTGGTGCTGAAGAGGTAGCACAAAGTTAGAGTAGATAGTGGACCAAAAGCTGAAAATGCTTACATCGTTACTGTAACATCACATAGAGCTTAAAACCTGGGAACCAGGAACTAGGATTCTCTGATAGTGGTATTAGGAAGATATTTAAAGCATCAGAGCTCAAGCTCATACTATAGATAAATTACCTGCCAAATAATAGAAGCCATGAAGATCTGCTCAAGCTCATACTATAGATAAATTACCTGCCCAATAATAGAAGCCATGAAGATCTGCTCAAGCTCATACTATAGATAAATTACCTGCCCAATAATAGAAGCCATGAAGATATCTGTTCAGTTCTGGAATAAGGAATAGAAGAACCTGGACTGCCTTTCCTGGGAGACAGCAAAGAAGTTTGCAATCCACCTGGGGTTGTGTCAATAAATAAATCACCAATGCAGAATCAGAACCCTAGATCTGCACCACACATAGTTGTGAAATATGACTTCAAATACCCATACCCATGGAATATGGATATCAAAACAAAAAGCTAACGTAAAAACTAGTCTAGTACTAGTGCAGACCATAGAGAATAACAGACAGATGTAATGAGTTCTGTAGAGACACTTTCAGAGCAGCAAGACTCCCAAAGTGCTGTTGAAGATAACATCACAATCAAATATTAAAAATCACGCAAATCAGTATAATTAATTTGCACAAGGTAAATCAGCAAGTGAAATGAACATCAGTAAATGAACTAAATATCGCCTCTAGAAATATAAGTAATAGAACAATATAAAAGAGATACTAAAATAAGCAGATTAAACTGATCAAAGAGATAAAAGATTAAAGAATAATAGAAACTAAGACACAAAAAGAATAACTTAAAAAATAGGTAAATTTGAAACAGAATTAAAGTAGAATTCTAGAAATGAATGAAAAGGTCAGTAAAATAAGTCACTCAATTGATAGATAAAGAAATAAATAATGATTTTAAAGACAGATCTGTGAAAAATAACATTGGTAGTTTGATAGGTATTGTACTGAATCTGTAAATTATTTTGGGCAGTATGGTTACTTTAATGATATTGATTCTTTCAATCTATGAGCATAAAATGTTTTGCCATTTGTTTTTTTAAGATTTCTTTCATTAGTATTTTGTAGTTCTCCTTGTTGAGATCTTTCACCTCCTTGGTTAAATGTATTCCTAGATATTTTATTTGTATGTGGCTATTGTAAATGGGTTTGAATTCTTGATTTGGTTCTCAGCCTGTTATTGGTGTATGGAAATGTTACTGATATTTGTACCTTGAAGCTTTCTTGAGGACATGAATTAAATCTAGGAGTCTTGTGGAGGAGTCTTTAGGGTATTCTAAGCATAAGATCACATCACAAGCACACAGAAATAATTTAAATTCCTATTTTTCGAATTTGGATGCCTTTTATTTCTTTCTCTTGCCTGATTGCTCTAGCTAGGACTTCCTTTCTAAGTTGATTAAAAGTGGTGAAAGTTGGCATCCTGGTCTTACTGCAGTTCATAGGGAGAATGTTTTCCACTTTTCCCCATTCAATATGATGATGGCTATGGGCTTGTCATATATGGCTTTTATTATTTTGAGGTATGTTCCTTCTATGCCTAGTGTGTTGAAGATTTTTTTTTAATCATAAAATGACACTGAATTTTATTGAATACTTATTTCTGCATCTATTGAGATGATCATATGATTTTTATTTTGTATTGTTTATGTGGTGAATCACATTTATTTGTTTGTGTATTTCCCACAGAATTAGAAAAGCCTAAAATTTGTATGGAACCAAAAAAGACTCAAATAGCCAAAGCAATCCTAAGAAAAATGAAAAATGCTAGTGGCATCATATTACTTGACTTTAAATTATATTACAAGGCCACAGTAACCAAAACAGCATGGTATGGGTATAAAAATAGACACATAGATCAATGGAACAGCATAGAGAACCCAGAAATAAAACCACATACCTACAACCAACTGATCTTTGACAAAGTCAACAAAAATATACACTGGGGAAAGAACACCCTATTCAATAAGTGGTGCTGGGAAAATTGGATAGCCATATGCAGAAAAATGAAACTGGACTCATATCTCTCATCACATACAAAAATTAACTTAAGATGGGCTGGAGACCTAAGTAGAACACCTGATGCTAAATGAATATCCTAGAAAAAAATGAAGAAAAACTCTTCTGGACAATGGCCTAGAGAAAGAATTCATGACCAACACCTCAAAAGCAAATACAACAGAAACAAAAATAACAAATGGGACTTCATTAAACTAAAAAGCTTCTGCACAGCAAAAGAAATAATCAATAGAGTAAACAGACAACTTACAGAATGGGAGAAAGTACTTGCAAATTAAGCATCCAACAATGGACTAATATCCAGAATCTACAAAGAACTCAAAAGACAAAAACAAATAACTTCATTAAAAAGGGGACCAAGGACATGAACAGAAATTTTTCAACAAAAGACATACAAGTGGACAACAAACATAAAAAAAAATGCTCAAGGTCACTAATCATCAGAGCAATGCACATTAAAGCCACAATAAAATACCATCTTACACCTGGATGTAAAATACCATCTTACACTCTGGATGGTCGCAGAATGGCTATTATTGAAAGCCAAAAACAACAAATGTTAGCAAGGATGCAGAGAAAAGGAGAAAGGAAATATTTGTGCACTGCTCGTGAGAATGTAATTTAGCGAAACCTTTATGGAAAACAGTATGGATATAGCTCAAAGAACTAAAAATAGAACCACCACTTGATCCAGCAATCCCACTACTGGTATCTACCCAAAGTAAAAGAAATCGTTCTATCAAAAAGGCACCTGTACTCGTATGTTTATTGTAGCACTATTCACAATAGCAAAGTCATTGTGTCCACCAGTCATCAGTGGACGACTGGAAAAAAAAAGTGATGTATATGTATATATACATACACCATGGAATACTATTCAGCCATAAAAAGAATGAAATCATGTCTTTTTCAGCAATATGGGTGGAACTAGAGGCCATTATCTTAAGTAAAATAAGTCAAAAACAGAAAGTCAAAAAACTCATGTTCTCATTTATAAGTGGGAGCTAAACAATGGGTACACACACACATAAAAAGGAATAATAGGCATTGGAGACTTCAAAAGGTGGGAAGGTGGAGGGGAATGAAGGATGAAAAGTACCTACTTGGGTACAGTGTTCGCTATTCGGGTGATGGTTACACTAAAATCCCAGACTTCGCCATTACGCAATATGTCCAGGTAACAAAAATGTACTTGTACCCACTGAATCTATAAAAATAAAAAAATTAAAAAGATATACCTTATTATCCAGAATGTAGCACAGAGAAACAAATATATGGAAAACAAAAAAAAAGATTGAGAATGGAAACCAGAGATTCCAACATAATAGAAGTAACAGATGAAGATAACAGAGAAAATAAGATAGATACAATATTGAAAGAAATAATGGCTGAGACTTTTCCAGAATAAAATATGCAAATTTACAAACTGAAAGAGCACAGAAGTCCTGATCAGGACAAGTTAATTAATTGATGCCAAATACCTAATGAGCACTTACAAGCCAAACACTGTTGTGCCAAAAACTTTTACCCTTATAGACCTTACATTCTAAGTAAAGGTAAGGAGAAATGGAAAATAAACAAAGCAGACAACAAAAATCAAGAAGGGAAGTGGGGTACTGTGTTTACCTTCTGATCCTCTGGTGACTATGTAGCTTCTCCATTCATATGTTTTTGCTGTTTGTTGAGTCAGAGATTGGTCCTTTTCCTCTCTGCACATCATGAAGCATGGTCTAATTATAGTTCCCAACAATATCTGGATGTCCTATAAAATCAAATGAATTTATTGGAATTAATTTCTCTACCATCTTTATCAGTATCCAGTTTTATGCTCTGGTGAGTTTCCATCTTGTTGATTTCTAAGGCTGTACTCATGTGTTCTTGGAAGGAAGTAACCAAGAATTCCATTATTTGCCCGTCCACAGCCATGCCTTCAGAATTGTCATTCTCATTTTGTGCCTGTTCACTCATCTAGATCTTTACTGCTACAACCTCAGTTTAGTGCTCATGGTTTCTTTCTTAAATAATTGCAACTGTCCCCTAATTAGTCTTCCTTCTTCCAGTCTCTCTCCCCTCTAATTTATTATCCACATTGGCAGTTAGGATGACTTTACTAAAATAGGTTTGAGTATGTCATTTTCCTGTTTGAATTATATCACTAACCCCCATAGCTTTTCTAAACCATACAAGACACTCTGTGATCCAGCTTCTTCCTGCCTCCCCAGTCTCCCTTTTCCCCAGCCTCCATTTCCACCCTATGTGCCATCCATATAAAATGTATAGATGGTACCTTGAATAGTCATGTGTTTTCAATATGTTTCTGTCCCTTTATTTATTTGGCTACATTTGTATGACAAACTTTTTTCACCTTAATTTCTATTGCTGACTGCCAGACAAATATATACTCCTCTGGAGATTTGGTTCAAGTTTCACCTCTTCTGTAATACTTCTCCTGACCCCCATCTTGTAGCTGAACTAATCCACCAAAATTTTTTGAGACTCCTTGGACTCTAAAGGCAAGTTTCTCTCATAATGTCCTCACATTATCTTGCAAATTTTTTGAGTGTATTTGCCCAAATACACTCTTCTGTTATTCTGGATGGTGGATACCATTTCTTATTTTTTCTATCCTCCCCCTTGCCAAATATCTGACATATACGTAAAACCAAGTACATGCTTTTTTTTTTTTTTTTTTTTTTTTTTTAAGAAAATGGATAAAGGAATGATGGCCGAAACAAAGATGTCCATTTCGAAATAGAATTGGTTGTCTGACTCTGACCCTAGAGGCCTTGTTTCTATTCTTTGGCCATGGAGAGCTAATCAGAATGTGTGGATCTTTTTTGAGGCACGACTGCAAGTCCTAAAACTATGGTGTTCTTCACTCTGACTGTATGGGAAACCTCCAGTCACTTGAGGACCTTGAAAGTTCCCTCAAAGGTAAAGAATGACCACATTTGCTTTAACCACATAAACAATTAACTCTCCAATAGTGTGGAAAACAGCTTTTGAGCTATATTTGTCGATGCATAGATTTCACAGAGCTGTGATATTTGGAGACAAATAGCTGTGTCCATAATTAAGACTGCTGAGAAATTGGCAGATGTGATATGATGGAAGACTCAGGTTTTCCAAGGGGGCAAGATTGGTCAGGGTAATACAGTCTCTGTGACCTTGGTGCCCTCTTCCTAGTCATTGATTTCCCAATCAAATACAACCTCTCATTCAATCATTCCCCATATATGGTAACTTATGGATGCCCTGCTGTAGGAGGTAAAGATGACCTCCTGATGAAACTGTAGGGGATGGTGATCTCAGCTTATTTTGTTTTATTCAATATAACAAGGTGATGAAGAAGAGATTCTCCATTAATGACCTTTTTATTTTTTAAATCAAGATTATTTCATTGTGTAGTAAAACTCATGGAGTAGGCAGCAGTCATCTTTGTCAAGAGTCTCGATTTTAGACTGGGTTTGTGTTCTAACTCCACCACATTAGATGTTTTATTTCATTTAATCCTCAAAAAAACTTTGGAAGGTATTGTGACCCCTCGTTTTAGAGATGGGGAAAATGAGTCTTAGAAAGGTTAATTGAATTTTCTAAAATCTCCCACTACATGGTGGAGCTATTTAGTATTAAAAGCTGATTCTAGAGAAATAAGAATATGTATTCTATTTTTTTTTAATTTGAGTGTCAGTCTGACTAGCTATGCTAATAATTAGGAATCAAATGGTTTTCTATCTCCCACTTCTACTCACTGGTTAGTACTCAGCCAACATACTGAAATAAAATTTTCAAATGAAATTAAAAGAGTTTCTTGAACTACTTCATTCATGTAGACTTATTTGAATTCCCCAAGTTGTGTTAGGGACCGCTGATACACAACTATAATATGCCCCATATCCTACTGTTGAATTTATCACATTATAATTATTTATTTCATCTATTTTTAACTAGTCTGTGCACTCTTTCAAGGAAGGATTATGTCTGTGTAACTTGAGGGCTTAGCAGAGCAACTACCACTTTGTAGATCCTTGGTATATACTTGCCAAATGAATAAAAGATACTGACATATATTCACTTAAATAAATTTATGATACTATTTTGATAGACTCAGCTGGTGGATTAATAGGTTCTCCTGCCACAGAGGACTGAAGTGAGGGTGGGGCTCAGGAACTGGTTCTTGCTTCTCTGGCACAGCTAGAATGCATGTGCTGAAGGTGGTCAGCCTCCAGGCTCAGTCCCTTTTGGGTGTAAGGTGATGAGCACTGTGGTGAAGTGTTGACATTTTTCTACTAAATGGAAGCAGAATTTGAACTTGATTTCATTTTCCTTATCCTGTTATATGTTGTGTTTAGCATAAGACTTAGAAATGGGCATGTCTGTTGTGAATTTGCCTTTTCCTGAAGACCACGTATGTGCATTTATGCTTTATGACTGTCTATGCCATGAAACTTTCCTTAGAGATCATTATTGTCCATGCTGTTCCTTGAACCTTCAGGAAAGTAAATCCTTGGATCTCTAACCCTTGACAACTCCTATGGTCTGAGGTTGGATTCAAATTTTCTGCTTATAAAACTGACTGCTGTCCAGCTTTAATCTAGATATATACTAGATAGGTAGTGACAATGAATATAATGAATGGCCACAGGCTCCTGCTGCTGTGTTCCATCCCATGAAATCAGACCCTCTTCCTGCTGATGCTAGCCTGGATCTCATCTGAATTTTCCAAGTTCATTTGAACAGAGTTCCTCGGACTTCTTTATTTAAGGCTTACTTCATTCCTGTTTCTGGATCACATTGAGGTCAAGCATATGTTGTGACTGAAGTTTTTTAGTTATGACACAGGAACAGGGAAAAGGTAGGAGAGGTTTTCTGTGAATTTTCAGGACTTGAATAGATCCATCTGGATGAAAACAAAACAAAGAAAAACTCTGATCATAAGTGTAATGCTTTATGCACTTTAGGGAGATAGTTATGTCAACACAATAGTGAAGAAGAAATTGAATCATTCGAGAAATGAAGATACACAGTATTTTGAGTAAGTCAGCCATTCTCATTGCTATTTTGGACGGGGTCATGCCTTTTATGGGAATTTTAGAAATCTGAGAACTCATTCACTGGACTGGCTTTAATCAGACTGCACCATTTTCTCTCTTGTTTCTTTGTCATTGATGACAGTTTGGTCATATGTGGCTTCCTAAGCACATAAGTCATAATGCAGGTTTTTATGCATGGTGTGAACACATAGGTGACAGATGGTCCCTGAGATGCTTGAGAAGATTGCCTTATGAATTTACCCTCAGCAGGCTGACCTTCACAAACTGGAAGCATCATCTTTGCAAGGGCAGGTTCAGTGTCTGCTTTGAAAAAGTAATTTTCTTTTGTGAATAACATGCTGTGTCATGGTTTATAACAATGAGAGGAACTGAAAGCTATAGAACTCGGGAGACAGAAAAGGGCTGTCTCTAAGGAATAACAAGAACTGATCGTGTTCCCTGCCATATAGTGATGAAAAGGCATCTGGTAAAAGCTTTTAGTTGATTTTCTCTTCTCCTAATCGTGTTCAGGAATGCATCTAAAGCATCGTGTGCCTTTGAAAGAAAAAAGAAGAACCATTTTAAAGAAGAATGCCTTCATTTAAAAAGATTTTATCTACTGAGAGTTGGGGACATGGGCTCCTTATAATGTATACAAGTCAACACTGTGCTATAGGAACATAGAAGAGTTAGAAGGAATTCTTTTTGGGAGTTTGGAAAGGTTTCACAGAGAGGTGATATTTGAGCTGGTCCTCAAAGAGTATATAGGAGTTTTCCAGATGAAAACAAAAAGGAAACGACCTCCCAAACAAGGAAAAAACCATGTACAAAGGCACACATAAAAAACATTTCCAAAAATCTCTACATATATATATATATTTGTTTGTTTGTTTGTTTTTGGGTCCTGGCGTCAGTATGAGAAATACTGCTTAGGTTTCCAGAGTAGCCAAAAATGCTATTTTTGGAATCATGCACCTAAAATATTAAATTACAATTTCAACTGTATTCTTTAATTCAAAAAATATTTATTGAACATCCGACGTTGTTCTAGCTATATAGCAGCCAAGTGATATAGCATGAACAAAACAAAACAAAAAATTCCTTCCCTTGTTGTATTTAAGGGCTTCTGAACGTTATAACATTTCTGAGAGTTTTGATTTGAGGATGCTGGGAAAACAGGCTCCTTCTCTCTCTGTCTCTGTTTCTCTCTCTCTCTCTGTTTCTCTCTCTCAGTGAAAACATACAGATACTTCTGAGCTGTTGTAACAGGAGGTAACTCAATGTTAGGGATGGAAAATACAGGCACATATTCTCTTACTTCCTGCTCTTGCTGCTTTTTCAGACGTAACTAATTAAATATGACTTGGTTTCTTATAAGCCTGGATCCAGCCCCAGAATCTTTCTTAAGATAGCATGCCAAGTAACCACTTCCAGCTAATCAGAACTGGCTTGCCAGATGAAAGCTCTAGGTCGACTACTCTGTGTAGTTCTAAATTTGGGAGGATAAAAGGGCTTTCAGAAGGCTCTACCCTGGGTGAGGGAGTCAGTCCATACTAGTTGCTGATGATAAATATTTAGCCTTCTATTTAATTCAGTTCAATACAGAAATTTCTTGGGCACGTAGTATGTTCTGGCATAAGTTAAGGTCCTTGTTATCGAGGAGATTAAAGTCCAGTGAGTAAGGGAGAGAGATATGTTAGCCAAGCCTTGCAGTATGGGTTAGTAAGTATAATGGAGACTAAGATAAAACATGCAGAGAAACAAAGGAGGGTATAATCCACTCCATGGGGGGATAGAGAAAGGGTGATGGAAGACTCAGAATGATATTTCAAGTGTACACTTGGCCTCCGTCATTTCTGCATCCATGGATTCAAGTAACCACATATCAAAAATATTTGGGGAAAAATTGCATCTGTCCTGAACATGTACAAACATTGTTTTCTTGTAATTATTACCTAAAAAATACAGTATAATGACTATTTACATAGCATTTACATTGTATTAGGTATTACAAGTGATCTAGAGATGTAAAATATATGGGAGAACGTGCATAGGTTATATGCAAATACTCTGCTATTTTATATCAGGGACTTGAGCACCTGCAGATTTTGGTATCCAGCGGAGATCCTGGAACCAATCTCTCACAGATACCAAGGGATACAAGGGATAACTGAATATATATATATGTGTATATATGTGTGTGTATATATATGTTTGCTTTACATTCTCTTTATTCATTATTGAGGTATAATTGATGAATAAAAATGATATATATTGAAGGTATACAACATGATGTTTTGATGTATGTATACATTGTGAAGTATATGATTGCCAAAATCAAGGTAATTAATATATCTATCATCCTACAAGGTTATCTTTTGGTTGCAACAAAACTTAAGATTTATTCTTGTGATGGTTACTACTGAGTATCAACTTGATTGGATTGAAGGATACAAGTATTGATCCTGGGTGTATGTCTGTGAGGGTGTTGCCATAGGAGATTAATATTTGAGTCAGTGGGCTGGGAAAGACAGACCCACCCTTAATTTGGGTGGGCACAATCTAATCAGCTGCCAGTGCTGCTATAATATAAGCAGGCAGAAAAATGTAAAAAGAGAGACTGGCCTGGCCTCCCAGCCTACATCCTTCTCCTGTGCTGGATGCTTCCTGCCCTCAAACATCGGACTTGAGGTTCTTCAGTTTTGGGACTCAGAGTGGCTCTCCTTTCTCCTCAGCTTGCAGACAGCCTATTGTGGGACCTTGTGGTTGTGTAAGTTAATACTTAATAAACTTCCCTTATATAAACAAACTTTAATAAACTTAATATATATATCTTTATATATATCTTAAACTTCCCATATATATATAATTGATGAATAAAAATTGTATATATTGAAGGTATACAACAAGATGTTTTGATATATGTATTCATTGTGAAATAATTGCCAAAATCAAAGTAATTAACATATCCAACATCTTACATAGTTAACTTTTCATTGCAACAAAACTTAAGATCTATTCTTGTGATGGTTAATACTGAATGTCAACTTTATTGGATTGAATATATATATATATGAAGTTTATTAAGAGAGATATATATATATATATATCTCCATCCTATTAGTTCTGTCCCTCTAGATAACCCTAATACAATTTTCTTAAGAAATTTCAAGTATATAGCACATTATTATTAACTATTGTCACCATGCTGTGCATTGTATCCAGAACTTATTCACCGTCTTACAAATCTTACAAATGCAAGTTTGTACCCTTTGACCAACATCCCCTCATTTTCCCATTCCTGACCCCTGCTAACCATTATTTTACTCTCTGTTTCTATGAGTTTAAATATTTTAGATTCTGCATATAAGCGAGATCATGTAGTATTTGTCATTCTGTGTCTGGCTTGTTTTACTTAGCATAATGTCTTCCAAATACACCCATTTCATTTCAAATAGCAAGAATTCCTTTTAAACAAAAGTTGACTAATATTTCATTATGGGTATTCATATCCACATATTTATTTATTTCACGTTTTTTCCTTCCTTCCTTCCTTCCTTCCTTCCTTCCTTCCTTCCTTCCTTCCTTCCTTCCTTCCTTCC
>NW_012105498.1:409026-418636 GCF_000951045.1 Mandrillus leucophaeus | reverse complement strand
TTCCTTCTTTCCTTCTTTCCTGACAGAGTCTCACTCTGTTGCCCAGGCTAGAGTGCAGTAGCACGATTTCAGCTCACTGAAACATCTACCCCGCAGGTTCGAGGGATTCCCCTGCCTCAGCCTCCCAAGTAATGCTTTAAGCCTCCCAAGTAGCTAGGATTACTGTCACCATGCCTGGCTAATTTTTTTTTTTTGTATTTTTAGTAGAGATAGGGGTTTCACCATGTTAGCCAGGCTGGTCTCGAACTCTTGACTTTAAGTGATCTGCCCGCCTCAGCCTCCCAAAGTGCTGGGATTACAGGTGTGAGCCCCTGCGCCCAGTCGATTTCACATTTTATTTGTTGATTCATCCATCAACAGACACTTAGGCTGTTTCCATATATTAGCTTTGTGAATAATGCTGCAATAAACATGAAACTGAAGATATCTCTTCAACATATTGATTTTATTTTCTTTGGATGTATACCCAGAAGTAGGATCGATGGGTTACATAGTGGTTCTATTTTTATTTTTATTTTTTGAGAAACCTCCAAACTGTTTGCAATAACTCTGTACCAATTTATCTTCCCCCCAACAACATATACGGGCTTCTTTTTCTTCACATCCTCACCAACACTTGTTACAATCTGACTTTTTGATAATAGCCATTCTAAGGAGTATGAAGTGATATGTCATTGTGGTTTTGATTTGCATTTCTCTGATATCAGTTTAGTAATGTTGGTTCATTTTCATAAACATTTTGGCCATCTGTATGTCTTTTTTGAAAAAATGTCTATTCAAGTTGATGTGATTTCGCTATTGTCCTCACCTGAATCTCACCTTGAATTGTAATAATCCCCACCTGTCAAGGGCAGGACCAGGTGGAGACAATTGAATACTGAGGGGCCGTTTTCCCCATACTGTTCAGGTGATAGTGAATGAGTTCTCGTGATAGTGAGTTCTCATGAGATCTGATTGTTTTATAAGGGGTTTCCCCCTTCGCTTGGAGGCTCTCTTTCTTCTCTCTCCTGCTCTCTTACGTGAAGAAGGACAAGTTTGCTTCCCTTTCCACCATAATTGTAAGTTCACTGAGGCCTCCTCAGCCATGCAGAACTGTGAGTCAATTAAACGTCGTTTCTTTATAAATTACCCAGTCTTTATAGCAGCACGAGAACAAACTAATAAACAGGTCCTTTGCCCATTTTTTATAGAGTAATTTTGTTTGTTTGTTATTGCTATTGAGTTGTATACATTTCTTGTATATTTTGGATATTAATTCCTTATTGGATATATGGTTTTCCAATATTTTCTCTCATTCTATGTGTTTCTTTTTCATTTTGTTAATTATTTCCTTTATTATGCAGAAACTTTTAGTTTGATGTTCTACTTGCTTATTTTTGGTTTTGTTGTCTGTGCTTTTGGTGTCATACTGAAAATAATCATTGCCAAGACCAATGTCATGGAGCTTTTCCTAGTGTTATTTTCTAGGACTTTTATGGTCTCAGATCTTATATTAAGTCTTTAATTCATTTTGTGTTTATTTTTGTGTGTGGTGTAAGAAAAGGATTCAATTATATATTTTTGCGTGTAGATATCCAGTTTCCCAACACCATTTATTGATGAAACCATTCTTTCCCCATTGTGTATTCTTGGTGTTTTTGTCAGAGATTTGTTGGAAGTATATGTATGGGTTTATTTTTGGGCTTTCTATTCTGTTCCATTGGTCTGTTCCATGTGTCTGTTTTTATCCAGTACATACTATTTTTATTACTATAGTTTTGTAATATAATTTCAAATCAGTAAGTGTGCCACCCCTAGCTTTATTCCTGCTCAAGATTGTTGTAGCTGTGCATGGTCTTTCTCGGTTCTGTATAAACTTCAGGATTGTTTTTCTACTTTTGTGAAAAATGTTATTGGAATTTTGATAGGGATTACATTGAATATGTAACTTACTTTGGTCAGTATGGGCATTTTAACAATACTGATTCTTTCAATCCATGGCACAAGGTATCTCTCCATTTATTTTCAATTTATATCATCAATGTTTTATAGGGTTTAGTGTACAGATTTTTCACCTTCTTGGTTAAATTTATTCCTAAGTATCTTATTCTTTTTGACATTATTGTAAATGGGATTGTTTTCTTAATTTCCTTCTTTCTTTCTTTCTTTTTTTTTCCATAGGTTTTGTTTAGGGCATAGAAAGGCAACTGCTTTTTGAATGTTAATTTTAGATCCTGCAACTTTACCAAATTTCTTTATTAGTTCTAACCTTTTTTGGTGTGGTACCTTTAGAGTTTTTTCTCTATACAGTATCTGCAGACAGAGATAATTTCACTTACTCCTTTTCTATTTGGATGACTTTAATTCTTTTTCTTGCCTAATTTCTCTGGCTGCGACTTTCAATACTGTTAAACAGAAGTGATGAGAGTGGAAGATACTGTCTTATTTCTGGTCTTAAAGGAAAAGCTTCGAACTTTGCACTGTTAGTTGTGGGTTTGTCATATACAGCCTTTACTCTGTTGAGGTACATTCATTTTACACTAACTTGTTGAGCATTTTTATTATAAAAAGATGTTAAATATTGTTGAATGCCTTGCTTGTGCCTATTGAGATGATTATATGACTTTTGTTGTTCATTCTGTTAATGTTATGTATCATATTTATTGACTTGAGTATGTTGAAGCATCTTTGCCTCCCAGAGATAAATCATACTTGATCATGGTGGTGTATGGTTCTTTTAATGTGCTATTGTACTTTGTTTTCTAGTATTTTGTGGAGAAATTTTGCTTCTAGATTCATCAGGAATAGTTACCTGTAATTTTCTTTTTTTGTAATATCCTTGTCTGGTTTGGTATCAGGATAATGCTGGCCAGAAAATGAGTTTGGAAGAATTTTATTCTCTTCAATTTTTTTAAATCAATGGGAATCCATGTTTGGGATTTTGATCTTTATCTTAAGAGCAAAAGAAAACCTTTGACAGGTGTTATTTAGGGAGGTAATAAGATGACCACATTTGCTTTTTGAAAATCACTCCAAATACACTGACAACAGATTGGAGGAAGACCAAAGTAGATAAAAGAAACTAGTTGTGATAGTTCTAATGTGAGGTAAAAGTGGCTTCAACTAGGATTATCCCAGTGTGCATGGAGATAAATATACTCAAGAAATATTACTGGCTAAACCAAAAGGACTTGGTGACTAATGAGATATGGATACAAATAGAGAGGGAGATATCAAAGATCAGTCACAGATTTCTGACCTGAACTGTTGGATGCATGATGGTGACATTCCTTGAGATATTTATCTTGAAAAAGAACCAGATGTAGGTGCAAACCATCTTCCATTTATACATTTCACCTGAGGAACCCAAGGATTAGAGGAGTTAGGTGAGTTGCTTCAGGTTATGTAACACTTAGTGTTGACCAATATTTAGATTTTTGGACTCCTCATTTTCAGTTTCTCTTCTTCCTCCTCACTGACTCACAACAGCCTTCTAAATTAACTCTATGTGTATAGACTAGTCTCCTTTTAACTTATCCTCCACACTTACACAGTACTCTGTCTAAAACCCTCAGTAACTCCCACTTTTTGACTAAAGCTTAAAGTTAAGAGTCCTTTCATAGCATATGAACCATTTCTTCACCTGAAAGAAACTGTGAATCATTAAGTTTAGTTAAAACAGAATGTAAGGGTGAAGAGAGATTAGAAAACAGACTAAAGAGTAGATTAGAATGTAGATTAGAAAGACTTATAAATAATTTTCATATGTTTAGAATATAATTTAAGAGAGTTATTAAATAATTTTTATTTGGCCTTTATTTTTATCTAGTTGTGTATGCACATAAAGACTCAATTTTTTCTACCATGGTTTTATTTTAAAAAGGCAGTCTTCAGCTCTGCAACCCCATTTTCCCAGTTTAGAGAGGTACACACTTTTAACTGTTTTGATTAAATTATGACTGATTTTACATATTTACCTTCAATTTTCTAAATCATATGCCTATACTGCTACTCATTGATTGTTTAGTTTTGGGCATTTATCTATCAACTTCCCACCATAGAAGATGAAAATTTAGCCCTCTTTCACTTTTCATCTCTTTCCTGGCCCCATCATAGACATACACACTTACCATCTGTATTAGTCCATTTTCATGCTGCTGATAAAGACATATGCAAGACTGGGGGGAACAAAGAGGTTTAATTGGACTTACAGTTCCACATGGCTGGGGAGGCCTCAGGCACTCGGGTGAAAGGCACTTCTTACATGGTGGCAGCAAGAGAAAATGAGGAAGATGCAAAAGCTGAAACTCCTAATAAAACCATCAGATCTTATGAGACTTATTCACTACTGTGAGACCAGTATGGGGGAAACTACCCCCATGATTTAAATTATCTCTCACCAGGTCCCTCCCACAAGATGTAGGAATTATAGGAGTACAATTGGAGATGAGATGTGGGTGTCATATCATTCCCCTCCTGGCCCCTCCAAATCTCATGTTCTCACATTTCAGAACCAATCATGGCTTCCCAGCAGTCCCCCCAAATCTTAACTCATTTCAGCATTAACCCAAAAGTCCACAGTCCAAAGTCTCACCTGAGACAAGGCAAGTCCCTTCCACCTATGAGCCTGTAAAATAAAAACCAAGCTAGTTACTTCCTAGAAACAATGGGGGGTACAGATATTCGGTAAATACAGCCTTTCCAAATGGGAGAAATTGACCAAAACAAAGGGGTTACAGGGCCCATGCAAGTCCAAAACCCAGTAGGGCAATCAAACTTTTAGCTCCAAAATAATCTCCTTTGACTCCAGGTCTAACATCCAGGTTACACTGATGCAAGAGGTAGGTTCCCATGGTCTTAGGCAGCTCCAACCCTGTGGCTTTGCAGGGTACAGCCTCCCTCTCAGCTGTTTTCTTGGGCTGGCATTGAGTGTCTGTGGCTTTTCTGGGTGCATGGTGCAAGCTGTTGGTGGACCTACCATTGTGAGGTCTGGAGGATGGTGGCCCTCTTCTCAAAGCTCCACTAGGCAGTGCCCCAGTAAAGGACTCTGTGTGGGGGCTTTGACCCCACATTTCCTTCCACACTGTTCTAGCAGAGGTTCTCCAGGAGGGCTCCACCCCTGCAGCAAACTTTTGCCTAGGCATTCAGGCATTTCCATACATTTTCAGAAATCTAGGCAGAGGTTCCCAAGCCTCAATTCTTGACTTCTGTGCAGTGGCAGGCTCAATGCCATATAGAAGCTGCAAAGGTTTGGGGCTTGCACCCTCTGAAACCACTGCCTGAGCTCTATCTTGGCCCCATTCAGCCAGAGCTGGAACAGCTGGGATGCAGGGCACCAAGTCCCTAAGGCCACACACAGCATGGAGGACCCTAGGCTTGGCACACAAAACCATTTTCTCCTAGGCCTCTGGGTCTGTGATGGGAGGGGCTGCCAGTGAAGACCTCTGACATGCCCTGGAGACATTTTCCCCATTGCCTTGGGGATTAACATTGGGTTCCTCATTACTTATGCAAATTTCTGCAGCCAGCTTGAATTTCTTCTCAGAAAATGAGTTTTTCTTTTCTATCACATTGTTAGGATGTACATTTTCCAAACTCTTATGCTCTGTTTCCCTTTTAAAACTGAATGCTTTTAATAGCACCCAGGTCACATTTTGAATGCTTTGCTGCTTAGAAATTTCTTCTGCCAGATACCTTAAATCATCTCTCTCAGGTTCAAAGTTTCACAAATCTCTAGGGCAAAATGCCACCAGTCTTTTTGCTAAAACATAACGAGAGTCACCTTTGCTGTAGTTCCCAACAAGTTCCTCATCTCCATCTGAGACCACCTTAGCCTGGACCTTATTGTCTATATTGCTATCGGCATTTTGGGCAACACCAATCAACAGGTCTCTAGGAAGTTCGAAACTTTCCTATATTTTCCTGCCTTCTTCTGAGCCCTCCAAACTGTTCCAACCTCTGCCTGTTACCCAGTTCCAAAGTTGCTTCCACATTTTTGGGTATCTTTTCAGCAATGCCCCACGCTACAGGTACCGAGTTACTGTATTAGTTCATTTTCATGCTGCTGATAAAGATATGCCCGAGACGGAAAAAAAAGAGATTCAGTTGGACTTATCGTTCCACAAGGCTGCGGATGCCTCAGAATCATGGCAGGAGGTGAAAGGTACTTCTTACATGGTGGCAGCAAGAGAAAATGAGGAAGACGCAAAAGCGGAAACCCCTGATAAAACCATCAGATCTCCTGAGACTTAATCACTACCTAGAGGACAGTGTGGGGGAAACTGCCACCATGAGTCAAATTATCTCTCACCAGGTCCCTCCCACAACATATGGGAATTATGGGAGTACAATTCAAGATGAGATTTGGATGCGGACACAGCCAAACCATATCACCATCCTCCAACTTCCCAAGTATATCATAAGTTTAAGTAAATATTCAGAGTTTACATTATTATGACTATGTCAATTCTCTTCAGAGCTAAGCAATTAGGTAAACTTTTTTTTTCCTGTTCAACTGATTATTTTACATGTGGTTAATAAAAGTCTTGATTTTTATTTGCTTAGATTTTTAGGTATTTCAAATAAATTCATCTATCAATTCACCCAAAGTTGAGTAAATATCCTCATAACATATTGAAACACATCAGATATTTTATTAATTTTATCTTCTTAAAGAAGTTTAGTTCAGAGTCCTTTTTTAAAAAATGAAGTCTCTACTTTTGAGTGGTCACCCCAGAATCTCCTGTATCATCATCCCCTTTGCCTTTTGCTAACGTTGGAGGCAGGTCATTATATATTGATTCTGTTTCTTGTTCTTTTATTGTTTAAAACTCACATATCCTCTAAAACCTTTGTAAAGAAAAGTGCATTAGAGGTAAATATTTTAAAACCTGTTATGTTAGATAATGTCTTTATCCTATCCTCACACATGATTGATAGCTTGGTTGGGTATAGACTAATGAGTTAAAAATAAATTTCCCATTAAATTTTGAAGCCTGTCAGGTGCATGGCTCCCACCTGTAATCCCAGCACTTTGGGAGGCTGAGGTGGGTGGATCACTTGAAGACAGGAGTTCAAGATCAGCCTGGCCAACATGGTGATACCCTGTCTCTACTATAGATATAAAAATTAGCCCAATGTGGTGGTTCACACCTGTAATCCCATCTACTCAGGAGGCTGAGGCTGGATAATTGCTTGAACCTGGGAGGTGGAGGTTGTAGTGAGCTGAGATCGTACCACTGCACTCCAGCCTGGGCAACAGAGTGAGACTCTGTCTCAAAAAAACGAACAAACAAACAAAAAAATTGAAGCTGTTACTCTGTTCTAGTTTCCACTGAGATGTCCAATGAATCAGAAGATTCATTTTCCCTTCTAAAGAACCAGTATATAGCTTTTAAAATCTTCTTGTATAAAACTTGTATAAAACGTTTAGCACTTTTTTCCTTATTCTTGTAGCTCGGAAATTTTTTGTTGCTATGCTTTGGTATAGTCTGTTACTATCTATCCTTCTGGGCTTTCGGTGAGCCCTTAAACATATAAAAACTTCTATTTTTTTTTTCAGGAAAATTCTGTATGTCCAAGGTGATTTCTTTTAAAACATTTTTCTTTGTTTTTTCATTCCAGCACTTCTAATATTTGGATGTCAAACAAGAAGAACTAGTCTTTTAATTTTACATTATTTTCCTCCCCCTCTCTCTTTAAAACATTCTGCCTTCTAGGATAGCTCCTCAACACTGTGTTCCCATTCTCTCCTGAAGATTTCATTACTTTTACCATAGTCTGAAACTTCCAATTCCTATGATTTCTGAACATTTCTTTTGATTTTTAAATAAAATTTTATTTTTGTCTTATGGATGTGGTGCCTTTTCTCATCTTTTCAAACATTTTGACTGCATTTTTTTTTTGACTTTATCTCCCTTCAAAGTTTTATCTTCTCTAGTTGCTAATTTCTGTTTGCCTTAGCCCGTATCTTTCATTTTAAAGTTTTTTTCTCAAATGGCTGGTGATTACTGTTGACGATTTATATTTAGGAGTAGAAAATAAAAAACTAATTATGAGCTCTGTGTACATTGGTAGGGTTTCTTGTCAACTGTGGGCTTTACCAAAGAGAGCTCTGGCTAAACAGTTTCATTGGGAAGTCCCTGATACTGCTATCTTTAGTTTTTTTTTCCTTAGGCTGGTCGGATTTTGCTGAAGAGAATCTTCTCATTTGCTGCTTGAGATGTGTTGCAGTTTGGATTCTCTGGGCAGTAGAGATTAGCAGATAAGAAATTTATTAAGGAACCCTTGGGATAGACACTTATGGAAAGGAAGGGGAAAAAGTGGAATTGGACAAAGAGAATTTGGACTATGAAGCATTCTCAATGAAGACCTCTGCTGACCCTATGGAAGTTTTACAGCTGGAATGGGCTTTCTAACTTGTCTGCATTGAGATAAGGAGGGCTGGACCTTTATGTTTTCACACTGATCAATCACTGGGCTTTGACAAGCAGTAGCTCAGATGATTGCTTTGGATTTGGGGGATTCTTCAGCTGAGACATTCTTGAGCAGGACTGACAGCTGAGGATTGTCTGCTGACACAACTTCTGGCACCTGGGAGAGAAGTTTTTTAGTCATGAAGGGAGATCTAGGTGGCACACCACATCATCCAGTGCAATGGTATTAGCCTGGATTCTAGAGTTCTGCAAGCCAGTCAGTGTTAATATTTAGTATGTGTACAGAGTTCCCAGATCACGAGAAAAATTTAAGTAATTATTAAATGGAAATGTGTATATTTTATTCTTCTAAGATCTATGCAGAGGATAACAACAGAGTTCTCTAATTGGAAAGTTAGAGATAGGGGCCCACTATTCCCTATTTTTTCTTTTCCTGATATTTTTTATTCACTATTTTATATCGTTAGAGCTTGTAACTATCTACTTTTGATCCTTTCTACCTGGCAGAGTCCTTGATACACAGCAGTTGCCCAATTAATGTTTCGTTTATTAGGAATTGCTTATTACAACAATATATGTATTGAATTAATAGTAAGTTAATATTCAATTATTCAATTAATATTCAGTATTCTTCTGCAACTGATGCTTTCTCATCATCTTGCAGCCAAACAACTGGGTGAAATAATCAATGGAGAGGGGAGAAGCTGGTAAAATCTGTTCGTGAGCTCCCTGGGCCCTTAGCTTAACTGAAGACCTTTCCTCCTCCTACTCTTCTCGAGTGGCTTGTATCCTCTCCTTGGTGGTCTTGTGTCCCCTCCTTGGTGGTCTTTTAGGTGCACTTGCTGGTGAGATCACTTCTTGGTCTTGGCTGGGCTTCCATTGCTGCTTTTGGGTGGCTGCAATGATAGCTGCACTGACTTTGCTCCTGCTCTCCCTCTGAGGCCTGGGCTGTCCCTTCACTCCTACAGCTGCCAACCTGTCATCATTTCCCCTGGGCCTGCAATCCTTCCCACTTCCTTGCTCTAACAATTGCTCTCACTGGGACTAGGAAATGGCCCTCTCTATGTTAGTCCTTTCTTTGTTTCCTAAACAGAGAAGCTTTGATCTCTGTTTCTTACAGTGCTTCTACTGTTTCAACTTTTATTTATCGACCAACTTTTATTTGGTTGAGTGTGTTCTGTTTTTGTAGTTTTTTG
>NW_012105498.1:399277-408976 GCF_000951045.1 Mandrillus leucophaeus | reverse complement strand
TTACTGTTGACGATTTATATTTAGGAGTAGAAAATAAAAAACTAATTATGAGCTCTGTGTACATTGGTAGGGTTTCTTGTCAACTGTGGGCTTTACCAAAGAGAGCTCTGGCTAAACAGTTTCATTGGGAAGTCCCTGATACTGCTATCTTTAGTTTTTTTTTCCTTAGGCTGGTCGGATTTTGCTGAAGAGAATCTTCTCATTTGCTGCTTGAGATGTGTTGCAGTTTGGATTCTCTGGGCAGTAGAGATTAGCAGATAAGAAATTTATTAAGGAACCCTTGGGATAGACACTTATGGAAAGGAAGGGGAAAAAGTGGAATTGGACAAAGAGAATTTGGACTATGAAGCATTCTCAATGAAGACCTCTGCTGACCCTATGGGAGTTTTACAGCTGGAATGGGCTTTCTAACTTGTCTGCATTGAGATAAGGAGGGCTGGACCTTTATGTTTTCACACTGATCAATCACTGGGCTTTGACAAGCAGTAGCTCAGATGATTGCTTTGGATTTGGGGGATTCTTCAGCTGAGACATTCTTGAGCAGGACTGACAGCTGAGGATTGTCTGCTGACACAACTTCTGGCACCTGGGAGAGAAGTTTTTTAGTCATGAAGGGAGATCTAGGTGGCACACCACATCATCCAGTGCAATGGTATTAGCCTGGATTCTAGAGTTCTGCAAGCCAGTCAGTGTTAATATTTAGTATGTGTACAGAGTTCCCAGATCACGAGAAAAATTTAAGTAATTATTAAATGGAAATGTGTATATTTTATTCTTCTAAGATCTATGCAGAGGATAACAACAGAGTTCTCTAATTGGAAAGTTAGAGATAGGGGCCCACTATTCCCTATTTTTTCTTTTCCTGATATTTTTTATTCACTATTTTATATCGTTAGAGCTTGTAACTATCTACTTTTGATCCTTTCTACCTGGCAGAGTCCTTGATACACAGCAGTTGCCCAATTAATGTTTCGTTTATTAGGAATTGCTTATTACAACAATATATGTATTGAATTAATAGTAAGTTAATATTCAATTATTCAATTAATATTCAGTATTCTTCTGCAACTGATGCTTTCTCATCATCTTGCAGCCAAACAACTGGGTGAAATAATCAATGGAGAGGGGAGAAGCTGGTAAAATCTGTTCGTGAGCTCCCTGGGCCCTTAGCTTAACTGAAGACCTTTCCTCCTCCTACTCTTCTCGAGTGGCTTGTATCCTCTCCTTGGTGGTCTTGTGTCCCCTCCTTGGTGGTCTTTTAGGTGCACTTGCTGGTGAGATCACTTCTTGGTCTTGGCTGGGCTTCCATTGCTGCTTTTGGGTGGCTGCAATGATAGCTGCACTGACTTTGCTCCTGCTCTCCCTCTGAGGCCTGGGCTGTCCCTTCACTCCTACAGCTGCCAACCTGTCATCATTTCCCCTGGGCCTGCAATCCTTCCCACTTCCTTGCTCTAACAATTGCTCTCACTGGGACTAGGAAATGGCCCTCTCTATGTTAGTCCTTTCTTTGTTTCCTAAACAGAGAAGCTTTGATCTCTGTTTCTTACAGTGCTTCTACTGTTTCAACTTTTATTTATCGACCAACTTTTATTTGGTTGAGTGTGTTCTGTTTTTGTAGTTTTTTGGGTTTCTTATATCAGGAATCAAAAAAATATTCTCTCTAGGATGAGTGATGGGATAATGTTAGTGACACAATATGGCCTCTTTCTCTACACTGTCCCCTTCCATTTATGGTTAGCCAATATCCTTGTACTGACCTTAACTACTTTAGCTATTTCCTACTTCAGGGCAAATCTGTTGCCTGCCTGAGATTTTCTCTGAGAGGCAGGGGGAGGGTGTTGTTCCCTGTCTTTGATTGTGAGTGCCAGTCCTAAGGCTGAGTTCGAATGTACACTAACACCTACCAAGCAGATTCCTGAACTGACACCCTTCCATCCCCATCACCTTCCCATTGCCATAATAGATAGCTACATTAGGCACCTTCTGGAAGGCTCTGTACACAGGATCTATGAAACATGCATTCAATGAACTATATGCATGAAATTGTGTAGCAGAATGCCTGATATGTGATAGCAGTTTAATAACTATTAGAGGAAAAATCAGTAATTTTTAAATATTCACCATAGGTATATTAATCAGGATTCTCCAGATAAATAGAACCAATAGGATACATACACACACACACACACACACACACACACACACACGTACGTGTATATATGTGTGTGTGTGTATATATATATATCTGATATGTCCTATTGGTATATAGGTATATATCCTATATCTGTACCAATAGGAGAGAGATATATATATATAGCTGCCAGCACAGCTAGAATAAAGCAGGCAGAAATATGTGGAAGGACTAGACTGGCGGAGTAGTCAGGCACTCATCTTTTTCCTGTGCTGGATGCTTCCTGCCCTTGAACATTAGTCTCCAAGTTCTTCAGCTTTTGGACTCTTGGACTTACACCAGCAGTATGCAAGGAGTTCTCAGGCCTTTGGCCATAGACTGAAGGCTGTGCTGTAGGCTTCCTTACTTTAGAGGTTTTGGGACTCGGACTGGCTTTCTTGCTCCTCAGCTTGCAGATGGCCTATTGGGGGACTTCACCTTGTGATTGTGTGAGTCAATACTCCTTAATAAACTCCCCTTCATATATGTATACTATCCTATTAGTCCTGTCCCTCTAGAGAACCCTGACTAATACATATATATAAGAAGATTTGTATATATGAGAACATTTCTTCTGGGAAATGGCTCACAAAATTACTGAGGCTGAGAAGTCCCATGATATCCCATCTGCAAGTTGGTGAACCAGAAAAGCCTGTGGTATAATTCAATCTGAAGCCAAAGACCAGAAAACCAGAGGGGCTGCTGGTATAAGTTCTAGGTCTGAAGAGACCTGAGAATCAGAAGCCCTGATGTCTGAAGGCAGGAGAAAATGGATGTTACATCTCAAGAAGAAAGTCCTGCCTTTTTGCTCTGTTTGGACCCTCAATGTATTGGATGATGCCTCCCAACACTGGTGAGGGTGAACCTTCTTTCTCAGTCTACTAATTCAAATGCTGATCTTTTCCAGAAAGATCATCACAGACTCACCCAGCAATAATGCTTTGCCAGCTATCTGGGCATCCCTTAGCTCAGTGAAGTTGACACATAAAATTAACCATCACAATAGGTAAGGCAATGTGCATGAGATTTATAGTCTTTGTCTTCTTTAATCCTTTAAAATAACCTAAAGCAAATGTCATTTATCCACATCTTACCAATGAAGCTTTAAGTTTCAGAGAATCTAATTAGACTTTTCAATGTCACATAACTAGCCAGTGGAAGAACTGGGGTTCCATCGCATGGTTGCCTGGATCTAAAGTTCATGCTCATTTCATAGTGCCTTGCTTTCTGCTGTTTGAAGTTGAGTGTGAACCTGAATGTCTGTATCCAAGGAACATTATTGTTACACATATATATGTATATATGTAACGATATATAACACATATATAAAACATATATGTTATATAGTTACATATATACATATATGTAACATATATGTATGTATATATGTATATCAAAGTCTATGTATGTATGTGTATATGTATATATACACACACATATATACACATGTGTATATATACATATACACATATATATGTAGACTTTGATATGCCATGTATAAAAAAACTGTGCTGTAATTACTCATTCCTTATTCTTCTATGCTGGAGGACATGGCAAAGGGATTTTGAATGGAAGGATTATTTTGAAATAATCTCAAACATTATTTCAAAAGAGAAGGAGGAGAAGGAGGAGAAGGAGGAGGAGGAGGAGGGGGAGGAGAAGGAGGAGGAGGATATGATGAATAGAAATATTAATTTACAGAGTAAGTCTTTGGGGATATAATCTTTAGGAAGAAAAACAGAACATAGATTATTTAAATCCACATTTGTTTTATTGAGAAAGTATCAGAAATATGCACGGAATGCATGTTAACTGCTCAATACTTGAGTGCTGAATGCAAATTAATTGCTAAAACCATCTGGAAGTCATTTGAATCTGGCAATAAAAGTGGAAAATGAAGCATTTATCATTAATCTGAAGGCACATTTTTCTAATGGATTTTTTATTCATGTTTTATGTTTCTGTTGTGAATTTAAGATTATTTTCTAGCCATACAGTGCTTCCAGCTTCCATTTATAATTAGGATGATTCCAATAACATAGTGGTGGCACTAGAAGTAATATTGTAATTGATCTTTATTGATCAATAGTACATGCACCTCTTGACCCCACAAAGTAATGCAAACTTTGATTAAATTAGGAGAAAAACAATTCACATACTTTGATTGTAAGAAAGAGCTTATACAGATTTCAGAATTTGCATAGAAGTATGTGTGTGTATATGTGACATATGTGTGGCTTAACAATGCAAATTTAAATTTTTATTGTGTCACATTGCATAGATGCTTATCTACGTTGACAATGGTATGCTCTTCAGGAAGATGGTGAAAGGAAATAGCATCTTTAGTATCAAAATAATATCCTCAGAAAGAGTATCATCCTTTGACTGGGATAAGAGAAGTCTCTATAGAAGATAAAACACCACCGAAATAAAATTTATTAAAGAGCACATGGATATCTCTTTCACTTAGAATCCAGTGGTCACCCTGGCACACTGTGCCCCATTACCCTAAAGATCAGCTCTTATGATTACCACCATTCAAGTCTCAGGGAAACGCATCTCCATATCTTTTGCCCTATATTCTCAAAAGGCAACTGAATATGCATGCTTGAAGTTTTGTGACTGCCTCAATTCATGTCAAAATAAACGCCTCTTTTGAATGGACAGAGGATTTGAGTAGCGGAAGCTTTAAGTAAAGAGAAAAGGCAAAATAACGATTTTGTCAAGTCTTTCCTCTTAGGTAGCATGAATGCAATAGTTTTTTGCCTAAAATGCACTGTTTTATAGTATTGCCCAACAATCATTAGGAAATGTTTCTTTTTTTTAAAATATATGGTTCCAAAGGTTCTCATGAATCAGCATGCTATTTACAAGAACTGGACATAAATATTGAGTAGCATTTGGGGATATCAATCAAAATTATTTATATAAAGATGAAAATTTTAATCTAACTTTTTGAAAATATAATTATTAATATTTATAAAGCAGGACTGTTTGTAATTCTAGTGTTCAATGTCTACCTATTTGCCAATGTGAAGAATCAATCTCACACTTCACTAGTTTATGTCAAGACCTACATCTGTACAAATTGGTAGATAAATTTTGAGTGTCTTTGGGGGTCAATTTCAGGGCTCCTAAAGGTAGAATTAACGAGGGAAAAAATCTGGGTAAAAATGATCACAGGACATTGTCTAGATAAGGAGATAGCTAGATGGATAAATAATAAAAAACAGAAAATTTTATTTCTGTTGCATTATTGGTGTATTAGTTTTCTATAACAAAATGATACAAACATAGCAGTTTAAAAAACACAAATTTATATCTCAGTTTCTGTAGGTCAAAACCCCAGGCACAAAGGAGCTTAGCTGCTTCTTTCTTTAGTGTCATAAGGCCAAAATCTAGGTGTTACTAGGTGTTAGTAGCTTCCTTTTTGGAAGCTCTGGGAATGAATCTACTACCAATATCATTCAGATTGTTGGTAGAATTGGGTTCTATGTAGTTTTACAGAGACTGAGGCCCCCATTTTCTTACTGACTGTTGACCAGGGGTGGTTCTATACTTCTAGAGGCTACCTGTATTCTTTGGCTTTTGGCCTCCTTCCTCCATCTTCAAAGCCAGAAATTTTAGATTAAATGTTTGTCAAACTTTGTCTCTCTCTGACGACCTCCTCTTCTTCCTGATCTGTCTTGTTTTCTTCTTCCATAGCATCTTTCCAATCCATTCTCTGCCTTTTTCTGCTTTTAAGGGCTCGTGTGATACTGGGCCCAGTGGATGATCAAAATAATGTTGCTATCTTATTGTCAACTGATTAGTAACCTTAATTCCATCTGCAAAGTCCATTCACAGAAGTACCTAGATTAGTGTTTGATTGAATAACCAGAGGATGGGAATAATTGGGGTGTGAAAGGAGCATATCATTAGAATTTTGCCTATTACTAAGTGCCTGATGAAAATAATGATTTCTAATGTTTATATAGAACTTTACTTTTTATGATGACTGCTCACATTCATTAATTTGTTTGAGTCTCACAACAACTCCATTAGGAAGTGTCATCTCCATTTCATAAGTAAAGACTAAGCATAGAAGATATTTAATATTTGTATTTCAGTTCCAGTCTTGGTATCTAATAGATACTTCCTTCTTTTGCTTTGCCTTCCAATCTTGGTGTCATAGTTACTTTTAAGACTTGGAAACTGGGAACCAGCCTCAGGACTCGGCCTTTTCTTTTTTCCACCCACATTCCAGAAGCTATTTTTATTTCTGTTGCATTGATTTCCCAATTTCAATGGGTGTAACATATACCATATTTCACTGACCACTGGACACCTTTATCTCAAGGATGACATAAAGAGCTAAGATTTTTTTTAAATTTCAACTTTTATTTTATATACAGGGGTGCAGGTTTGTTACATGGAAATATTGCATGATACTGAGGTTTAGGGTATGGATAGTTTTTCAACCCATATCCCCCCTCTCTCTCACCTCTCTAGTAGTCTGAATTGTCTATTGTTCCCATATTTATGCCTATGTGTGCTCAAGGTTTAGCTCCCACTTAGAAGTGAGAACATGCAGCATTTGGTTTTCTGTTCTTTCATTAATTTGCTTAGGATTATGGACTCCAACTGTATCCATGTTACTGCAAAGGACATGATTTCCTTTCCAGCTGCAAAGTATTCCATGGTTGACCCAGCAATCCCATTACTGTGTAGCTATCCAAAGGAAAATAAACCATTCTATGCAAAAGACACATGCACTCATATATTCACCTCTGTGTTATTCACAACAGCAATGACACAGAATCAACCCATGTGCCTATCAATGGTAGACTGGATAAAAAAGGCTAAGATAATTTGATATTTTTATAAAATACCAATCAGAGATGTTGGTCAAAGTGTATAAACTTTCAGGTATAAGATTAACAAGTTTTGGGAATCTAATGAACAACTTGGTAGCTAAAGTTAACGTTGCTGTATTATATAATTGAAATTTGCTAAGATAGATCTTAAATGTTCTCACCACACACACACACACAATGGTAACTATGTAAGGTGATACATAAGTTAACTAACTTTATTGTGGTAATTATTTTACAATATATACGTATATGAAGTTATCCTAGTGTATGTCTTAAACTTGTATAATTTTATTGTCAATTATACCTCAACAAACAGGGTAGTAAAATAAAAAATATAATGAAAGAAAGAAACAAAAACTTTCGAGGGGTAACCAGAGAAAGATGAAGACTGAGCAGAGAACATGAGCAATTCATTCATAATATAGTAATATGAAATTATTTCAACCTCATTGATAGTTACACAAATAAAATATGAGATATTCTTATAATGCAAAAAGAAACTCCATCAATGAGGACAGGTTATATAATTTTGTAAGGCAACAAACTACCTACTTATATTCATCAGGCAATACTGTCTCTGTTAGCTGTGGAGTAGCAGTTATCTATCTATATTGTTTTTTGGCCAAGCTAGCTGGTGACCCAGACATCCTTAAGTTATCGTTGAATGTCTTGTTCCTGTATATAGCCTATATCATTCCCTAGCCTAAATTTTTGTAAAGACTATGTAGTAGAATGGAAATAACATAAACTTTATAGGCAGTGAGATTTCATTGTCATATGAGTGTGTGATGTTGGGCAATCTATTTAATCTCTTTGAGTCTAAATTTTCTCAATCGTCATAAAAAAATGGGAGCAATTATATTTGCCTCTCGAGTTAAGGATTAAATGAGTTAATATGTGGATGCACATGACATGGTGTCTGACATATTGTTAGCTGCCTCCAAATTTTAGTTTGTATTTTCATAATTAACAGTTTAAATCTCTGCTTTCCCTTTTGTGAGTGCCTGGAAGGTCAGATTTTTTTTTTTTTTTTTTTTTTAACTGACCTTATTACTTATTTTTTCTGCCTTTGTTTTATTTCCTAGAACATAGTAGGTTCTCCATAAATTTGGGCGTTTAATTTAAAAGGATGTTTAAAACTGGAATTCCTCTTAATTATTCCCACAGCATTTTATGGTGAAAAAGCTTGCTTGAGATAAGATGAATGTGACTGATGATTACTGCTTCTTAGCTATTAATTGAAAAAATGGAATTAGAAGTACATTATTTTTTCTTCTCTTCATTAACTTTATTTGTTTTCACTTGTCCAGGCTCATTCTCACTGACTCTGAATTGCTCCCAGGTGTATGGTTTCATTAGCTTTGCTCTCACATGTGCAATTGGCAAGGGCCTGCCATTTTTTGTGCTATGATATCTGCATTCCTTCCCTAGGTCCTCTGAGTAAGCTGTTTGTGTAGCATATTAATGCCATGGATACCTCCTGCTTGCCTTCCATTGTCCCATTAGGACCTCCCAAGCAGGTTTCTTTTCAAAGTCCTTCTGTGCTGTCATGGATTGAATATTTGGACAACTTCTTTCTAAATGGAGTTCTTGAACACCTCCTGATGCTACAGAGCCTTGAATGATCTGTTTATTCAGTTTTTGTTTTTCAAGAAAATATTGGAAAGACAAAACATTTGTTTTTTATGTAGGATCTTCTGTCAGTCATTTCCCAGGATGGGGCAGGGATGACGTCTAAAATATGTAGGCAAAAATACCAAATCCAGACTTAATGCTCTAGTCCAGAATGCTGTCAACTTTTACTGGGATTACTGCAATGGCCTTCCACCTGGACTATCTGCATTTATTCTTACCGCTTTCTAAGTTGTTCTCCATGTAGCATTCACAGCAATATTTTTGACATGCAGATCTCATTTTGTTACCCCCTGACCTACCACACCTTTTAAACTCTTAATTATTGCTGAACCAGTGAGTTTGCTGGCATTTTATCAGTTAGGGAAAATCTAGCATTTTAAATGGCATTTAAGTGGCAGTTGCCATTCTTCCTAATTGAAAATAATATATGTATTAAGTTACTGATTCTTTTTGAATGTTAGTGTAGATTATAAATAACACAAAACTTCATATGTGTACCAGAGAAGTGAATTAGGTATCTACTTAGACTTGTTGGAGGACTATAAAGAGCCAGAGAAACCTGGTTTTCAATCATAGTTTCATAATTTCTGACAGCCTTGTGCTTTTGGCAATTTGTCTTTCTGAACCTCTGTTTTCATGTCTGTGAAAGAAATAATAGTACTAGTTTCACTCCTATGAGTATTAAATGGATCGATAGATGGAATACTGAAGCATGGTGTCTGGAATAGAGTAAGCTCATTATAAAATGTAGTAATGTAGCAAGCCTTTTATTATGGGATAAATACTGGGTAAAGCTCTCCTAACCAATGATTTTTTTTTCCCTCACTACCTTGTTTATTGCCTGAAATCCCAACTTTTTAATCATTCATTTGGGGTCAAATGTGAAAAGGTCTGTCTGGTTAATGTAAGTGTTATGTGAGAAGCATTATGACACAGTGGAGGAAACATGGTTTTTGGCATAGGATCATATTCCTGCAGTGCAATTTACTGGCTGGATGACCACAGAGAATTTAGTTTACTTCTATGAAATAGTCTCTG
>NW_012105498.1:378640-399227 GCF_000951045.1 Mandrillus leucophaeus | reverse complement strand
CTGGAATTCCTCTTAATTATTCCCACAGCATTTTATGGTGAAAAAGCTTGCTTGAGATAAGATGAATGTGACTGATGATTACTGCTTCTTAGCTATTAATTGAAAAAATGGAATTAGAAGTACATTATTTTTTCTTCTCTTCATTAACTTTATTTGTTTTCACTTGTCCAGGCTCATTCTCACTGACTCTGAATTGCTCCCAGGTGTATGGTTTCATTAGCTTTGCTCTCACATGTGCAATTGGCAAGGGCCTGCCATTTTTTGTGCTATGATATCTGCATTCCTTCCCTAGGTCCTCTGAGTAAGCTGTTTGTGTAGCATATTAATGCCATGGATACCTCCTGCTTGCCTTCCATTGTCCCATTAGGACCTCCCAAGCAGGTTTCTTTTCAAAGTCCTTCTGTGCTGTCATGGATTGAATATTTGGACAACTTCTTTCTAAATGGAGTTCTTGAACACCTCCTGATGCTACAGAGCCTTGAATGATCTGTTTATTCAGTTTTTGTTTTTCAAGAAAATATTGGAAAGACAAAACATTTGTTTTTTATGTAGGATCTTCTGTCAGTCATTTCCCAGGATGGGGCAGGGATGACGTCTAAAATATGTAGGCAAAAATACCAAATCCAGACTTAATGCTCTAGTCCAGAATGCTGTCAACTTTTACTGGGATTACTGCAATGGCCTTCCACCTGGACTATCTGCATTTATTCTTACCGCTTTCTAAGTTGTTCTCCATGTAGCATTCACAGCAATATTTTTGACATGCAGATCTCATTTTGTTACCCCCTGACCTACCACACCTTTTAAACTCTTAATTATTGCTGAACCAGTGAGTTTGCTGGCATTTTATCAGTTAGGGAAAATCTAGCATTTTAAATGGCATTTAAGTGGCAGTTGCCATTCTTCCTAATTGAAAATAATATATGTATTAAGTTACTGATTCTTTTTGAATGTTAGTGTAGATTATAAATAACACAAAACTTCATATGTGTACCAGAGAAGTGAATTAGGTATCTACTTAGACTTGTTGGAGGACTATAAAGAGCCAGAGAAACCTGGTTTTCAATCATAGTTTCATAATTTCTGACAGCCTTGTGCTTTTGGCAATTTGTCTTTCTGAACCTCTGTTTTCATGTCTGTGAAAGAAATAATAGTACTAGTTTCACTCCTATGAGTATTAAATGGATCGATAGATGGAATACTGAAGCATGGTGTCTGGAATAGAGTAAGCTCATTATAAAATGTAGTAATGTAGCAAGCCTTTTATTATGGGATAAATACTGGGTAAAGCTCTCCTAACCAATGATTTTTTTTTCCCTCACTACCTTGTTTATTGCCTGAAATCCCAACTTTTTAATCATTCATTTGGGGTCAAATGTGAAAAGGTCTGTCTGGTTAATGTAAGTGTTATGTGAGAAGCATTATGACACAGTGGAGGAAACATGGTTTTTGGCATAGGATCATATTCCTGCAGTGCAATTTACTGGCTGGATGACCACAGAGAATTTAGTTTACTTCTATGAAATAGTCTCTGACTCATATAGGCACAGAATTGTATTACTGCAGTGCAACTTACTAACTGGATGACCACGAGCAAGTTAGTTTACTTCTCTGAAATGGTAAATTCCATGAGAGATAAAGAAATATAACAAAACATTAGCTGGAACATCAGCAAGGGTGCTATTCGGTCAACAAGTATTTATTGAATGTCTACAATTTGGCAGATTTGGGGATGAAAAGATAAACAAATCCTTGTTCTCAGGAGTGAAACTGTGCCCCAAAGAGTTAAAGAAACCAAGGACTAACAAATTATTGAGTTTGCAGGATAGCAGGCAAGAAAAGAAACAACACTGAAACTCCCTCTGCTAGAAAGATAACAAAACTGGCTGAAATTCATTGGAACCAGTATGACTGATTGAAATTTAGATCAAATCATTTCCCAAAGTTGATCAGTCTTAAGTCTAGGGCAGATCAGAAAATAGCCACAGAACAATGTGAAGTATGTTATAATTGGGAATGTTACAAGTTTCTATGGGAACAGAGAGACTGGCCCATTGCTCTTAGTTTGGGATTGGGTGGGAAGACCTCTTAAAATAGTGAAGGGTAGACTGAGTCTTGAATGAGCTAAATGAATATATCTATATAATTGGCCAGCCCTCAGCTGGTCTCTGATTATGACCCAACCTGCTGAGATAAAATCCAGCGCATCCTGGGCTACCTTGTTCATGTCCCAGGATTCAGTGACTTTGGGCAAGTGAAGTATGAAAAAAAGATTTTCATTAATATTTGCTAAATTTATACTTTTGCATAAAACAAAATGCAGCAGTGGTGAGTGAAGACTTTCTCACTTTTTCAGTGTTGGGGCTGGAGATTCTTCAGAAAAATTCTTGTTTTTCTGTCTTGAACATCTTGAGTTTTCCCATTCTATCAATGTCTGTTTGCTGCTGTGATGACCCAAGTAATCCCAATCCCTAATCCACCCAAAGGGGTTAATGTCCCTCAAGCTCCTGCTCCACCAAACTCTGAAGACACTGGGGAACACTGGGCCCCATCTCCTTCACAGGTTAACTTGCCCTGTCTATCTTCACCATGCCAAACACCCAGAGCTTCAAGGCATACAAAGTTCCTGAGTAACAAATAAAGCAGACCTCAGAAATGTATCACAGTGAAGGGAATGGGGATAAAGACTGGAATTCCTGATAACAGAATCATCAATTCTACTGCCCAAGGGAACCCCTTCTTGGTGTGAACCTTGGTAAGCATGTTCCCACTGGATACTCCTGAACTGCCTTGCTTCTCAAGGCACCCTTCTTTTATGCAGACCCCTTTCAAGTTTCTCAGTCTCATGAACTCACTCTTCTTACTCAGAAAACTCTGTTTATGCCACATGTATTAGTCCATTTTTGCACTGCTATAAAAAACAGCTGAGAGTGGGTGATTTATAAAGAAAAGGGGTTTAATTGGCTCAGATTTCCACAGGCTGTACAGGAAGGATGGCTGGGGAGGCCCCAGGGAACTTACAATCATGGTGGAAAGCAAAGGGGAAGCAGGCACGTCTTCACATGGCCAGAGCAGGAAGAAGAGAGAGCAGGGGAGGTGCTACACACTTTTAAACAATCAGATCTCAAGACAACTCACTCACTGTCACCAGAACAACACCAAAGGAGAAATCCGCCCCCATGATCCAATTACCTCCCAGGCCCCATCTTCAACATTGGGGAATTCAATTCAACATGAGATTTGGGCAGGGACACAGATCCAAACCATATCACCATACAAAGGATGAGGTGTAATCTCTTGGATCTTGTAAATGTATATTTTCCTGTGGCTTGCAAACTTGAGCAAAACCACAGGCTACATTTTAATGCATATTGACATTTATGATAAAAAAAGAAAAGGCTGCAGAAAGGATGTGAGGTCTGATCTCCCAAATAAGTATAATACTTTGATAATACTTTCTTTACGAAGTCACCTGAGAAGTAAGCAGGCCGTGTAAATATAAGCATTATTCTTTCCTAGATATTTTGCAGTGCAATTCCATATTGAACAAAAAATATTTCTCCTGTTAGCAGGGTTTTGTCCTTGACTTTATGATGTACAGATTCCCTGGTTACTGGACTGACAGTCACTTGGCTTTTTTCCCCTCTTTGCTGATTGCTAGTGGATGTTATTTTTGCTAACTAAAGGGAGAGGGGGTATATCAGCTTAGGTTTGCTACATCTGATTACATTTTTGATTCTAAGTCTCTTCTGATAAAAGCTGGTGGATGGGAGGAAGAGAGTAATGTTGGTCAGTTCATCCTGCTGTACAAATAATATTCAACAAGAATCTAGACTAGGTTAGATGACTTTACTTTGGAATACAACAGTCCCTTCTCTCGTTCTCCATGGACTTGTCTGGTTCACTTCCAAATAGACTATGAATTCCTTGCAGGCAGGGGCTTATGCTTTTCATGTTTGAAACCATGGAGTTCAGTACTTTACCAGCCACTGGGTTGGAATTCCAAAAAATATTTGCGGAATAGAGCAGAAAGAAAGCAAAATAGATAGCATAGTCCAAAATAATCTTTTGAAACATCTCTTGAACAGGTCAATGAAATGCATCTCAGTAATGTGAAAGCATTTTGAAAAATAGTTCTTAAGTTTCCATTCCCTCCTAAAAGTGCTCTCTCTCTGTTGGCAGACCCAGCATTAGGACCAATGAGTGAGCTACTTTATCTCTGTCTGGAATCTTCTGGATGTCAACTTTCTGTGACATACTCATGTGATTTAATTCTGATCTCCTTCCCAAACCCTCTGAAGCAGTTGCAACTCAAAAGGTTGTTAACCTTACTGTCAGCAGGATCCGTTTGCAGATAAGAGCTTCTTAAGGACTAATTTTCTTCAGTTAGGCTGCCTGCATCTTGCTGCATTGATCAAGCAATTAATTGATAGTTGAAGACTTACCTGAAACTGCAAGGCAGCTTTTTATTTTAAACATATTGATTTTTGTTACCTTTCCCCCCTCTCCACCTTCAATATAGATAAATATTTTTTTAATGCTTGCCATGCATATCCTTTAGTCCTCCTAAAACTTGCTTGAATTCAGAAAGAAAATAATAGATTTTTGGTAGTAGGAATTCAGCTATTTATTTTTTTTTCAGTATTCATTCATGGCCTGCCTATATCAAATTAGATTTTTCTCTTAGTTTTTGACTTATTTTTCCCTTTCCAGATGACATGAATTCATATTTCATTTTATAGGCTTGCTAAAAGCAAAAGTAATAATCCTAATCTGTCACCTAAGAGGAGATTTATTGCTCTTAAACAATAGGTTGCTCATAACAAAGGGTATATATGTCAGCAAATGGTTCATATTGGCCTTGGAAAACCATCAGCACCTCGCAGACATTGCTTTGTCCTTGTTTCAGAAATTTAGTCATTGGCGGTCCAGAATTCATTCCTAGAAGTGCAGCCAAGAAAGGGAACTCAGAGGTGGATGCTCTGACTGGGATGGGGCATGAAAACAGACCCTTCTTTAACATTTTCAGGGCAAGGTACAAATGGAGGCCCTCATACCATATGTCTACACATTTAAGAGCTAGTAATCAATTTATGCCTGCAACCTGGCTCAGGTTGCCACTCAGGGCCCTACAGTGTGTGTCTGGGTATGTTCATGAGACCTATGGACTAAAATTGCTACATTATCCCTCAGGCAACCCCTGTCCCTTATAAGCCTCAGATCTGCTGGGATGGCAGGGTGAACATGAGCCAGAGCTCAGGACTCCTGGGCAGTGCCTGGATCAACTTGAAGCCAGGACGGAGACTGACCTGGTCAAGCTCTCCAGGGGTTGAGTGGGCAGTTTCTCCTGGACACATTACTTTTCCTACCTGGGAATTACAGGCAGTTCTAAGCCTTCCCCAAACTATATAATCTGAGTAGAAGGGATGCGGGAGGGCAGTTATCAGAGGTATCTGACCTGCCTAGATACTTACTTTAGGTGAATTTGGAGTGGTCAAATTTAAACAAAAGCAGCTATTCTTTCTTTTGTTTCTCAGACAAGAGGTGGTGATTTTCTCTTTCTTCTGCATGTACTGTCAACCCTACATCTTCTGGTCTTTGTGGGTGTTGGGAGAAGGGATTTGGCTTGTATGATCCTCGTCTGTAATTCCTGTTTGCTCAAAGGTTACCAAAGTGTAAAGAAATGTCCTCTTTATGGTATCAAAAAGAAAAGGAATTTGTGTTTTGGTATTTGCAATGCCTGGGACCCAGAGCAAGGGCTCCTCTTGCCTGGATCCAAAGGTAGTTATTTGTATGGATCTGCGGATCATGACACTAGTCCCTTCAGTGACTTCAATTTAGAGCATGTAAATAACTCAAAAGTCCTTAGTACCTTAATCATTGGTCAGTCCAAGCAAGTAATTCAAATGCCTCTTTAATTGTAAGCAGCTACAAATGGAGTGGCAAAGTCAGTTGCTGGCTGGAATTCAGGCAGCATGGAGAAGGAGAATTAGTTGTTGCCACTGGCAACATTGCTTGACATCTCCAGTAGGGAGTTAAGAATGCTAAGTTTAAGAAAACAACTCAGCCATGTTCTTTGATCTTGCTTAGACAGCTTGCTGAGATATCTCTTCAAATATCTCTTTAAGTTGAGCAATTGGGCAATTTTCCCATTCCACTTGGAACCTCTATTTTGTCAAATTTACAGCTAAGATTTATTAAGAATTTACAATCTGTCAGAGTATACTAAGCACATTATATGCATTTAATTTTTACAGCAACCATATGAAGTAGGTACTATTTTGAACAGATAAAGAAACCGAAGCACAAAGAGGTTAACTTATAAAAGCTCACCCAGTTAGCAAGTAGAAGAGCTATGATTGGAATACAGGTTTGTCTCACTCCCAAGTCCTTACTCTTAACCTTTATGTACTTCTGCCTCTTGGGAGAGGTTCTTGGGTATTGACTCATCTGCCAGTGGAGTCAGGAGCATTGCCTTGCTTATCTTTTTATTTCAGGCACTTGGTAATACATGCTTATGAAAATTATTCTTATTTTTATAAGTAATATATTAAATGAACATCCCTAAAATTCCATCTGGTTTGTATTTGCTTACTTAGGTCATAAGCATGAGTCAAAGTTTAGGACATGCGTTGGAAAACATTTTCCCTAAAGGGTTGATGGCAAATATTTTAGGTTTTGTGAGTTATTATATGGTATTATAGGTAGAGTAATTGCCCTCCACCTCCTCCAAAGATGTCCATGTTCTAATTACTAGAACCTGGGAATATGTTTTGTCACATGGTAAAGGGAAACTAAGATTGCATGTGGAATTAAGGCTGCTAATCAGCTGACTTTACCATAGGGAGGTTATTCTGGATTATCTGGATTATATCAATTTAATCACAAAGGTCCTTAAAAGTTGAAGAAGGTGGCAGAAGATCAGAGTGATGTGATTTTGTGAGATGTGAGAAAGCCTCAACCTGCTTTTGCTGGCTTTGAAGATGAGGGAAGTAGTCATGAGTCAGCAAATGTGTCTGTCAAAGCTGGACAAGGCAAGGAGATTGAGTTTTCCCTATATCATCCAGAGAGAAATGCAGACCTTCTGATACATTGATTTTAGCCCAGTGGAACCTGTGTCAAACTTTAAGCCTGAAGAATTGCAAGATAATAAACATGTTGTTTTATGACACTAAGTTTGTGGCAAATTGTTACAGCAGCAATAGACAACTACATACCTACAGTCTCTGTTACAATTGCTCAAATCTTGCTGTAGGATGAAAGCAGTCACAGGCAATATGTAAAGACATAGGAGTGTCTGTGTTCAAATGAAACTATTGAACTGTTTACAAAAACAGGGTGGTCAACCAGATTTGGCATGTGAAATATAGTTTTCCAAACTTTGATTTGTGATTTAAGCAAAATTAAGTTTATTTTGTGGACAAAGATAAGGATGCCTATGATAACAGAATGAAGATCAGGGCAAATAACAATGAGAATTTTGTAGGTATATTGGAGAAGAAACTAGGAAAAACACTAGTATTTACTGAGCATCTATTATGCTACAGGTATCACTCTAGGTGTTTTGTTAGTATTTCCTTATCCAGATCTTGAAATAACATGGTAGAGTTTATATTATTACTCCAATTTTTACAAATGAGAAAACTGATTTCAGAGACTAAAACATTTAGGTTCACACACTAATAAGCTATGTTTTGAACTGAAGTCTGCATAGTTTCATGTTTTCACTTTTTCATACTGGGGGAAAGAATGGGTGTCTTACTTATTCCCCGTTTGTTCTTTTTGAGCTTCCACCACAGTATGATGTGCTGACTATGTGAACTAGGCTGAATTGGAGAGGTTTTATATTGAATACATTTTTTTTGGACTCAAATTCAGCTATAACATTCAGCATTTGCCTTCTCTTAGTTCTGCTAATGTTAGCAATTGTACTTCTTAAAGTCCTGTCCACTCTTCTAAGAAAAAGATGATTGATGGAAAGAACAGCAGCAGGTAATAGCTAATTTGATTTGAGTTTGAATATCTTATTGAAGTTAATGGTGTTATTCAAACAAATGACACAGTAGGTAAATTTTCAATTTGGAGTAGAGCATTTGAGTACATACTTAGCAAGGGATGTTTCTCCACATTTCTCTGATTATCTGATATAAAGAATTATCAATGCATCAATCTTAAGGACATAAGGTTATGGCAAGCAATGCTTAAACCTGAAGTGCTTTATCTTGGTTAGGTTTTTGAAAATCCGTCTAACTCTATGACAAGGGGAATTAATAAAATTAGAACTATTTTTCCTGGAAATAAAAGTTTTAAATATTTATCAGGCTCAGAAACCAGCAAAATAAAGAACTGATTAAATATCACAAATGAAACCACTTATGTATAGTGATAAAGTTTCCAACATATATGTTTCACAAGTATCTTAAGAAAGGATTAAACAGTGTTAAATAGATATTTGATTATAGGATATAATCAAAAAACACTCTCCAGGAGAAAAAAAGATGTGCAGTTTTTCTAAAATGTATTGGCTAGTGGTTACTAGCTTCATAGAGCATCTTGAGGAACTGGTATTTCACAAACCACCCTTTGGGAAATGTGGAGGAAATGGCATGGCAAATGCACAGAGGCATGAAATTGCCTGGCATGCCTGGGGACCAATCAGTAGTTCACCATGGCTGTGGTGTGTGGAGGGAGATAAAGCAGGGATCAGATAACAGAGACCATTGTTAATAGTTTGGCCTTTATCCTAGACAATGAGGGCAATTGGAAAAGCTAAGAAGAGTGAAACAATGACCAAATTTTATGCTTTAGAAAGATTACTCTGACTTTGGTGCAGAGATTATATTTGAAGGACTGAGAATTGGAGGAAGCCAGGATGACCAGTTTGGATGGAAGACTAAACCAACATAGTAAAGACACATTCTCACTGGCTGGACTAGAAAGGAGGGGAAGATGTTAAGTAGGTGTGTTCTGCAAGACTTGGTGACTGGAAGGGAAGGAGGAAGCAGAGTCTGAGTTGACTTCCATGTTTCTGGTTTAGATGACTGTGGTATGGGAGTGCCATTCACCTAGATAAGGACTGCAGGAGGGAGTGCAGGGTTTGAGGGAGAGGCAATGAGTTCAGTGTAGGATATACTGTCTTTATAGCTCTCCTAGGTCTCCTTGTAGAGCTAGTTAACAAGTAATTACCATCTTGTTTGGTGTCCTGCTGTTTTCTAAAGGTCTCTGGCTTTAGTTTTCTAGCCAGCTTTTCTGTCTTTGGATTATTTTCCTTAAATTTCTCTACTGTGGTATGAATGATCTTAAAAAAGAGGCTTTCATTTACTGAGGATGTAACATAGCCAGACACCATGCTAAAACACTACTTAAACATAAGATCATTACTTTCATTTAAACTTCTGAACATCTGCATGTATTAGGTATTATTATACCCATTTTATGAGTAAAAAATTGAGAAAAGAAGACTTCAGGGAACTTGCTCATGTTCACACAATTATAAAGTGGCAGAGGCCAGGTGTGGTGGCTCATCCCTGTAATCTCAGCACTTTGGGAGGCTGAAACAGGCAGATAACTTGAGATCAGGAGTTCGAGACCAGCCTGACCAAGATGGAGGAAACCCCATCTCTACTAAAAATACAAAATTAGCTAGGCGTGGTGGTGCATGCCTATAATCCCAGCTACTTGGGAGGCTGAGGCAGGAGAAGCACTTGAATCTGGGAGGCAGAGGTTGTGGTGAGCCAAGATTGCGCCATTGCACTCCAGCTTGGGCAACAAGAGCAAAACTCCCTCTCAAAGACAAAAAAAATAAAAACAATAAAGTGGCAGTGTCGGGATGCCAACTAGATTTTTATACTAAATGGGTGTGCATATCAGGTCCCTCCGTGTCAAGCTCTTATCCAGGGATCAAGTTTTCACTGGTCTTACTTAGCAGAATGGATGGCTCCAGGCTATGTATACTGGAAAATCTTGGATGATATCCTCCCCAAATTCTCACCTCATTCTTTTTTATATTATTGCTGGTACAGTGCTTGTTATTCTTCTTCCAGTGTGCTTCCCATTTACTCAGACAGAGAGACTCTCTCTAAATCTTATATTGTCCCCAGAGGGCAGCACAGAGTTCTGTATACATGCTCTATACGTTTCAATATTTTTACTCTATTCTTACCTCAAGGTTTACTCTGAATTAGGTAGTGTATTAGGGTTCTCTAGAGGGACAGAAATAATAACAGATGTATATATAAATTGGAGTTTATTAAGGAGTTTTAACTCACATGATCACAAGGTCCCACAATAGGCAGTCTGCAGGTTGAGGAGCAAGGAAGCCAGTCTGAGTCCCAAAGGCAAAGAACTTGGAGTCTGATGGTCAAGGGCAGGAATCATCTAGCATGGGAGAAAGATGTAGGCTGGGAGGCTAAGCCAGTCTAGTCTTTTCACATTCTTCTCCCTGCTTTTATTCTGGCAGTGCTGGCAGCTAATTAGATTGTGCCCACTCAGGTTGAGGGTGGGTTTGCCTTTCCTAGTCCACTGACTCAAATATTAATCTCCTTTGGCAGTACCCTCACAGAAACACCCAGCAACAATACTTTGTGTCCTTCAAGCCAATCAAGTTGACACAGTATTAACCACTACAGGTGGAATCTCTGCCCAAGTGGATGTTTCCCGTATACCTAGGATATTGGGACTAGACCATGCCAATGGGTAGTGATGGGATAAATGGTCCTGGAAAACCAACAGAAATATTTTGGTAAAGTTCTAAGAAATATGGGGAGGTCTTTCAGCACATTCTTTTTCTATCCTGTACCATTTCTTTTTGTGTGTCAATATTTCTTTTTTTTTTTCCTCTCTCTGTCTAGTTAAGAGGGAGCATTAGAAATTTTCTTTAACTGAATTTGGCCTCATCGTCTTTCCTCATGTGGGTGAAGTGTAATGAATAAGGTAATAGATGTGAATCAAACAGCTTATATTTAAAGCCTTGTTAAACCCACTTGCCAGTTGTGTGTTCTCAGGCAATGACCTACCGGTATTAGCTTCTCTTTCCTTGTCTGTTAAATGGGTATGGTGGCACCTTCCTGCCTCCCTTGCAGAGTTACGATAAAAACCAGATGCTTTAAAGGGTATGAAAATCTTTTATGGATTTGAAAACACTCTGTTCCTCCTGAAGACTGTGGGAAAGTGCCTTAGGAAAAGATTGCAGTACCATGGCCCCAGGGAACAAAAAGAGTAATGGAATGCTTGAGAACAAACATGAAATTACTCCATACATCAATGAGGTCATGTGGAAACTGATTCTGAGGGCAGCTTTCACCACACAAAATCCTCTGGATATTTATATACTAACTTTTGTAAGGGCAAGCAAAATGGTCTTGAGGAACAATCAAGAACTTTGCTCCAGAGTTGGATTTGAATACCAATATCCAGGCTGTGTGAAAACTGACTAACCCTCAGCGGTTCCGTCTCCTCTATGTTAAAACCACTGTTTAAATATATATATTTATTTGTTTACTTATTATCTGTCACTTTCGCCGACAATGTAAGCACCAAGATGGCAGGAATTTTTGTCTCTTTTTGTTCACTGTTGTGAATAAAATCTAGACTAATGCTTACAACATAGTAGGTATTCAATCAATATTTGTTGAGTGAATGAATTAATTCAATTTATTACTCATATTAATGCTGTGAGATAGGTATTATTTAAGGTTAAGTGACTTGCTTACATTCTTTCAGCTAATTAGAATAGGAGAGACTTTGAAATCAGATCTTTTTGACTCCAAAGCTTATGCTGGTTTCAACATATCAACTGCCTCCTCATCAGTAACTATTATAAATAAAGTGGAAAGTGTAAGGTGTCATAAGAAGCATAAAGGTATAGTGTTAGGGAATACTTGAAGAGGCATAAAGTAGCTTTCTTTCTACTATAACCTTCTGAGAGGCAATTTGGTGTAGAAAGAAAGGCCCTGGCTCTTTGAGCAGACAAACTTGGATATGAATTCTGGTTCTGCTCTGTGTTAGCTGGGTCATCTCGGAGAAGTTCCCTACTGTTCCTCTCCTCAACTTTTCTATCATTAAATGGTTATAATACTTTACATTTGGAGTTACTGGAAGGAGTAGATGACATAATATTTGTAATACACTACCATGTAGGAGGAGATTAATAAGTGGCTTCTCATCCTAATGGCATTTCTATCTGCACCTTACAGCTTAGCACTTGGTTATTCTGTAAGAGCTTTCATGTGTGTTATTATTGTCTCCACAACAAGATTCTAAGCTCCTTTAATATAGAAGCAATATCTTAAATTACTTCTCTATATCAAATGACACTTACTAGGGCTTATGATAGTGCCTCCATACTTCTCTTGAGGGGAAACTTCTTTGATGTTTTTTCTGAATCCTGGGAGAATCCCTGGCAGTGGAGATGAAGAGATACTGACAGGTCAAGTTACTTCTAATACATTTTGGGGTGGAAGATGGATATCACCTTCCAGGTTGAAGGTCAATTATGTTAAACCTCAAGATTAACCAATAGAACAAGGTCAACATATCTGTAAACTGAAATAAGACAACACTCTTGTACAGATATTTTCAGTTGCTATTTTGATTTTCTTTTCTATTTTTTTTCTGCCTCCAAACAAATGCCATTACCAGAATCAGAGTTGCTAGAAAATGAAAACTAGGAATTTGTTCTTTGAACTAATGTTATATATTTAAAAACTAAAATGGATTTGTCAGGTACTTTAAGGATCAGATTTCTAGATTGTTTTTTGATAATCTAAACTTCATAACTTGTAAAAAATCTATTTATACAAGAGGCTCAGTGGCCTCTGGGAAAGCCTTGAAAATGAATTTCAGCAAAGCAGAATATTGTATAAATAAATCTCTTAATGTGTGAATTCTAAAGAGATGGTGGTGAAATGGGAAATACACATTTGTTATTAACAACTGGGGTTAGAAAGGCATTTTGATTTACAACAAAGGCGGTTTGCAATTTCACTTTCCACTGGATAGGCAGAAAATGGGCTCTGCCTCATTACATTGTAAGATTAGTATTTGTGCTGAATCCCCAGCCAAGTGAACAAAGTAAGTCGTAGAAGGTTGAATTGTTGGGTGTCTTTCTAGGAAGTCACCGGCTTTCAGCTTACATGGAGTACACTGTTCATGCCTCCCATTTCTTGCCTTACTTGTTTATTTCTTTTCCTCCTTAGAAATTCAGTTGTGACTAAGTAAATGGACATTTCAGATTTACTCAAAATACCAAGTCAACTTTACTTGTTTAGAGGCAAAGGTGAATTCTGCTCCTTTGTCCATCTCTAGTCAGCTTTCATGACTAGCAAATCTAAACTTTCCAGACAGAACATGGTAGGGTGGGGAAAACCCAGACACTGCTGCAAATTTCCATTCCTATATGGCCAGTTGTTGGATCCGTCATTAGTTGCTATGTAACAAATCACTCCCAACATCAGTAACTTAAAAGTAACTATCTGTTGAAGTCCTGAGTTTGTAGGTCAGCAATTTGGGCTAGGATTGGTTGGGTAGGGCCAGGCTTGGCTGATCTTGTCTGTACTCTGTCATGCAAATGTGGGTAGCAGCTTTGGCTGTTCCAAGATAACTGAATGAGACAGCTTGTGCTAGCTTCGTGTGGTCTCCCATTATTCATCAGAAAAGCCTAGACTTATGCATGACGGCTATGGAGAGGGTCCGAGAGAGTAAAGTCACTTGTGGTTCAAGCTCAGAACTTGCATAATGTCATGTTCATTTTATACTATTACCCAGGACAAGTCACTAGCTCGGGCAGGTTTCTTTCTTTTTCTTTTTCTATTTCTTTAGATGCAGTTTCACTCTTGTTGCCCAGGCTAGAGTGCAATGGCACCATCTTGGCTCACTGCAACCTCTGCCTCCCATGTTCAAGCAATTCTCCTGCCTCAGCCTCCTGAGTAGCTCGTATTACAGGCGCCTGCCACCAAGCCTGGCTCATTTTTGTATTTTTAGTAAAGACAGGGTTTCACCACTTTGGTCAGGCTGGTCTTAAACTCCTGATCTCAAGTGATTCTTCCTCCTCAGCCTCCCAAAGTGCTGGGATTACAGGTATGAGCTACGGCACCCAGCTGCCTAGGCGGATTTAAAGGGGAAGAAATATATTCTACAAGTTAATGGAAGAAGCTGCAAATGATTGAGGCAATTTTTGTAACCTATGATAGATGTTCTTTGTGGTTTTATTTGCTTTAAGGATTTGCTTCTAACCATTTAAAATCCATTATATTGTTCTGTGCTTAAAGGAACTCTCCTATGGAGTAACTGTATTAAGCTTCTTACTCATTCCTGGGTCTTGTTTCAGATACCTAGCTGCCTCGGCAACAACCCCTGCTTACTCTTTGTTTCTCATATACTGTACAGAGGACTTATATAAACTGGATCTCAGAAATAATCAGTATGAACCCAGATAAGTAAATTAAGCTAGAATAACATCATTAGATTCTGAAGCACTTTGTCTTTTATTTTCTCTCCTATCCTCACAACAATCCTGTCATCTAGGCAGGGATTCACTCTTTGTCCTGATACAGAAACTGAGGCTCAGAGAATTTAAATGATTTCTGTGAGTCCCCATGACTGTATGAGTGATAGAGTTGAGATTTGAACTCAGGTTATCTGAAGGTAAATCCATCTCTTAATTTATTGTGCACGTTGTCTCTAGCTGGTTGGCTGGCTTCAGACTGATGTTAGACCAACTTGCCTTCCTCTCTTGGGCATAAATAATCTAGTATAGCATTTCTTAAACTAGAACTTTGGGCCCTAGGTGATAAGGGATAGCAATAGCCTGGCCACAGAGGCATGAACAAAGAACATCGTAAAGTATGGGGATATTCAAGGAGCAGTCCAGATCTCTGAGTTTCCCCTTCATTCTCCCGGGCCCAAGAGATCTGCACTCTTTGGGCAGATAGGGATTACAGTGCTGGGATTACAGGTGTGAGCCACTGTGCCTGGCCCCTTCATCCTTTCTTGACTTTAATTTTCCTTTGCCCTCCTAAATTATAAGGCTTTCAAGGTGAATAATGATGGTAGGAGGCGGGGGGCATGGTGATACGCAACTTGAAAACCATTGAGAGCAACTGCTTTAGTTTTATATTGGAAAAAATCTAAAGAGGTCACCTGGTGCCTGTGGAGTCTTTCTGTAACTCTCAGAGCTCTGATAACCTCAGGCACAGCATTAGGGCAGTGGAGGAACATAAGCTTGTGAGTCAGACACATGAGCTAAAATTTCTATTCCTCCATTTACTGCTCAGTGTCCCCATTTGTAAAATGGCACCAGTTATATCTACTATATCAGCTTATTTAATAAATAAAATGAGATAATGTATTTAAAGGTCATCATATAGAGTAAATGTTAAATAATTTTGTATGCTCCTTAATTGAGGGATGCATTCATATATTATAGACCTTTATTTCTATAATTCTTTTAATTCTAGCTCAAGTTGCACACAAACTAGTTAAAAATGTGGGTTTTCTCTTCTTTCTTTACTTAACTCATTTTCTATTTTAACCTGAAGACATAATAAATTCAGTTTGACCCAACATATTCAATTAACATACCTACTACATCAGGCATTGTGTTAGGTACTAGGCACTTAGTAGAAACATAGCAAAATGACTAAGATACATCTTTGTCTCTAGGCTTCAAGCTTCTCATAGTCAAGGAGAGGAGATGTGAACAAAAGGGCCGTATTATAGGATAGACTATCGTGTCTGAAGGTGGTTCCTTCCAGTGGGTTTGTGCTCTTGCTGACTTCAAGAATGAAGTCACGCCACGGACCTTCACGGTGAGTGTTACAGCTCTTAAAGATGGCACGGACCCTAAGTGTGAGCAGCAGTAAGATTTATTGTGAAGAGCAAAAGAACAAAGCTTCCACACTGTGGATGGGGACCCAAGTGGTTGCGATTGCTGGCTGGTGTGGCCAGCTTTTATTCCCTTATTTGTCCCCTCCCATGTTCCACTTTTGTCCTATCAGAGTGCCCTTTTTTAATCCTCCCATGGTTGGCTAATTTTAGACTCCTGCTGATTGGTGTGTTTTACAGAGTACTGATTGGTGCATTTTACAATACTCTTGCTGGCTACAGAGCACTGATTGGTGCATTTTTACAGAGCGCTGATGGTGCATTTTTCAATCCTCTTGCTAGCTAAAGAGCACTGATTGGTGTGTTTTACAATCCTGGCTACAGAGCACTGATTGGTGCATTTTACAATCCTCTTGTAAGATAGAGAAGTTCTCCAAGTCCCCACTCGATCCAGGAAGTCCAACTGGCTTCAACTCTCAATTCCCCCTGTAAATAGGACACCCCAACTGCTGTTGGGAATTGGGCGATGACCACTCTAGCTACATCCTGCTGGATAGGGGCAAAGAAGGGACCCTGCAGTTGTAGTGTCCTCCAGAGGGTAAATCTCTAGGCCCATTAAAGGGCCAGTGGGTTGGTCCGGGGTCCTCGGTAGAAGTTGTGAGTTTAGTTCATTTGGGGTTCCATTTGTAAGACCATCTGTAGCTTGATGTCCTTGATCCTGGAGAAAACAAATTTGACAAGGAGGTTGAAAATACAGGGCCCAAAGTTGAGTAATAGCAGATGGCTGTCATGGGACCTAGAAAGGGGAGAAGCCATGTTGCCCAACTCTAGAGGTTTGTATAAGATTTTGAAAGGTGTTGTCTGATATCAGAAGCCTTCTCCTGTAAATGCCGGGCAGCGCCTCCTACTATCCCTGACTGGTTAGTGTAAAAACAACACTTTTCCCCTAAGAAGGTGCAAAGTCCTCCTTTCTCAGCAGTGAGGAGGTCTAGGTCTTGGCAGTTTAGGAGAGTCACTGCTGCCAAAGAGTCTATTTGGGATTGTAGAGTAAGGATAGACTTTGTTATTTCTCACAAACTGAGAAATCCTTTGAGAGTATGTGGTAGTAGGATAGTGAAGTGGAAAAACCTGCTATTCCAGTTCCTGTAGCAGTGGCCATTCCTAACCCTATAAGTAGGGGCATTAATTGTATGGTCCTGCACTGATGGATTTGAGCTTTGAGGGGCACTGATAGGGTCTGATTTCCTGGGGCAATGTCAATGTTGGGACTGAGGAAGACTAAGGTGCAGGTGCCTGTCCAGTTGGTGGGGAGGCAGATAAAGGTTGAAGTTCCACATAAGAAGAATATGCCTTGGCTGGGTAGACAGAACTGGTTGTGTATATTAAAAAGGTATGTGAGTTTGTTTTCATTTTCCCATCCTCCTAGAGTGCTTGCCAAGGTAGCTCTGGTGAGTGGCTGGAAAGGGATGTTGGGAGCAAAATGAGTGGCTCCCTGTGTTCTGTTTTCCCATTGGAAAAAAAGTGGTTTTGTATCTACTAGGAACCATTCAAGACAGTAATTGAAAGAGGGAATGAGAAGGTATTCACTAGTGGTGGGGACGCTGCTGCAAGTGGTCCAGGGGTGAATGGTCATGCAAGGAGTATGTTTTCCCTTACAAAACCTGGACTGTTTGTTAAGCACGGAGGAGGTGATGATTTTTGCAGGCCCTGAGAAGCAGACAAGCCATCTGAATGGAGCTGTTTGGCTGACTCGGAAGTCACTATGATCAGCTGGGGCTTGAAGTTGTAAGGTGTAATTACTCTGATGGGACAGTGTGATAACGAGTTACGTTGGAGGCATAAAGGGGCTTGGAAAGTTAAGATGGTATTCTTGGTTACAGGCCCATGTATGGGCTTTTCATTGCTCATGTAATAGGTGAAGTTGGAAATGTAAGCGCGTAAAAGCTGGATGGCGCATCCTGTTGGGGTTTTTTTGGTCCTATGAGAGATGGGGAAGTCTAACTGCCAGTCCTCTCTGGGATAGTGCCCTATTCTTTTTTCCCCCAGAGGGGACTTATGATGGACCAAGGGATTATTCCTTTGGCACACCTCACAGGCTTTGACTACTTGTTGGATGATCCAGAGGAGATTTTTCCCTGTAAATAGGGATTTGATCATTTGATGAGTGTTCTCAACACCCATATGAAAAGTTTGGTGAAGGATCTTAAGTATTTTCCTCTGGCTGGCTTCGGGTATGAGTATCTTTCCCTCTTCTGTCATTAACCACCCCAAGGGGAGAAAACTATTCCTTGAAAGTCTCCATTCTGTTTTGGTCAGGGAATACTGGGGCTTAATCTTTTGGAGAGCATTGTTCGATACCAAGGGTCCTTCCATAGGTATTTCTAATGGGAGGTTCACCTGGCAGCAATTTTGCCCTCAGCGTCTGCCCAGTGGTTTCCTTCTGCCTTTTCTCTTTCACCTTTTTGATGGTTTTGGCAGTGTAAGACTGCCACCTCCTTGGGTTTTTGCACTGTGTGCAATAACTCCATGATTTTCTTGTGGCATTTAATGAGGGTTCCCCCAGAGGTTAGGAACTCCCTTTCTTTCCATTTTGCAGCATGGGCAGGTAGGATTAGATAAGCATACTTGCTGTCTGTATACGCATTTATTCTTTTTTCCTTTCCCAGTTATAAGGCTCGGGTAAGCACCACTTGTTCTGCTAACTGGGCGCTGGTCCCTGGGGGAAGAGGCTTACTTTCAAGTACTGTTACATCACTAACTATGGCATAACCTGCCCTTATCATCCCATTTTCCACAAATGAACTTCCATCAGTACATAGGTTAAGGTCAGGATGAGCTAAGGGGACTTCTAAGAGGTCATCTCGGAAGGCATAAATCTGGGCTAAAATTTGTTGGCAGTCATGCTCGATTGGTTCCCCATCCTCTGGGAGAAAAGTGGCAGGGTCGAGAGCTGCACACATGTGTGTCCAAAGCACCAGTCCCTCAAGGAGTAGCACCTGGTATCTAAGCAGGCAACTGTCTGATAGCCATAAACTTCCTTTGACACCTGGTATGCCATTTACATCATGAGTAGTCCAGACAGTGAGATCCTTTCCTTGTATTATTTTGATAGCCTCTGATACTAAGATGGCCACCACCTCAACTACCTGCAAACAGTGAGGCCAACCTTTTGCTACTACATTAATTTCCTTACTTAGGTATGACACTGGTTGTAGGGTTGTCCCAAGAGTCTGAGTAAGGACTCCAAGAGCTGTTCTTGCTCTCTCTGTGATGTATAAAGAGAAGTTTTGTCCTGTGGGAAGGCTTAAGGCTGGAGCTTGTACTAGGGCCTGCTTTAAGGTTTTGAAGGCTGTTTCTGCCTCTGGTTCCCATTCTACTAGATGAGTATTTGCCCTCTGGGTCTCCTTGATTAGAATATAGAGTGGCCTGGCCATCTTGCTGTATCAGGGGATCCATAGTCGGCAAAAGCTGGTGATGATCCCAAGGAACACTGGCAACTGTTTAAATGTCTTAGGGGAAGGACAAGCCAGTATAGGCTGTATTCATTCTTTGCTGAGGGCCCTGGTTTCTCTGGCTAAGATTAGGCCTAGATATTTGACTTGTTGTAGGCAGAGCTAGGCCTTCAATTTAGATTTCTTGTACCCTTGATTAGCTAGAAAGTTCAAGAGATCTAGGGTAGCCTGCTGGCATGAGGCTTCTGAATTGGTAGCCAAAAGCAAATCACCCACATACTTAAGGACCAGAGTGCCTGGACTTGAGAAGTGGCTTAGATCTTGGGCCAGTGCCTGACCAAACAGATGAGGGCTATCCCTAAATCTTTGAGGCAAGAGCATCCACATAAGTTGGGATGTGTGGTCTTTGGGATCCTTAAAGGCAAAGAGAAACTGGGAGTCAGAGTGAAGGGGAATGCAGAAGAAGGCAACCTTGAGGTCCAGAACAGTGAACCATTCTGCTTCCTCTGGTATTTGAGAGAGCAGGGTATAGGGGTTGGATACAACTGGATATAGAGGAATTACTTCCTCATTGATTAGTCTAAGATCTTGTACTAGACTCCACTGACCATTTGGTTTTTGTACTCCTAGAATTGGGGTGTTACAGGCATTGTTGCATTTTCTTACTAAGCCTTGAACTTTTAAATGTCTAACAATATCCAGTAATCCTTTATGAGCTTCAGGCCTTAAGGGATATTGCCTTTGATAAGGAAAAGCAGTGGGGTCTTTTACCCTGATTTTGGCTGGGCAGGCATTTATTGCCCTTGTGAATTGTCCTTCCAATGCCCAGACTTCAAGGTTGATTCCTTCCTCAAGTAGGGGACAACAAATGGGTAACTTGTTCCCCATATTCATGTAGATAATAGCTCCGGCCTTGGCTAACACACCCCTCCCTAATAAAGGTGTGGGACTTTCAGGCATAACAAGAAAGTTATATGAAAAGAGCAAAGTCTCCCAATTACGACTGAGGAGGTTGGTGAAATACCTAGTTACAGGCTGTCCCAGGATTCCTCGGATGGCAACAGACCTTGAGAACAGCCATCCAGGACAGGAGTTTAACACTGAGAAGGCTGCACCAGTGTTCAGGAGGAAACCAATTTCCTGGCCCTCAATGGTTAAACTTATCTAGGCCTCAGTGAGTGTGGTGACATGAGCTGGCGCTTGCCTGGGGCACCCTCAGTCCTGTTGTTGGATCATCTGGTTAGGGGCTTCTGTCCCAGAGAACCTTTGTCTTCTGGGGCAGTGCGCCTTCCAGTGATTGCCTTGGCATAGTG
>NW_012105498.1:374468-378590 GCF_000951045.1 Mandrillus leucophaeus | reverse complement strand
AGGGGATCCATAGTCGGCAAAAGTTGGTGATGATCCCAAGGAACACTGGCAACTGTTTAAATGTCTTAGGGGAAGGACAAGCCAGTATAGGCTGTATTCATTTTTTGCTGAGGGCCCTGGTTTCTCTGGCTAAGATTAGGCCTAGATATTTGACTTGTTGTAGGCAGAGCTAGGCCTTCAATTTAGATTTCTTGTACCCTTGATTAGCTAGAAAGTTCAAGAGATCTAGGGTAGCCCGCTGGCATGAGGCTTCTGAATTGGTAGCCAAAAGCAAATCACCCACATACTTAAGGACCAGAGTGCCTGGACTTGAGAAGTGGCTTAGATCTTGGGCCAGTGCCTGACCAAACAGATGAGGGCTATCCCTAAATCTTTGAGGCAAGAGCATCCACATAAGTTGGGATGTGTGGTCTTTGGGATCCTTAAAGGCAAAGAGAAACTGGGAATCAGAGTGAAGGGGAATGCAGAAGAAGGCAACCTTGAGGTCCAGAACAGTGAACCATTCTGCTTCCTCTGGTATTTGAGAGAGCAGGGTATAGGGGTTGGATACAACTGGATATAGAGGAATTACTTCCTCATTGATTAGTCTAAGATCTTGTACTAGACTCCACTGACCATTTGGTTTTTGTACTCCTAGAATTGGGGTGTTACAGGCATTGTTGCATTTTCTTACTAAGCCTTGAACTTTTAAATGTCTAACAATATCCAGTAATCCTTTATGAGCTTCAGGCCTTAAGGGATATTGCCTTTGATAAGGAAAAGCAGTGGGGTCTTTTACCCTGATTTTGGCTGGGCAGGCATTTATTGCCCTTGTGAATTGTCCTTCCAATGCCCAGACTTCAAGGTTGATTCCTTCCTCAAGTAGGGGACAACAAATGGGTAACTTGTTCCCCATATTCATGTAGATAATAGCTCCGGCCTTGGCTAACACACCCCTCCCTAATAAAGGTGTGGGACTTTCAGGCATAACAAGAAAGTTATATAAAAAGAGCAAAGTCTCCCAATTACGACTGAGGAGGTTGGTGAAATACCTAGTTACAGGCTGTCCCAGGATTCCTCGGATGGCAACAGACCTTGAGAACAGCCATCCAGGACAGGAGTTTAACACTGAGAAGGCTGCACCAGTGTTCAGGAGGAAACCAATTTCCTGGCCCTCAATGGTTAAACTTATCTAGGCCTCAGTGAGTGTGGTGACATGAGCTGGCGCTTGCCTGGGGCACCCTCAGTCCTGTTGTTGGATCATCTGGTTAGGGGCTTCTGTCCCAGAGAACCTTTGTCTTCTGGGGCAGTGCGCCTTCCAGTGATTGCCTTGGCATAGTGGACATGGGTGACGGGGCAGCTTGTTTCTCACTGGACAATCTTTTTAAAGGTGTCCCTGTAAACCACACTGATAACAAGCCCTACCAGGTGATTGGCCTGTTCCATTTTCTGTCCTCTCTGAACCACCAAGGTTTGTTTGTCTGAGGGTTATGACTAAAATTGCAGCCTTTCTTTTATCTCACTTTTCCTTTTCGGCCTATTCCTCTTGGTCCCTATTATAGAACACGGAGGTTGCCAGGTTTAATAATGCCTCCACATTTTGTTCAGGGTCCAGGCTAGCTTTTGGAGCTTTCTCCTGATATCTGTAGCTGATTGGGTAACAAACCTATCTTTTAGGATCAATTGACCCTTGAGTGAGTCGAGTGACAGGGGAGTATATTTTCTTAAGGCCTCCCATATCTGCTCAAGGAAGGTAGTAGGATTTTCCTCCTTTCCCTGAGCAATGGTGGACATCATTGAATAATTCATGGACTTTTTCCTAATTCTCCTTAGTCCTTCTAGAGCACAGGTCAACAGATGTTTGTGACTCCAGTCCCCATGATTTGATTTGAGTCTAGGTCCCAGTTGGGATCCGTACTGGGGACGGCTTGCTGACCGGTAGGGAATTTGTCCCTTTCTTTGGCTGTCATTCTATCATTTACTTGACTAAGATACCAGGTATCTCCAAACTCTTGAGCTGCAACTAAAGCCACGTTCTTTTCATTAAAGGCCAGGGTTTGATCTGACAATAACATGACATCTCTGCAAGTGAAGTCGAAGGTTTGCCCTAGACCCTGTAGGACATCTATATACCTATCAGGATCATCTGAAAACTTCTCCAGGACTATCTTGATCTGCTTTAAATCAGAGAGGGAGAAGGGGACATGTACCCAGGTTGGGCCAAATTCCCTTCCCCCTACAGCTTGAAGGGGACATAACCGATAGCCTGAGGGTTTTTGTGGTCCCTTGGAGATTTCTTTGCTTGTTTCCTTCCGGGTGGAGGAGATTAGAGGAGGCTTATCATTAATAGGAAGGGGAGCTGTAGGAAGGCTAGGATGTGGAGGTAAGCTGAGAAGTCCTCCTGTGGTATGTAGATTACAAGCTTTGCATAGTTGTGGATTATCCTTCAATGAAAAGAAGGCTTGGACATAAGGTAAAAGGTCAAGCTGCAGGGCAGTATTGTAATTTATACTTCCCTCAGGAGGCCATTTTTCCCCATCAGAGAGAGAATATTGGGGCCAGGCCTTAGTGCAGAAAAAAAATAAGCCACTTCTTTTTCAGGGTTTGCAGGTCAAATTGGTCCCAATGGCTTAGAATGCATTTCAAGGGTGAGCTTGTTGATGCCTGAGTGTTTCCCATCTGAAAGAAAAAACTGCCCCACGGTTTTGGTTTGTTTGTTTGTTTGTTTTTCCCCTGCCCAAGAACCTGCAATGTCCCTGGACGCTGCTGTTTGGAATAGTCATGCTCACTGAAGCAACAGTGGAAACACTAGTTTTCCTCCTAGACCACAAAAAGGAGGATCGAGGAAGGTCAGATTTAGTGGCCCTTACCAACACATTCTCGAAAATGTGCACCCTTGCCTTTCCTCTTAGACCACGAAAAGGACCAAGAAAAATTGGATTTAGTGGCCCTTTCCAATGCATTCTCGAAAACCTGTTAGTTAGAGTCCTAAGCATCTTCTCCTCTTGGTATTGGGACCTTACCTTTGTCCTACAAAGATGATATGCCTCAAAATGGAGTGGAGGGCCGTACCCTGAGGGAGGGAAGGGCTCTCCAGGGTTGGAAGAATGACACCTTTTGTCCTCACTTCTTATCATATGAATAGGAAAGATATTCCCCTAATTTTGGAGTCAGTAATTTCTGAGGCTCCCCATATCCTAGCTTTGGGAATAGCCTTTGTTAGACCTGCTAGTCTGAGGATGCATTCTAAAATTCCAGATAGTCCCCTGCCAATGGGGCTTCAGGCAAAAAGTATGTCTTTGTGATTGGTAAGGTCGGGTGGCTAAGAAAGGAAACAGAGTCTTGAAATTTATACTAGAAATCATTCTTATAGGGGAAACTAGAAGAGCACCAGGGACAGGAAGTGGTTTTTAGAAGCAGGTCTAGCCTCCGAGAAGAGAGGTGGGAGGAAGTTTGTCTGACAGGTGTTAGGACACAGTGAGCAAGGGTCAGGATAGATAGGATAGATGGGTGAGTCTCACTTGGGTGATTTAACTTTGAGAGTTCTGCTCATGGCTGCAGGGTCAACCAACTTTTTGTCGAGATTCTGGAGCTGAATGGCTTTCTTCTCTGTCAACCCTCATCTCAGCCCAGAAGTACAGGAAAAGTGGAAGCTGGTTCCAGACAAACCAATGTTCCCGACTCTGAAGAGTTGGGGGTTGTTAGAGAGTCCTCTCCCAGAAAGCCTGACACCGTGTCTTTAGTCCAGTGGCTGCACTGCTTGCCTTTAACTGGCCGACAGGTGCCCGCTGTTTAGCCCCCAAATTCTAAGGAAAAATAGGACAGAATATCAAGTGAAAAGGGTCTGATGGTACTCACTGCAAGGCAATATTCTGGATGAGCCTCCAAGATGTGTCTGGAGTTGGTTCCTTCTGGTAGGATCGTGGTCTTGCTGACTTCAAGAATGGAGCCGCGGACCTTTGCAGTGAGTGTTACAGCTCTTAAAGATGGCACAGTCCCAGAGAGTGAGCAGTAGCAAGATTTATTGTGAAGAGCAAAAGAATAAAGCTTCCACAGGGTGGAAGGGGACCTGAGTGGGTTACCACTGCTGGCTGGGGTGGCCAGCTTTTATTCCCTTATTTGTACCCTCCCATGTTCTACTTT
>NW_012105498.1:369892-370253 GCF_000951045.1 Mandrillus leucophaeus | reverse complement strand
GCCATTTAAAATCCTCTTAGCAGAGAAATCTACTCTTTCTTAATGTTGGAATTTAAAATGGGTACTTTCTGTGCAGCATGACCGTGCTTCTATTTTGAATAATGCTTTAAACATCCCCCAAGTGTCAATAACTAAACATATTAGACTTTACTTTCAGCCAGGCACAGTGGCTCACACCTGTAATCCTAGCATTTTGGGAGGCTGAGGTGGGTGGATCACCTGAGGTCGGGAGTTTGAGACCAGCCTGGCCAACATGGTGAAACCCTGTCTCTACTAAAAATACAAAAATTAGCCAGGCATGGTGGCAGGTGCCTATAATCCCAGCTACTCAGGAAGCTGAGGCAAGAGAATCACTTGAACC
>NW_012105498.1:368773-369842 GCF_000951045.1 Mandrillus leucophaeus | reverse complement strand
CTGATTGGTGCATTTTACGAGCCTCTTGCCAGCTACAGAGCACTGATTGGTGCATTTTACAATCCTAGCTACAGAGTGCTGATTGGTGCATTTTACAATCCTCTGTAAGACAGAGAAGTTCTCCAAGTCCCCGCTTGACCCAGGAAATCCAGCTGGCTTCATCTCTGACTCTGATACAAATGGAAATAGACCATTCAACAAAGAACAGGATGAGTTAGTTGACTTTAATACTTGGGATGTGATGTAGAGAAAAAAGATCAAAAGAGAAAAGGCAAAAGACAAGAACTAAAACTGAAATTTTATGTTTTAGTAAGTCTGAGTAAGTCCTAATCTTGGAGGTCTTCTCCATTATCATGGATTTATCATCTACACATTAGGAACTGTGAAATTTATATCTCCAAACCTAATCTTTGTTTTGTGTCCTAAAATATAATGTAGAATTGCTTTCTCACATTTGTCTCAAACTCAAATATCTTAAACTCAACATGTCCATAATTGAACTTATCTTCTGCAACCCCAAACTTTTCATACTCATAGTTTTCCTCATCTCAGTTACTGACGTCTTCCTTTCAATAGCTCATGCCAAACACCTTGAAGTAATCTTTGACTTGTGTTATTCTCTCTCTCTCTCTCTCTCTCTCTCTCTTTTTATATACCACATTAAATTCAACAGATAATCCTTTTGGCTCTACCCTCAAAATAAATAGAGTTCTATAAATTCTCACCAGCTTTATTCTCTATCAGAAACTTGTGTCTGGATTACTGCAAATCTTCTAACCAGTCTCCCATCTTCCACACTTTTCTCCTCCTTTTTTGGTCTATTCTCAATGCATGGCCAGCTAAGTTAGCTTATGTTACTTTTTTTTTTTTTTTTTTTTTTTTTTTTTTTTGCTCAAAATCATGGAACAGATGCTCTTTTTATCCAGAGTAAAATCTAAAGTCCTTACACTGGCTTTTCAGACGCTATGTGATCTGGCTTTCTACTACCTCTCCAACCTCATGTCCTTCTACTCTGCCCTTCATTCTTGTATTAGGGTTCTCCAGAGGGACAGAACTAATAGGAGATATA
>NW_012105498.1:357789-359333 GCF_000951045.1 Mandrillus leucophaeus | reverse complement strand
AGCTGAGGAGCAAGGAGAACCAGTCTGAGTCCCCAAACTGAAGAAATTGGAGCCTGATATTTGAGGGCAGGAAGCATCCAGCACAGAAGAAAGATGTAGGCTGGGAGGCTAAGCCAGTCTAGTCTTTTCACGTTTTTCTGCTTGCTTTATATTCTAGCTGTGCTGGCAGCTGATTAGATGGTGCCCACCCAGATTAAGGGTGGGCCTGCCTTTCCTTCCCCACTGACACAAATGTTAATCTCCTTTGGCAACACCCTCACAGACACACCCAGGATCAATACTTTGTATCCTTCAATCCAATCAAGTTGACACTCGGTATTAGCCATCACATTAACCAGTGTGTTCAGACACATTGGCCCCCTTTGCCTTCTCAAACCCACACAGCATGCCCCTGGCTGAGGGCCATTGAATCGACTATTCCCTCTGTCTTGAATGATTTCACGGTCTTCTCTATGGATAACTCACCTCCTTAAAGTCCTTTTCATAATGAGGCCTCCTAGCCCTCTTTTATATTATAACTTGTCTCCTTCTCTCAACCATGTACTTCTTTTCCTTTTTACTAATTTTTCCATTATATTTGTTATATTCTGCTATATCACATAATTTACTTTTTAAAATATGAGGCTCTTTGTGTCCTTGTGTGTGTGTGTGTGTGTGTGTGTGTGTGTGTTTACTCTACCTGCCAAGCACCTCAAACAGTGTGTGGTAAAGAATAGGCAGTCAAAAAGGATTTGTTGAACAAATAAGTGAACTCTGACAAAGTTTTTGCCCATTCACCATGCTGTCCAAGTCCCTTTCTCTGCTCGTTCTAAGTTAAATACATATCATGTTTTAATTGGCAATTTAATTTATTTTGGTGGACCAGTCTAGTGTAGAAGAATGGGACTGTTTACAAACAATGCAAGTACAGTATATAAAACTATAACTAAGCTATTTGGGATAAAAGAATGTAGTTACATAAATATTAATACATATTATTCCGGAACTCTGAACTGAGGAAAAAGAAAATGATCAACTATGGAGCATACTATGCACATGAATTACCATTCAGCTTTATTTGAATAGGCTTTGAGGCTGCATAGTTTTGAGATGGAAATCTTTGCCTTTTGCTTTTCAAATCATTCTTTTCAAAGTCTTAACCTGACCTGCCATGTCCATTTACTTTAATGAAACATGAAGCTGCTTAAAATGAAATTTCTCATCTCCACATTCTGTTTCTCTGATTAATTTAGTGTTGGCATTTAAGCATGATTACATTCCCTTGGGAATCAGTGATGTTTTAGGCAATTTCATCTGTTTAATTTACATTTTGTTGAAAGACTTAGGAAGGCAACTGCTTTTTAAATCAAGATCCCCAAATGTCCATGCATCCTGATTATAGCTTTCTATTTTCATTATGCTTTCATGAGTTGAACTTATTAAAATATGAAAATAAAGGAAAGCAAATCCACCATGTCAAATAAAATGCGCCACTGCTCTCCACTCTCTACATAGAGATGCTTTTCCATCATGCCTCCATGCTTTTTAAATTAAATGTCAAGTTT